>NC_092819.1:53562500-53862500 GCF_023375885.2 Dermacentor andersoni | reverse complement strand
ATGACGAACTCCTTTCATCGCGAGACCACTACCGTCGCCAATTTCTTAGGGTTGATGCCCTGCGCAGTTACCCCATCTCTCTCTATACGCATGGGAGAGAGAGGGAGAGAAAGAGAGAGAGATTAGAATAGATGGCCCGGCGGGGCCTCGGCTCCGGTTATAATGTCAGCAGCAATAGGCAGTCACGAGCACTATTCGTTGCCAGTCGCACTCTCTCTCTCTATCTCTGTGTGTGTGTTTGGCTATATATACCAACTCGACACAGACAAAAAACGGTAGCGGAAGGAGTGTGTGCGTCAACTCAAACACCGCGCCCTGCGAACAAACTCGGTGCAGTCACAGCGAGGAACGAGAATAAGTTGCGTGCCACGGAGAAATAAGAAGGAACTCCCCCACCCCCCGCCTTCCCTCCGTTGGCGTGCACGCCGCTAAATCCAGACAACCGGTGCCCAGAACGGGAAGATTGAGCGACGACGGACAATGCGCGGGTCACCACTTCCCTCTGGTTACGTATCAAAGGGCACCAGTCGTAGCATTCGCTACACTGTACGGAACTATCAGTGATGCGGAGTATCACGAGACCCCTGTCCGGGGAGGGGCGATACGCAAACCCATTTCCTCCGCCCGTCGCAAACGAAGCGTCGAAGAAAGCGGAGGCTCGCTTCTGAGTCACGCCATTTTTAAATAGAGCGCCGCAGCAGACGTTCTTTTAAAGTAGCAGACGCGACAGACGACACGCTCGGGTGCCAGCCGCCGCATACTCGCGTTTCTTCTCAACAACGCCTTGACCTTCTCCCGCTCCTTCCGAGAGCGCTATTTAATTGCCGCCGGCAGTAACGAACGATGCGTGGAGACGGTGACACACTCCAGACACTTGTGTGCGCGCGCAGGCGCGTCCTTTGTAGCTGCGAGCGAGTCAGACGCGGTTGCGTCACTTTGGAGGTGGCGGTTTCGAGCGTTCGCACGCTGCCGACACCGCGGCGACAGAGCGTGGGAAAAGGGCACGGCACGCAAGGCCGCACCGACCGTGCTTATCCGCCTCCATAATAGAAGCGTTTCATCGACCCAGGAGGTGGAAGGGTATGGAAAAAGATGCAACAGTGTTTTAGTTATCACGCGATCCGCTTCCAAAGTATGCGCATGCAGATGGCCGCTAACGCGCATTGGGAATTGCAAAGAAGGAAGGTCAACACACACACGCACGCGCAGGTTCGCATTTGCCCGAGCAGCTAAGCGTGCTCTCTGTACTGAGCAGACGACACGACGCACTTGAGTCAATATAAAGAAAGCACAAAAAAGAGGGGGGGGGGATTCTCTCTTTCTGGCACGTGTTAGAAGGGGGCGACGACGCCTCTGCTGCCGGACATGCCGGCGGGACGCAGGAGAACATTCTCCGGCATGTCGCTCCCGCCCTCTCGTTCCAGGAACACGGGTGTATAACCAACATAACAAAAGCTGCCCTATGCAGGCTCCTCCAAAGCGCTCCGTCGTCGCGCGCGACTCGGCGCAAGTTAACCACCTGTATTTTCTCTTTTTCTTTCCCCCTCTCCACCCACACGTCTCTCTTCCTGCAGCGTCTCCATTAAGTAACAATGCCTCGGAATGTCAAGGGGGAGGAGAGAGGACGGAAGTGGGTGTGGGTAAGCGTTCGGCCCAATGCACACGCACAGTGCCCGTGTTTCATGGGGCTCGAGGAGACCCACTCATAACCAGCACTGCGCGTAGCCCGCGCATACCGTACGAATTGCAAATGGAGGAAAGCGCCTTCCAAGGAACAGCGCATCACAAAAGGACCTCCCCAAAAGCAGTGCGCGCACACCATTCACTCGCCTCCAAATGGATCGATGGATGGATCTTACGAACGTCCCCCTTTGAAACGGGAAAGTGGTGGCTGTGTCACTAAGCTCGTTCTTTTTTCTTTTTGCCGTTTTCAGCTGCTTGTCGCCTCGGTTCTAAGAAACACCTCGGTGGCTACGATTTTTCTTTGTGCACGGACGTTTTTCACGACGACACCAATGCACGCCAAAAAAGGAAGTCGTGTTCAAACCGCACTCCCAAGTCACATCGACGTCGCACTCCGGCTGCGCGGCCGGCAATGCGATGCGCGCGTAATCAAAATCGATAACGTCGGCGCGTTCTTTCCTTCTTTTTTTTTTTTTTCAGGGCGCCGTTTTCGAAGGTGCGGGCCTAGATTTCGCGAACTCGGAAATGCAAATTTGCGCACATGAGCTGCAAACTACAAGCCGTGCCTCGCGAGCAAGCGCAATGTAAACACTCCCGCCCCACACAGCGTCGCGCCAAACACGTTGAACAACGGCCCTTCGCAGATCAATGTGATTTTGGCATAGGGGGTGGCGCGGCACGCTCATACCGAAACTTAGGCCTAACTTCCCATAGGGTACGCCATAAAGCTGTTTCCTTTCTTTCTTCTTTTCTATTTTCTAACAGCAAAACTAATAAAGGGCACCCTGGCGCTGAGATCGCTCAGCTATATCACGGGAATGACGGTTAGCACGGACTTGTCTAGTGTTCGTGCACGTGGCTTCGAACGTTCTTTTATTACGCTTCGTGTTTCTATAAGTTCCCAAGCACTAACACTTTTTTTTTTTTTTTGTAAACACAGAGACAATTCGAATCGGCCTGTGCGTAATCACTGCAAACTGTTCCATTTATGTAACGTAATAATATCATGACGAAAAATCGTTCACTGAGAAAGACAGAGACGCGTTCGAAGGCAGAAGGAAACTCTATGGATTGCGCAACACGCGAACAAGGCGACCGGAATGAAATACGCCCACTGAATCACCACGCTCGCGCGACTTCCTGGTCGGAAGATAAACCTAATCGCAAAGAGAGAGAGAGAGAGAAAGAGAAACACCCTATAGAGAAAAACGCACAAATCCTGGCGCCTCCACCTGATAGCGTTGCCTCAACACTGCGACGGCGGCGAACTCTCGATGCATCTGGCCGCGCCGGCGCCTCTCTCGGAAATATATATCTCTCTTCAGGCTTTTTCGTGTCTCCGCAAGGACCCAGGCGCGGTTCTTCTCCCCGTGGACCAGCTTCTCCAGGGGCCCCTTCTTGTGTGCTCTGTTTACTTTTTTGCTTGTGCGGCCCGAATAAGAAAAGAAAAACAAACATTACAAGAGGAGAGTGCGAGAGAGAGAGAGAGAAAGCCCACCCCAAAGAAGAGGCGTGCAGGCAAGCACCACATTGCGTTCGCGACCCGAACGTTATCGTACAAGTTGCACACGCGGCGGCGTCTCTGCATGGCAGACAAGCCTCCGCAACTCGCCAACCCGAGAAGTACACGCACGCACAACACACACACACGGAACACACTCGGAGGCAAAAAAACAACAAAACAGAGCCACAGACGCGATGCGATGGATGGAATCTGAGGGGGTGTGGCGCCATGAGGCTCCGAGCCAATGTCACCGCAACACACACGCGCGCGCGCACACACACACACACACTCCACAACGCTGAGAGCCTGGAGCTAGCCACTCTCTGCTGCGAAAATACAGAACTAGCCACGTACCGCACACTACTCGCGTTTAAGTAGCACCTGTAGTGTACGTAGCTGTCCCTGTGATTCTGTCGTCATCTGGGCGGAATTCAAAGGAGAATACTTCAGAGAGTGTGCACACGTTCAAAAACACCACGTGGTACCCATGCCATGCCGTACGTTTAGCGCCGGAAGACAACAATCTAACCCTCACGGCCACCGTCATTATCCCCATCAGGGGCTTCTGAACGGCAAACATGAGCGAAAGAGCCCATCGATTCACGATGGTTAACACGTCCCAGAGTGACAACAAATCAATAAGAAACGCCGTAGTGGAGGACGACACCGGTTTAGCTTCCATATTTCGGTGTTTTTCTTTTCCCACACGCATTTCGATTTAAGCAGCCATCGCCGCGGTAGGAACTCGAGCCCGCGATGTACGCAAAGCGACATCGCTGGCTCCTACAGTGGCGCGCACACGATGAGATGCGTAGGCAAACTTGCACCCCCCCCCCCCCCCCCCTAGCGCAAACGCGCAGGACTATATGCAGCTGAGAGTACACGACACTTTCTTTCCAGTTTCCCAACACTGGAAAGGAGACAGAGAGAGATACAGATAAGGAAAGGCAGAGGCGCGCTGGGACGTGTAACGTTGAAAAACGCAGGCGGACGCGCATAGAAGCGAAACAAGTTAACGGCTTCCGAAAAAACACGCGCGAGCAGCAGCGAGCGGAGGAGAAGTCGTAAGGTAAGCAAACGAGCCGCCGACCGCAGAAGCTCCTTCCCCCGCCTCGCGAGCACCCCCCGCTGGCCTTGGAATTCCAAAACGGTCGCGTCAGGAACGCCCGAAACGCGGAGGGAGAGACGGCAAGGCGCGCGCCAAGGAAGCAACCGTGTGTACGACACACACACACGGACCACACAAAGAAGCGCGAGACGCCAAATGCGCCTGCTACACAGGCCGAAATCGGGCACCGCAGCTGAAACGGTGCAACGCCCGAAACCTGGGTGAAAAGAGTGAACTGAAGAACCAAGCCGGTGTTGACTCAGGTCGAAAAAAAATTTTGCCGCTAAACAACAGACAAGGGGCGTAGGGGAGAAAACGCGACACGAGCGCTCGTGCTGTGTTTTCTTCCTCTAAACGTCTCTGTTTTCAAGCGTCAAATTTCGCGACATGAACCTGTACAGATGGCGCAAACCGGCACGAAGTCGCAATAGGCGCTGCAGTTAACGGAATCGAACAAGTTGGGCACGAAAAAGGCGCCACAAAGAGGAAAACGGAACACAACGGAGTCGCTTCTTTGAGTACAGTCTCTTCCGCGCCCAACATCTGTAATTCTGAAGATTACCAAGCACTCTATACACCACGGCAGCAAACAGAATCACTTGAAGGTGACTTTCCATCGAATATCACACAAGTGAGCCTGCACGCCTCAACGATACACTTTTTTTTTTAGCGGCATTAAAGAACGAGACGTTTATTATAACCTTTTCGGGATCCCGGAAATTCGCTCAAA
Organism: Dermacentor andersoni; assembly: GCF_023375885.2. Lineage (NCBI taxonomy): Eukaryota > Metazoa > Arthropoda > Arachnida > Ixodida > Ixodidae > Dermacentor > Dermacentor andersoni. Next base: position 53,857,475 of record NC_092819.1, on the reverse strand, counting down.
CGAAACTTCGCCGTAATGGAGGTCGGCCACGCGATAACAGAACCGCAGCTGCCGCGTCCGGCCACGCGCGACGAAGCCGGCCGAGCAATAAAAACGCTGCAGCGACGACTATTCAAAGCCGAGCGCTCGGCTTACATATCGCTACTCCCAAAGCCTGCAGTGCAAGGGACAGCAGCGTCCCCTTTCACAACTGGCCTTTCACGACTAGAAGGCCACGGTTGCGATAACGCAGAGCTCGCGTCTCTCTCTCTCTCTCTCTCCTGCCTTCCCGTCCGTCCGTAGACGACGTCCAGATGGTAGCACGCAGAACGCGAGTCGTCACCGCTACGGGGCCACGGCGCATGCGCGGAAGACCCGGGTCAAGGCGAGGAGGCCGCGCTGCGCGCGCGCCCCATGTCCCTACTGTATTCCTACTATACGTTCCTATGATCTACCTCACAAATTCGGTGCAGTGTAGCCAAAACTGCGAATCGTGTAAACAACCAGAAGAAGAGCTCCTTTATCCTGACGTGATAAAGATTAGCGACCCCAAAACGAACAAGAGCACCGAGACAGAAACTACGGGACAAGCGCCAACTTCCAACTATATTATTTTCGAAGTCTCGCGTTTGCAAATGAGACCGAGTTAACATGAAATAGCTTATGCGAGAGCTTGCCCCGTTTTACTTGCTTCTAGCTTCGTTTCGCGCTAATTAATCCTTGCGTTACCTCGCCGTTACCCACCCCACTGTCTGCCTCTGAACACGCAACGCTTAACGGAAGCTTCGTCGACGGATTAGCAGACAATACGCCCCAGAGCCCTCCTAATTCCCTTCTCTGCCACACGCAGCCTGCTTTCTAGTTGCTGAGCGGCTGAAAATTCAAGCCCCAGTCTTCGCTGCACTGCACAGAGTTGGCGAGACGGAGCTGTACACGAGCGCTCTAGCACAGCGAGCGCCCCGGACGGCGAACGCACGCGCGCGCTTTATATCAGGCACAGATGGCGGCTGGCGGCGAAGACGGAGCGGTGATGAGGGCGCGGCGTTGCCGCCGCTTCTAGAAGCAGGGTGCTTCTGTAACTCCAGACGCCGAGCGCGACACTGGAGCCCCCTAGCAGCCGGCCGAGGAATCAAAAAAAGAAAGAAAGAAATTAACAAAAAGAAGAAGAAAACCCGGCTGCGAAGCAAGATACTGGTACGGGAGTAAAGGAACCAGCACAGCGCTAGACAGAGGGGGATACATGGCGCGGTGTGCAGCGGGGGGAGAATCGTAAGAGAGACGGAAGAACGAAGAAAACGAAAGAGAAGGAGTCACTGTGGGTGCCGTTATCGGGGGGCGTCGTTCTAAAGACAAACGCTACCGATTTTGAGCAGGCGGTGGTGCTTCTCGGGCGCTTGCCTGCTTCGCTGGAGGGCCTGTGGCGTGACGTCATACGGTCGTTAAGAGAACGGGGACGACAACCGTGATGACCGTATAATACGACGAAAGGAGAAAAAAGCGAGAACAGAAAAATGAAGACGGAGAGACGCTATATAACGGGGCCGTCCCTCCGACAAAGACCAGGCGGGAAATTTTTCTTCCCGTTGCGCCCCCTTAGCTCACTTTCTTATTTATTTATTATTTTATTTATTATATTTTTTGCTCGGCTCGCGAACCTGAACAGAAAGTAAGGAGTAAGACTCCACCGTTCCATCGATCACGTCAGAGAGAGAGAGAGAGAGAGAAGGGAGTCATTTGGCAAAAGCCACAATAAAGGCAGTACCATGAAGAGATCAGAGTTAGGTGGATGTATTACCGCATTACCACGGTAACTACACGCCGGTAACACGCGCCCCAGTGCCGACGCCTCGCTTATCAACTAAAGCGCGCAGGACCCGAGCACTTTCTGCAAAGCCAAATAAAGCTTTATTCGTTCGCTCATTCTTGCTGCAATATGCGAATATGAGCTTGGCCAGTCGTAGAGGTTTCGTAATTAATACAACGACCGCCATGAACTTCGACGTCAAGACGATTCCTTTTCGTCAAGCTTAAAGCCCTCTAAAAAAATTCCGGCAGACAACATCTCACGATGAATGACGACGTTATGCCGTTAGCGTTGAAACAATGCAGCAACACACCGCACTGCCACCGCCACAGAGACGCGTCCTGTACGAGGCGTGTATGCAAGCCGCGCGGGCTCTTGAGAAGCAGTCGCATCGAAGCTTTCAATCCACCCACACCCCCTCCTTCCGAGTGAGCGCCTTGCACCGTTATATACACGGGCAGTCCTTTGTGCAATGATTTCCGCGTTGGGGGGTAAGTATCCCTGTCGTCAACGCCGTCAGGATGCCCGCGCGACAGACCACGTTCGCAGGCGACAAATGACATCTCGGCGAGGATGAAAGAACAGCGACGAGCAGGGACACGCGCGAGCCCCACTGCGAGAAGAAAAGGAGAAGCAGAAGACTCTTTCCCGTAATCGAGTGGAATTTCAAACGCACGCGAAGAAAGAGCAGCAATGAACGGGCCGGGCCATTGAAACGCGATCTCCGCGCGTCCATTGTTTCCGTATCTCAGCGTACCGCGCGCGTCGACGTCGGTAGAGTCCGGGAAAAGAATGAAAGAAAGAAAGAAAGAAAAAGAAAGGAGAAGAAACTCTAGGCGTGCAAGACGAGAAGAAAGAAAACCAGACCCAATACGGGAACCCGTAGCACAATGCGCTCTCTTCAAAGCAGGCGCAGCACTGCTCGGGTTTCCGCGACAAAGAAAAACAGGCGCAAGACGGGAAATCGCCGAAACCCGACGACTGGTTCAGAAGACACACACACACACACACACACACACACACACACACACACACACACACACACACACACACACTCGCGCGCGCGCATCCTGGGAGCGTTAGCGCGTCCGTGGATGGGGGTGAAGGAGACGACAAATAAAAGCAGTCGCGAGCGAATCTCTCTCTCGTGTCGCGGCCGAAGAAGCGGACCTGTTTTCTGTCGCGTGACTCAACTTGGCGTGAGGCGGGGGCCGCCGGCGACGGTCGCAGATGCAACGGCAGCTGTCGCGCTCTGCGAGAGAAGAAACGCCAACGTTCTTGCTCACAACGACGCACCGCCGACGGTTACGCGAAAGCGATGAGGGTGGTACGGCGAGGATAGATGGCGGCGCGTGGGACGCGCGGTCTTGCCACTACGCTCCGTGTACACGGCGTGGCATCAACGCCCGCTTCGGGCCCAATAATAACGCATCCACACCTGCACTGCCGGAAGCGATATACAATTCGAAATGCGCCACTGTTGCATCGCGCCCGCCGCGCCCAACGTACAGATGATGATGAAATGTACTGGGGCAGAGACGCCAGCGTAGCGATTAGCGCGGCGCGAGTGATTAGCGCGGCGCAAGGCAAGAGACGTGTGCTCGTACGGGGAGTAGCTACGTGACGTCACTAACGCCATAGTGTTTTCCCACTCACAGTTCTCCACGGTGCAGCTGTATACGAGCTGGTGATGTTTGGATAGGAACACTGAGTGGATCGTGATGAGTCGACGCCCCCTCCAACCCACACCATCAGCATACTATTTAAGCTCTTGTGCAGCTATAATAAGCGCAAGTACCAATTTTCTTATTCTACGTTGCTCCGTTTGTGTGCGACCAAATCTTTCAAACGTATCTTTGCTTACGATCACCGCGTCAATGCTTTACCCGCTCACTATAGGCACAGCTTTTCGCAGCGTCATCATTGTGACAACACGAGACGTCAGCGCACACGTCCTACGCACGGACGCGATGCAAGCGGGTCGGATCGGAGGTCAAGCCGATGCAGCGATCGAAGCCCACATCGTGCTGAACACATGTAGCTTTCTGTTTCTTCGTTGCTGCCGCCTGCAAGCCGCACTAACTCGACACGGCACAACACCTCCGTGTTTAACAAGCACCTCGCACAGAGAGTCGGACGTGAGTCAATACACGCTGTGCAGGTGACTTGATTCGCTTCACTCTGACGCGACGCTAGCGTAGTCCTGTATACAGGCTGTAGTTTTTATACGAAATCCACACGCAAGCTTCAGCCCGGCAAGCCAATTAACCTCATGGAATTGTCTCGCGTACTCCCGCAAACACGCCGTGCTAGACAGACAGGTCACGCCTCGAGAAAAAGAAAGAAAGATAATTATCCAAGGTGTGGCGTTACGCAGAAAGCTTACGTGTCAAGAAATTCGCGTCACGTTTTTTTTTTTTTTTTTTTTTTTTTTACGCAAACCTGTCCGGGAGCACATCGTGCAGTCGACAACGGAAGCGCGAAAAAAAAAAAGAAAAAAGAAAACTTCGCGGAAATGAGACAGCCGCAAGATCACGCCAGTGTGTCACACGTTCAAACAATTCGTTAGACGCACTGCACATACATAGCAGCAATCAACCCGTTTCCCATTTGAAGTGGGTAAACGAATGCCCGGGTGTCTGATTAATTACTGACTCACGGAAAGCACAATGCAATTAAAATTGTTTGTTTCTATCGCGCTGTTTCACGTCAAACAACGGATTATTAATCCGCTGCAAACGTCAGAGGCGCAGAGGAAAAGGACACGAACGACGCATCGCGCACACCGATAAGATGAATGCGATAGCAGCGCTAAATAGCGTTTGTGCTGCTCCCGGAAATTGATCATTAAAAAAAAAAACAGATTACCGAAACAATGGGATGTATTGGTACCACCGAAATCCTCTGCTTCGGAGTCTATATCATATAGCACCCCGCGTTGCTTTTGAATTTCGAACCTCGTCCATCAATAAACTATTATTCGTGTTACCCAGTACGCGCTTCGAAAATGGTTAAGGAGAAATTGAAGCGGTTGGCTTTAGCCATATGTGTGATAAGCGCAGAGAGTTCATCTAAGCAACACGAGTGGCGGCGTGCTCACGTATATACGACGAGAGAGAGAGATAAGAGAGATAACAACGTTGCGATAACGCGGAGAGAAAGAAGGCCGCTTCATTTATTTGCTCGGTCGATACTATCCGGGCGCTCCACCCTCGCAGCCACCGGAAAGGCGCGGCCGATTGAATGAAAGCACAGGGAAAAAAAGCACATCCTCATCGAAACGCGTCAGAACTCTAAGACAATATATGCACCGCTATCAAATGCCCAGCGCCGGCTTCTCTCGATAATGCATACCTCATTAGCGAGGCTAACGGATAAAACGACGCGATGACGCCGCATCGCTTATCTTTTAATCGCGTACACGCCATATGAGTTCCACGCGCATTTGGACGCAATCCCTGTTACAACTATGTAAAAAAAGAATGCCAAACGTGCAAACGTGTATACGAGAGATAACTGTACACGTTTTGTTGCTCAATATCACCGGTTGAAACGCGATGAGTGTTTTTCTTTTCTTTCTTGTTTTTGTTTTTCATAACATGGACTTCCACTTACAAAATTTGAGACTAACCGTGCAGTACGCCACACGCATGCCCCTCTTAAAATGATGAATGATATTCTATTCCATTCCAATAGGAAGTCAATTGAATGCAACAAGAATTCAATAGAAACATTTCAATACTGACTTTACTAAGGGATGCGCACACGCACACACACATACACACACACACATCAATGAGGAGCTTTAGCGAACGAGGTCAGATAGAGAACCACTTGGCCAGGTGGAATATATGTTACAGCAATTATAAATCTTGTCAGTGCCAATAGAACGGCGGCATTCCATCGTTACATAGAAAGATTTAAGCGACAAGGCCTATAACCGTTTTTAATTTAACGAAGAGATCACTGCGCTGCCCGCAGATCATACACGATAGAGAACGAAGAGTCACGAGAGACGGTGACGCCAGCTTATACGCCAATGCAGGTCACGCGCTCGGCTATTAGAACGAGTTCCGCATTGCCCAACCCCCAATTTGCGGTGACACAACGCACTGCAAGCCCCTTTTCCACGCGACGCTGAGCTCGCAACTAAGGTCCACCGTCGTCGGGACAAGATGCAAAAGAACACGTACGCAAGCCAACTAACCGCCGGATGTCCTTTGCAGTAAAACAATTAGCGAGTCGGGAGAAGAAAAGAGAGAGAGAGAGAAAAGGGTTTACTGCAGTGACACAACAATGAAGCCTGCACAAAGGTCGAATCACTTTCCTCACTCAGCCCGGGGGGCACGCCAAGTTCAAACAGTCACGTAGCAGCGGCTCTGCCGCATTAGGCAAAGAGCGCGAACATACCGACAGCGCATACTGCAATCTGAACAAGCATTCTCGAAGAAACAACCATCTCGACGCAAGTTCGAGCGAGTAGGCGAGGAGGAAAACGGGAAATTTACGAACCGCCAGTCAGCCAGTCAGCTGTAGCAAAGACACCCGAGGTCGTCCACTTGCGCCAACGTCCTTCGCGCGGAAGCTCGACTTCGCGTCGCGTCAATCTTTCCAAGCCTGAATTTCAGACAAGTCTATGGATTTGTCTCTAGAACTTCTCGCAGACCGCTTATCCCCCTTCTAGTCTTCAGCCCAGAGAAAACAGCCGTTAACAGGCCATTTACATAGACTTTCATAATGGTTGTTTGCAGAAAGCTTAGTTATTTTGTTTTAAAACGCGTATAACTACACTTGACAGAGTGGAAAATAAGGGTACAGGGGCAGGCTGGAAATCGGCCACGGGAAAAGAGCGCAATGAAGTTCTACAGACGTTACAACGGGTGTTAAACCCATAACTTCACAAATCCGTTCGTAGACAATGTTTTACAGTAAAACGCCCGCAGGCTTCCTTCCTTCGCTCCGTCAGCGCGCGTCGTTTTCGTGCTACATGACTATGCGAACCAAGCTAGACCAACGGCAAGCGGTCCGCAGACTGTCCGAGCAAATGTTTACCACGAGGGGCAACGCAATCGCATTCACGCAAAAAAGAAAGGTCAGAGGAAGACGTCCGTCGGACTAGCCGAATAAAAAGCGCAAGCACTCACTGAGCACAACGCCAGCGGAGGACGCCGGCAAGGGAAAGCTGGCGTGGCGCGACGGCCTCCGCTGGTGAGCTCCGCGCTGCCTCGAAGACGACGACGACGCCAGCGGGAACGCGTACTTCTCCACGACGTCCAAGCAGGGCTGGGGGCTCCAGCGGCCCCGCTGGCCGAGGTGGCACGTGCGACGCAGCCGCTCCAGACCCGCCGAGGGAGACATCGCCGCGACACAACCGCACAACACGCGCGCACGCACAGCAGACGGAACGAGGCGAGTCGACGACGTGCCCTAAACACACGCCCCGGGCATCGCAGCAGCGGGGTCGGAAGGGAACAGCCAGCCAGCGGGAGGGGGAGGCGAGCCGAGATGTACGTCCGCTTTCGAGCTCGAGGAGGAGTCGGGCGGGACGGGCGACCGACGACAAGCCGACTGGGTGACGACTGACTGGCTGTGCCGCGAAGTGCTATACGTATATACCGCCGATACGGCCGTTGAGTGACGGCGCGACGAAGCGTTTCAACGGGGAAGGGGGGGCGGAGGGGGAGGAGAGATCACAAAGGTACAGGGAGGGAGGGAGGGGGCTCGGTCGGTGGTTGGAGTACACGTTTTAGCTGGCGCAGCAACTTCTTCCTTTCTTTTCGCACCACAAACGCCGACCAACGATCGCCGTCACATCGCGTATTCTCACACCGGTCTCACAGTGGCTGCCGGCACGGAACTTATATATACACACAATGGGCTGGAGTGTACATGCGAAGCAAACGTTGGGGGACGAGAGAACACCTTTCGAAAACTGCACTGCGCGTGCGGATGTTGACACAGGCGCATACGATACAGGTGTAGTAACAACTGCTGCTACGGCGACGGCGGCGACGTGGTGGTGTTATAAACGCCGCTCATTGCTGCTTCTCCTTCTGTATCTCTCTCTCGCTCTCTCTGGCCGAGGAGATTGTTGCAGTCGCGGCGACAGAAATGCCTCGCACGGAAGAAGAGAGGGAGGAGGCCACGTGACTCCCGTCCTCGAGACGCGTGCAGAGAATGGAAAAAGATAAAAAAAAAGTAAGCGCTAGCAGAGACGATGACTGACTTACGTCACGAAGACCAGAGAAAAAATATATAGAGAGGAACACGGGGCAGAGAGAGTAGCGGCGTGAGACACATGGATCCTTTATGAGGCCAAGATAACAAACAACCGGATCGAGAAAAAGAAACGCACTTCCCACTTGCATTGAGAGCACACACAATGCAGGTGGCAGCGCTCTTACGTAAGGCGCAGAATAGGAAAAGGAGGACTAAATTCCGCAGTAAGAACGAGAAAAATAAATCACGCAGCAGTGGAAGAGAAAGAGAAAACGACGCAGTCCGTCCTTCCGCGCTGCTGGTTTAAGAATACCGGGGACGCTCCCGTAACAACGAACAACTATGTAGAACGAACGACACAATCAAGAAACTCGCCGCGTATAACACAAAGATGTAGCTCACTTGTGCTGCGTTTGGAAGAGTTCTGTCACTGTGTTACGTGCAGCGCACGTCTAACACGCAGTACGATAAAGCTACAACCTCGTTCACTGCTAGCTGTAACAGAAGGCTAGAGAGGGACCTGCAAAGAAGGTGTTCGCTACACTATCGCCGAGTACCTTCTCTTCGGTGTCTGCTCAGATTTAGACCTCTTCCTTCGTCACTACAGAAGCACGACACAGTGGTTAAGGCCATGTCGCACGATTTCTAGGAGACCGATGATGAGGACAACGTGGGGAGGAGGCGAGAAGAGCACGGAGCCAATTAATCCACGGACGCGAGCGGAAGGAGAGAGGGAGAGAGAAGGGAAATGAAGATATACCACGCTGCTAGCAATGTGCGCGCGCTTCCGTTCTTGAAGCGCGCTTTCCCAAGTGGCGGCAAACTCGGGAGAAGCAGGCAGGCGCTGACGATGAAAGGCACGAGGACTCGGAAAGGAGGTTGTATGGAGGGGGGAGGTGAGAGAAGGGCTGCGATCTAAGGAGTACAGAGAGAGAGAGAAAAAAAAAGGGAGAGAGAGCGTCATCGCGACGGTCGCGGCCACCGTCGCTCGAAGAACGCAGCCAAGTTCGTTCACACCAAAAAAGCATCGAAGACGACCGACGGGTTTAGTTTCTCCTCGCCGCCGTTGCGACGTTCCTACTGACGCGCGAAATGCGGCATGCGCAGTGCGAGGTTGAAGAAACTTGCCACGCCCACTTCCGCCGCAGCCGCCGCAGCAGGAACAGTTGAGAGGGCGCTGAATTCGAACAAAAAGGCAAGAATGAAAGAAACAAGAGAATAAGAAAGGAAAGGAGCATGTTTCGCAGAAAGAGCAAGCGAAACGCACTTAATATGCGAGCTGCGCGAGGCGCTGATGTCGAGAAAGATGGCTGCCGGCGTGCCCAGCGGCATATGGCCAGCGTCCAGTGGCAGATGGTCAAGGTGATCATTGAAGTTAAGCTTCACTAGTAAGCCAAACTGACTGGGATGAGCGGAGCAGCCTTAATAAAGCCAGAAAATGCGCAGGAACGATCGAAAGACCGGTGGCGACGCCTACTCGAAGTTCGCGCACCAGCTTCCCGTGACGTCAGTGATTTTGACAACTGTTCATCGACAAAGAAAGATGACATTGTATTCTTTAAAGAAAAAAAAAGAAAATAAGGACCCAAACTAGGAGGCTTGTAGAACAATTAGCCGCGCTAGAACGACCCATATACGAGAGAACCCTTCGACATCAGTGACGTCACAATGACGTGCCGGCGAGGCGGTCTGAACGCGAAATTCAAGAAAGGGTAGGCATAGGGCAATTTCTTTCAGCTGGTAGACGATATTGTTAAGATTGGGAAAGAGGCCTTTCAAAGAAAGGGTTGAGCTGCCCAAACTGACTTAGCGTTTGTCTCCTTAAACCTCGTATACGAAACTCGTTTGCCTAACGCCGGGCCGACTGCTTTCAACCAAGGACAGACGCTTAAATAAGCCTTCTTACACACTACGCTCTAATACAAAGATAGCACCAGATCCGAGTTTAACGCCACTGGCCTTTCACGTCCTCACCGCGGGAACGCGTTCCAGACTATGGAGGTTCCTGCTGCAGACAAGCGACAACGGGTCACAAGTGCCGGACTTTCAAAGCAATTTCACTACGGATGTGTCACACGCGCGCACACTGCTCAGTGGTCGTTGACCGGCTCTCCGTCGTTTATCCTGCGAACGCCCATTCTGCATGAGCGACGATAGCCGCAGATGACGCTCGGATGCGAAATAAAACGTCACCGGGTCTCCGCTCGCGGCAGAAGACAACAACCTTCTCCATCTGCCAGTACACGTGGCCTTTTCATCTTCGCTGAAAACCTCGACAGATTCAAAGCTCTCAACGATCAGCGGAATATTCTAGCGAGGCTAGAATATAACGCGGCTCGTAACAAAGACCGAGCCCGATACGAGCATCGCACGGGTTTCGACACAGCTTGTAACGCGGAACGCGACGCCGACTACCGAAGGCTTGGGTGCGCCGACTCCGATAATGCTATCGTATTACGGTCACTCGAGGGTGGCGTGAAAACGCGCGTGTCTTTGGAGTCTCTTTTCCCCCTTTGTCAGTTGTCTTTGCCCAATTTGCGGTAACATAACTGGATATTCTAGAACGTCTCTCCCCACTCGACACTCCACTTCGACTCAAGTTGATGCCAGCGTCGCCCCTACACTGGTCGCTGCGCTTCATCGAAACTCAACACCAGTTCTTCAGAATCGTACAATATCTTCTTCAATAAAAGGATGGGCGCAGTGCTCAACTCGGTGGAGTGGAACTTCCGAGTCGACGTTGGTCTGAGAATATACAGGGGTTAGGTTGTGAAGCCATGCCTGTCAACCATGGACAAAAATTTTCCTACGTTGATGCGCACTTCGTGAAAGCGGTCTCCCGAGATGGAAAAAAAGAAGGAAAAAAATGTAAGCAGGAGTTGACCCTCGCGACCTCTTCTACACGGGTTGTGTAACTGCGCCGCGATGCCCGCGTTGTTCCTATTCGTGAGTCCCGACTCGCAGCCGCAGCACACACGCTCACTTTCTTCCGGTCGGTCCGGCGGCACGCGGCTTCGGGAAAGGGGAGCGAGGGGAAGGTTAAAAAGAAAGCGGGTTAGGGAAACAAACGGGCCAGAAGGCTTAAACACTAACAACGCCGCGAGACAGAACACACACACGCGACTACAGAGAGAGAGAGAGCGTCGTAGCAGTAGCCGCCAGGGATGATGTCAACAAACTCGACGACGTCAGAACCGGCGTCTGCAGATACAGACGGGCGACGGCAATATAGAGAGATTGCAAGCGACATATATCGCCCGACAAGATGTAGCAGCAGCGTTACATGCTCGGCAAACACGAAGGGGTGATATTGCGGCACGCGATTGGTGTGTGTGTGTGTGGGGGGGGGGGGTCATGTCACAGAATGCACGAGGACAACGTGACGCGAAAACGACAAAGGCAGCACAGCGCGCAGCGCTCGTGCACTAGATGCGTTACTCAACAAATGGAGCTATGATATAAACTAGGAGGGCGGGAGCACTACGTCACAAAGCCAGCAAGCAGTATTGGCAAGCCAACTCTCCGCGCAGCATTCCGTCCGCCTTTTCACCCTCGAAGGGCGGTTTCGGCCGAGCACGTGACCTCAGAGACTCTCGGCGAATTGAACGAGAACGTTCGCTTCCCGGTAGCCTTTAATCGATGCGCACGTACACTTTTTCGGGCTGCTCCGCTTGCGGACGGGTGCATTAAAACCTACCAGCGCGCTCTGACCTGACGATCAGGTGTACGGCCTTACTCGTTTGCAATCGTGTTTTTGAATGCTTCCTCCTAGTTATTTTCATCCATGGCTAAACACATTCACAGCAACATTCTCCCCCCTCCCCTTTCTCATATACCCCATTATCTTAGGAAACGTGGCTAGGACACGCAGCCATACACAACCAGGTGTATCGATACAACACATGCTACTGGAGGAGCATAGATGCGATTTCGAGGTAACTGAACTTTACACGACACGACACAACTCGGTCTCAGGTCAGTTAACCGCCCCAGAGCGAAGCTTGTACTACCGCACGCACAAATGTCGGCCAGAGCAAACTGGAGTAATTTCGTATAGTACGAGAGCTCTAAGCCGGACTAGTCGGTTTACGTCGAACACGGAGAACAGCGCAGACGACGGAAACAAGAGATTCCTATCCCGTTCATTTATCTCTTATCACGTCGTCTGCTCTCATCGCTATGTTCGTGTAGTACTACTCAGATAGACCTCCGAACCTCTGAACTTCAAGCGCGGTAGCGGCAACTGCGAGGCTAGAAAAGCGGAAGTTCCGGGTTCGGCGTCCCAACGCCGAATTTCTGCGACAGAGGCAATAAATAGTTCAGTACGACCCTCGCCGACAAAAACCGAATCGCGACTGTCATATGTGGCTCTACGCTCCAAAGCAGTTTCCGCGGGAAGTTACCCTTCGTGGCCGCGATTTTTCTCCCGTGTCGAACCGAGTTCTGGGAGTTCCTCCTCCCAGAACTCACCACCTTTCACGGGCGACCAGACCCGGCAAGCAGAGGTAAGTCGAAACTACAAGGTAATCGTAAAACTATATAGTAAAACACTCCACGCACGGGCAGTATTTGACGCGCCGAGACCTAGAGAGAGAGAGAGAGAGAGAGAGAGAGAGGGTCACACAAGAAGAAGCGACGGGGCGTTTTCCGGGCGGAGAAAGGAATTCCTTCACGCATCGGCGACCATGGAGTGCCGCCGGGGCCGAACGTCGTCGATGCGGCAGGCCTAGCCATCGCCACAACTCGCCCAAATAACCTAAGGTCATGCCATACTGCTGCGAGCAATTTTATACCATACATTCGCCAGAGGAAGATGCGGCGCTGCAGTCATTCAAATACCACCATGGGAAAAAATGGCCACTGCATGAATTCCACGACGATTCAAAATGGTTTCGTGGTAGAAAGCACTGTCATTTGCGGTTAAACTGGCGTTGTCTGCCAGTCGCGGTGGAGTATTGGCAACTACTTCATTCTGTTACGTAATTTCGACTGCGTCTGTGTAGTGCAGATGTCCGCCGTTAATGAATGGTTTAGCCTGGAAACATTCGTGCCAAGTGCAAAGTTGGTGCTAATGTACGAAGTGCTAATGATGCACTTAACCTAAAAGTAAGCCACCAATGTACGACACACAATTGAACGTCGGCTCACACACAGTCGTACGTCGAGCGAAACGGAAGCTATATACTGGCAGGCCACTTTCAAGGGAGACGACAGCAAAGCGCTGGGCTTTGAATGAACGAACGAAATTTCTTTCCTTGGGCTAGAAACTGCTCCGCACGACCAATTCCGGCAAATAAATTACGCGGAAATCCGCAGATCGGAGAAATTTCCGCGAAAAGGAAAAAAAATTGTCATCCACCTGAACACAGCGCAAAGCTACAAAGGAAACTCAATACGGATTTCCCTGCTTTCCCTTGAAGTTTCGCGCTACCACTGGTACTATATTCTCGGGACGGATGACAGCTTTTCCCTATCGTTGCTAATTCTGTTTTGCAAGCCGCTGAATAAGCGTCTAAACCTTGTGACGGTGTTTTTGCGCGTCGAGTTCCTTTACGTAAAACCTGGGCGTGTCCGGTATACACAGGCGACGGAGAACTGAACTTGATGGCCGACCTCGGAATCTAACTTTTTTTGAACTCTGCACGGCACTCAACTCGAGCCCGCTCGAGCCCTCTCAACTCTACATTCTATTTCACCAGCTCCACGCCGTACATATGGCGATAGTTATAGATGGCGTCAGCCAACTACAACCGAGAAGCAGAATCGAAGTGTTCCTCTACTCTCCATCCTCTGGATCGCCACACTCACGTCGGTGACTGAACGGAAGCTTCACGGAACGATCAGTGGCGGACAATGAGCGATGCCTGCCCTCAGCAACACGCGGCAGGATCTCGTTACTGATTGGCTGAACGCGAGCCACAGCCTTCGCGATACAGTACATGAAATAGGCGAGACGGAGTTGTGGTACAGTCAACGCCGCAGATGACGGGCGGAAGCAGATGGCGGCATTGCAGCACATAGGGGCAGGTCGGCGAAGGTTACACTGTAAACCTTGCCCTCACCGCCGTCGCTAGGCAACGCCGCGCGAAGTGGGGAAAAAAAAAAGAGAAAAGGAAAACATGACACGACCTTGACAGCGATAGTAGCGGCAGGTGGCATCCGTAACTTGCATCTGTGGCCCAATTAACCTTCGCAAGAGCCGGCAGAGCTTTCCTTTTACGGCATCGCAGCCTCTATACACAAGCCCGACGACAACGAAACCTGCGAAGCGCTGAGCTATAAGCGTCGTGCTATATAGCGCGGCACACACGCGAAACACGCCATGAATGAGCCAGGCCTGGCACTCATTAATGCCTCGGTGGTAGGGGGGCGTCCGGGTTGCACAAATTTTTTATATTTAGATGGAGTGAGGGACAGACGCTGCCGTACTCCGGAGAAGCTGCACGCAGTAGATGTATTACGGAAGCCGTAGGTCGAAAACAGCCAGAAACACCTTTTCCTTTTCGTTATATAAGTCTCTCTCTCTCTCTCTCTCTCTCTCTCTCTCTCTCTCTCTCTCTGTGTGTGTGTGTGTGTGTGTGTGTGTGTGTGTGTGTGGTGTGTGGTGTGTGGTGTGTGGTGTGTGGTGTGTGGTGTGTGTGGTGTGTGTGTGTGTGTGTGTGTGTGTGTGTGTGTGTGTGTGTGTGTGTGTGTGTGTGTGTGTGTGTGTGTGTGTGTGTGTGTGTGTGTGTGTGTGTGTGTGTGTGTGTGTGTGTGTGTGTGTGTGTGTGTGTGTGTGTGTGTGTGTGTGTGTGTGTGTGTGTGTGTGTGTGTGTGTGTGTGTGTGTGTGTGTGTGTGTGTGTGTGTGTGTGTGTGTGTGTGTGTGTGTGTGTGTGTGTGTGTGTGTGTGTGTGTGTGTGTGTGTGTGTGTGTGTGTGTGTGTGTGTGTGTGTGTGTGTGTGTGTGTGTGTGTGTGTGTGTGTGTGTGTGTGTGTGTGTGTGTGTGTGTGTGTGTGTGTGTGTGTGTGTGTGTGTGCGCGCGCGTGTGCGTGTGCGTGCGTGCGCGCGCGCGTGCGCGCGCGCTCGCTCGTTTGTTTACGTTATATTTATAATCAATAATACATGAATTTTTCATCACATCAGCTCACGTTTGCAACGCCAGAAATACCACCGATTACCAAGACACGCTACAACTTTCTGGTCATCCAGAAAAATCGTTACCACACCGCATCTATCGGTGTCACTCCCACAAAACCCACTAGTAGTGACCAAATGACGCAGAATTGCACGTTTTTAAAACAAGTTTTTCTGTCTTCGCGACAAACCATATTTCATGGCACGCACGCACGCACACACACAAACACACACACACACAAATAAACCGAAGCGAAAAAAAAAAGGAAATAAAACAGCGTACTGCACAGGGCCGGTCCACAGGAAGCGCCTGCTGAAAGTTTAAGGAGACCCAAATTTCACGGAACGCCGCTAAAACTCGCATGCCGACGCCTCACGAAGAAAAATGGACGCATAGAAGCGAAGACAAATAAAATTAAGGGAGAGAGTGAAAGAAAGAAACGAAGAAATAACTACGGCGAGAGCGGGGAGTGACAAACTGGGCGGGCGAGCACGTTGTGGCGAGACAAACAAGGCCGCGACGTGTCCGACAGAGCACGGAATGCGGCTGACACGCGAGGACGCCCGAAATACAAGGAAACACACAAGACCCGGTCGCATTCCCCCCACTCCCGGTCTTCGCTTCTTCTTGGCGGCCTAAGAATTCCGGTGGCGAGCCCAATGACAAAAGCGCCTCACGGCTGCGACAAAAGCAATGAAAAAGAGAAAGTGGGGCATCAGTGAACACAAAGTACCGGCTGCAGCAGGTTAGAAAAGCGAAAAAAAAAAAAGAAAAGGAAGGCATTTCCACCACATGTAACAATACATCCTTAACGATTCCTACACAGAGTTGGCAAGCGCGTTTCGCTCTTCCCCTTAAAAAGGGAGAGAGAAAAGGTCGAGTTTTATGCACTAAAACCACGATATATTAATGAAGCAGGCCGTAGCGGGGGACTACGGATTAATTTTGGCCACCTGGAGTTCATTAAGATGTACCGAAATATAAGTACACGAGCGTTTCTACAGTCCCCTCCCTCAACCCGGACCGGGGTTCAGAATAAAGTTTATTCTCTCTCTCTCTCTCTATCTCTCTCTCTCTCTCTCTCTCTCCCTCCATCGTAACGCGACCGCCGCGGCAGGGATTGAATCCGCGACATAGAGCTCAGCGGCGCGCTGCCATAACCGCTAAGCTTCCACGGCGGATAGCTCCTTCTCCCTCTGTAGCTTCCTGTACATCAACTCGACGTGAGCGGATTGAGTCAGAAGTCGAGTTGACCCATCCCGACACGACTGCGCTTGCATGCATCTTGCTAAGAGGGTTAGCGGAGAGTCAACTCGCCATCCCTCGCAGGCGGGTTGACCGCGAACTCGACGCTCGCTCGGCTCGGCTCGGCTTAGCCAGCTAGCGTTTCATCGACCGCGACGACCGGATTTCGAGCCGCCAAGTCGATTCGACCCGACTTTATTGGGTTCACGCAAAATGTATGCGTAGATGGATTCTCTCACTTACGAAGTGGTTTTCGCGTGTCTCTTGCTTGGCGCACGCGCACACAGGAACACGTGACAACATGGGAGGAGGAGGAGGGTGCGCCTAGCAACTTCGGAGAATCGGCGCGGTGCCATCAACGCTCTGACGCGCGCGGCAACGTCAGCGAACGCTTTTGTCTCCTTCCCAAGAAGCAGGTCGTGCATGTGTATACGTGACCAAGCGGCGGACCTGGGGACGACGTCACCGCCGCCGCCGCCAGAGACTTCAAACACCGGGCTGTCGGGACGCGTGGAGGGACTTCCCGGATGGAAAAAAAAAAAAAAAAACTACGGCGACCGACGGATAGGCCAAGCTTTGAGTACAAGCGCCGCGCGCGACCTTACCGAACACGGAAAAGGACAAAACGACCAAACGACACAGAACAGACGCTTTATTTTGCTTTTATAATATATATATATATATATATATATATATATATATTCCTGGCGTGCCAGAAAATTAGTGGGGTGATGAAAATGGGAGATCTGCAGGCGCAAGTCGGAACCAGCCAGCGCAAGACAGAGTAATTGGAGACC
This sequence comes from Dermacentor andersoni, assembly GCF_023375885.2. Taxonomy (NCBI): domain Eukaryota; kingdom Metazoa; phylum Arthropoda; class Arachnida; order Ixodida; family Ixodidae; genus Dermacentor; species Dermacentor andersoni. Next base: position 53,840,316 of record NC_092819.1, on the reverse strand, counting down.
GCTGGGAGAGAGAGGCCTTCGTCCTGCTCATTGGACCTAAAGATAGGCTGATGATGATATATATACATATTCATTCTCTTTAATTTTTTTTAAATAAGGCATATGTTCTCATGCCCTGCGGCCTTCGTAGCAGTGTCCCAAACCAGCGGGCGCGCCCAGCGTACTGCGCGCGCGTAGAAGAAGGGAAGAATCGCGGGCACGGCCCAAAAACGGAGCCCTTTTAGGGTTTTGCGACCCGCCGACCCAGCGAGCGCCCAGCGTCAGCGCTAAATAAGAAATGACACTGCCTCCACAAGTGTCTCGTCGCACACACGACGTCTTCCGGCGACGTTAAAAGGATTACACGCAGGGACGCCCGCTACGAGCACGCGTAGCCATAAATAAAGCCGCACGTCGCGACAAGAACGGAGAGAGAAAAACAAAGGCGACAGGGAGTAGAGCGCGGTGAATAAAAGAAAGAAATGAAGGAAGGCCGGGGGGCGGGGGGTGCGCGCTGGAACGGGAAGAAAGTTGAAGCCCAACGAGCGAGGCGGGACTTGAAGGGACCTTGCGAGCGCGTGAGGAGAGGAAGTTTAAGCTGCGCTTCAGAGGTGAATAGAGGCGACCACACATTCTACTATATAGGCATACGGCACACGTCCTGCAGCGGGATTTCGAGGCGTCGTTTTTCATCGTTTGGTGACCGCCGACTCCCACGCACGCTCGTCGCTTACCCGGCTTTAATGTCCCATTGGCTGTTACCCAGACTTCTTCATACTTTCTTTTTTTTTTTCTTACAAAACGCTTTTCGTTTTGTTTTCGATAATTAGTCTGGCTGGAGCCCGCCTGACAGAACAACGCCCCTGTCGGGAAAAACGGAGAGGTAATCTGTTTTCGTTAAGATTAGCGTACGCGAAAAGAAGAATAAACGAAGAAAAAGGTCGCCGTATAAGGCGATGGCGCCCCTGTTACCGTCGTCACGCATACAAATGGCCAGGAGATCGACGGTCTCGGGACCAAAGCTGAGCGATAGTTTTTTTGACCTCCCGGGTTCGAAAGCAGATGAGGCGCGCTTAGTTTTCTTTTCTTTTTTTGTTGTTGTTGCTTATTTGCAGTTTAGTTAGGTGTCGTTATCTTAGTCACGTAACGCGTTAAGGTCCCGCGATAACGAGATTAGACAGAGAGAGAGAGAAAGAGAGAGAGATCTGCATGTCCCCTCAGAAAGAATGCGGGCGCAGTGTTATCTCCGCATGGTCATGATTACCGCTGTAGCCTTTTGCTATAAGACGTGCTTGCTGCACGTGGCGCAGGCTTCCGTCCACCCATTCTATCTTCGTTTTCATTCCGTTTAACCTCGGAAAGAGCCAGTGCCGACGAGGCCCCGTCTCAACGACTTCCGTTTCGCGGACGCAGCAGTGCGTCTGCTCTCTCAACTTTTGCTCGCGACTCCCTCGCATGCCTCACGTCACAGGACACAGCCAGCTCCTGGCGTTTTGACAGCTTTCGCTAACGATGCAACGGAGAACGGCAATTCTTTTAGCGTCTTTTTTTTTTTTCCTCCATAGGCGCCAACAAAAGAATGCCATCAGAGCTCGCCTCAGAGGATAAAAAAAAAAAACTGAGGGAGAGAGAAGTATAGATAAATAAAGGAAAACACGTTGCCCCCTCCTCATTATAAAAGACGTTCCACGTGCTACAATTTACCGCGTCGTTTCATAAGCGCTGCCCCCGCAGGCCTTCCCAAGCGTCTTTTTCCTTGGAACTCGGCTGCCTGAAATAACTTCGCTCACGCAAGCGCAGCTTTGGTCTGCGGTGCAGTTCCTGGTCTTTAAAAGCACAATCTCGCGCCGTGATCACCCCCTTCCCCCCTACTGTCCCCTCTCAATCCTCTCCTACCAATGTTTTCCGCTTGAATGCGCGAACGAGATAGAACGTGTGGTTAAGCAAAGTTAGTGCTACATAGGATGCCGCTAACCTATACTGGTCGTTTGGTGCCGTACATAACGAGGATGGCCTCTTATATCAATACACCAAAGACTGCAGATCGCATTCTACCCAGGAAAAAAATTGTGTGGGGTGTCACAGCCGGGAATCCAACAGGATAGTCAGGATGAGTGACTGAATGTGTGTGTGTGTGTGTGTGTGTGTGTGTGTGTGTGTGTGTGTGTGTGTGAGAGAGAGAGAGAGAGAGAGAGAGAGAGAGAGAAAGAGAGAGAGAGAAAGAGAGAGCGTGTGTGTGCGCGCGCGTGTTTTAGGAGCGAGAGAGACGTCACCGGGAATTTTCATTCGCTACATTGCTCTTTGATACACAGCGCACGTATAGCAGCGAAGTAAGATACGCTAAATTACAGTACCAAGGAGCCATGGTAAACGATGATTTTGCGCATCCAGCATCCTTTTAAACGTTGCAGCGTTGCGAGTCTCTGAAACATCGAATGCAGTGCTAAGGAGAAATACCACCGAAGCGTATACATACAGCGCACCGAACCTAGGTCCACTGCGCGTTCATACCTCTCGCGAACGTATATGCACTCATTCTTGGCCTTCTTGCGTTTGTTCCGTGCAGTGCGTGGTGTTACAGCAACTACTGCGTTTTAAGAGCGACAGAAGGGACACAATAGCTGTTCAGCCTGTTTTCGAGACACGCACACCGAATTGAGACAAATATTTAAAAAAGAAAGGAATAAATAGGCAGGCACGCATTAACGAAGCTCGCAAGAACATACCGGACATCTCTTCTCAAGCGGGCGGCAAAATAACTCTGCACATTTTAAATAAAGGCAGTCCTCCGAGACAAAGGGTACAGCGAAACTAAGCGCGACAACCGGTTCGCAATGTACACGGACTTCGAGAGCTAAGAAAAGCGCGACCAAGGTCTCGGAGGCGACGACACCAAACGCGCAGCCACGCTGTACACGCACTGCGCGAGCTCATTAAGTCCCGTCTCCGGGCGCAGAAATCGATATGCGAACCGCGTCGCCTTGCCCAGATGCCTATCGCGACAAAACTCATTCCGCTGCCCCGTACGATGTCATTCAATGTAGCGCTGGCCTGACATGCGGACACGACAGAGCAGCGCTAGTGGGCTGCCGTGCCCACGAAGGGCGTGGAAAGAAAGAAAGAAAGAAAGAAAGAAAGAAAGAAAGAAAGAAAGAAATGAAGGGGCTGTCGGGGTGAAATCCCACGACGTCCGACTTCATCAACGAACCGCCGGGGCAGCGGTCGCCATTAATTACGTAGTGGCCTCAAGAGGACGACAGCTCGTAAACAAGACTCGGAAGATGACGCGCGAGCGAGCGCGGAGAGAAAAGAAAGAAAGGAAAAAGAAAGCAGAAAAGAAAAAACAATCAGTGCCTGCGAGAGTAAGATCAAAGAGGCAAAGGGAAAACACGCAGGCGGCGGTGTAAAAGCCTGCGGTCGCGTGCATTTAGCCGCAATCTGTACCACGGACACGCACAGGACTTTACAGGCTGACACGCGGCGAACGCGGACAGGCGGGACGGTATGAACAACGCCATCTTATATAATAGAGAATCGAGTGTTGGCACGACAAGGCCGGCGTCAGCGATTCTCGTGCGTGCGGGGGTGCAAAAAAGAAGAAAGAAAGCACACAAGCGAGAGACCAGGATGGAAAGGATATAGGGATAAATCGTCTCTGTATGTCGCACACGGACACTACCCATATAGCTGCAAGCCTCACAGCGACGCACACACTATATAACACTTCGAAGACTCGGCGATTCCACGAAGATCCATGACTCCGCCCTAACCCCTCCCAACCCCCGCAAACTTGGCGACCGGAGTCTCTCGTCTTTCAGCCGCCTTCGCGGTAGCACGGTTTGTTACACGGTCGCACGCGGATGGCACGATTTTCCGCAGAAGGCAGGATTTTGTTTTCGGCGGCGAGAGGACAAGTAGTATTACGCCATTCGCGGCGGGTGTGTCATTTTATCTCCCCTCTCAACACGCATCTGAGAACGGTTGCGCCTCTTAACATCGTCATTCTCAAATTTTTGCTGCGCGAAACTTACGTCCGCGCTGAAAAGCACGTATACAAGCTCGGAAGAGGACTAAAATAACATAATAAAAAAATGAACAAACCTGCACGATCGCGCGAGACTCGCAAAAGAAAAACAAAGATGCAACAACTGCAAAGCTCTCATTTCCTTCACATGTTTACATTTCTCTTTCCCTCGGCATTTGCTGTATGAAGGAAAGGGAAAGAACACATCGGAAAGCGCGTAGAAGTGAGTGCGCGGTCCACCAATCCAGGCTGACGCAAAAACGACGACGTCGCTGAGACGATGTTTCTCTGTTATGCGCGGAAAATTCGGCATTCAAAAGAGGGATTTGGGCGAGAAAGAGCAAATGAAGGAGGAAACAAAAAGTCTGAACAACGCGCTTTCCGTCGACGTCACCGCGATAACAAATAAACGTAATCGTCATACGAAACACGGCCGGCAACGAGAGTCCTTGCATGCAAGATGGCACCGTCTCGCTAATTCTGTGCAGTGCATCGAAGGCTGTTTGAGGCAATCAGTAACGAGAGTAGGCTGCGTGTTTCAGAGAAAGGAAGAGGAGGGCCGTCGCCCACTCTGCGCTGCTAATCCTTCCGTGACGCGTCTATTCAAGTCGACTTCGCATGGAGGGCGAGATTAGAGGCGTAAAGTGGATTAGCCCAGCTTCTTTTGGTTCTCCTTGTCATTGGTGATCACTGCGATATTCGAGAGTGTCTGATGCGATCCATAAGAATGTATTTCTCGCGTCCTTACGTACACCGTTTTAGCGCTTGCATGAATTGCATTTTGTAAATAAGTTCCACGCTACTGCCATGCACGGACTTTTGAGCCACACTCAAGCTACTTGCGTAGCCTTTAGCCCAAAATGGCCATTCAGCATTTTTTTACTGAAAAAAATAAAACGATTTGATTTCGCGGTTGGCTGACGCGACCCGTAGGTTTTCACTGCACTGTCCCTAATTGCCGAGACAGGGTATACGGTACCCGTTTGCTCATCGACGCACTAACGATGCGAGAAAACAAAAAATAGAGATCCCAACAACACACTATACGCGTTCGCGACAATCAAGCGACGCGGAGCAGGCGAGGAGGCGGAATGGCGATTTCGCTTGGCGCCGTTCCACGCGGCGTGTGTGTGTGTGTGTACGTACGCGATCAGGGAGAACATCACGCAAGCGAGTTATTTTCCATAATAAACGACGATTTCCACTACACTCTCTTCAGGCAGCCCGGAGTTCCAGAGAGAGTGCGCCTGCAATCACGCGCACGGCGTCTTTTCACCGAAGCCGCGGTGCTTATAATCAAGGCGGAAAAATGAAAACCTTGGAAAAGCAACACGCGATTTCGCGGGCAAATGAGAGGGATGCTTTGCTATCGCATCTACTTCGTCTACTCTCTCTCTCTCTCTCTCTCTCTCTCTCTCTCTCTATTTGTTTTGATCACTCAGGCAGCACCTCTGACCCTTCCTCACCGTGCCCCTCCCCGCGCCGTGCTTCGAACATCACGCATTTGGCACACTTCCCCGCATGTCAGCCCCGTCGCGTGTGTGTGTGTGTGTGTAAAGCCTCGCACACGGGGACTAATGTAGAACGATCGGTTCCGCTGGTCTCCGCGGTTCCTTCGGGCGCTCAATTTAATAATGTCCGTCGAATATTCCAGTTCTGACCTAATTCTCGCACGTCGGCAAAGTGCATTATCGGGTGTAAGTTGCAGGATATATTAAAAAAATAATAATCATAAAAAAAACACACGGGCAAACTGCGACATCAGTTAAAGGATCGAAATTGGGTTTGCAATGTCCGCGCGGCCTTCCCTTGCGTTACACAGCCGAAACACAAAAAGAAAGAAAGAAAGAAAGAAAGAAAGAAGGAATGAAAGAAAGGAAGAAAGAAAGGAGGAATGAAAGAAAGGAAGAAAGAAAGGAGGAAAGAAAGAAAGGAAGAAAGAAAGGAGGAAAGAAAGAAAGAAAGAAAGAAAGAAAGAAAGAAAGAAAGAAAAAGAAAGAAAGGGCTTTACGTGCCAAAACTGCGATCCTATTACGAAGCACAGCGTATGGTGAGGCAATGCGTATTAATTTCGACCGCCTAGCGGGCACAGGCAGGTATAAGGAGGAAGTCACCAGACAGAACCCATCACAAAACATCACATCACATCATTTCCTTAAAGATCCCCCGCCCCCGTTTAGGGGTATTAACGTAAATTAACGTAAGGGGTGGAAATACAATATATATATATATATATATATATATATATATATATATATATATATATATATATATATATATATATATATATATATATATATATATATTACAACAAATAGGTAAGTATACTAATGGAATAATACAAGTTTAATTGCCAGAGCAAAGAATTAGAAGTCACTCAAGGCACGATCTAATAACATTACAGAGCAGTTTCCACGGAGATCACTCGCAGGGAACGTCGTCCTACAGCACACGCGCACAAGATGGCGGCGCGAACTTCAAAACTAAACAAAGAGGCACCTCCCGGACGCAGCGACGCGGAGAAACGGCGCGGAGCGCGCTATACCCACCACCCGAAGAGAGCACAGGCACCGCGACAACGCCAGCTCACCACGAAGGAACAAAAAAAAAAAAAAAAAAAAAGCGAAAGCGCGCTGTTCGCTCGACCGTGCCCTTCGGAACTATATACCGGCTGCCAGTGGCTTCCATATGCGTAAGTTAGTCTCGCGCATGCGCGCTCCCTCGCCCGCTCGTTCCTCTCGTTCGGGCACACCACACGCGTCGGCGCACGTGCACACGCACGTGCAGACTGCTCGAAAAGCGCGCGCACGGTCACGCGCGCGCCCTCCCGAACACAAGGCGCGCTGCGCTGACTCACGGCACGCGCCGTCTCTTTTCTCCAACGCCGTAACGTAGCGGTCTGAAGCTGCGGCGCACAGACAGACTGGCCGGGAGAAAGCTCGCGGGGCGAGTATCACGCGAGCGTCGCCTGCTGTCTGCGGCGGCAGCTGCTGGCAGAGCGAGAACTCGAGCGCCAAACAGTGGGCCGGGCGCGAGAACTATAAACCCACGGAGGACAAAGAAGAAACACACACACACACAGGGCGCCTTCACTTCAGATCATGCTTAACCAACACGCCCAACTATCCATCCTAACGTCCTATAAACCCAGAGTCTTCGGAACAACGAGCGCAGACCATAAGGTTCCAAAGGTGCCTTGCCGTATACGGCACGAATACAGGTGGTCGTCCAGGGGCGGCATGTGCGAACGTTTAACAACGAAAATAACAACGAATTTAAGAACGCGTTCTTGTGCGGACTATATAGGCGTTGTCTGTGGAACATTTAAGAACGCGTTCTGAAATTCGTTGTTATTTTCGTGATTAAATGTTCGTGCAAGCCGCCTCTGGTATACCAACATGTAGCCAATATGTTTTAAGAGGAAGCTTTAATTAGATCGGGTGCTCCGATCTCAATACGTGTAAAAGGAGAATTCCTTCTTTTTTTCTCGGCAACCACGCCACCAAATCTGACGAGGTGTGCTGCATTTAAAAAAAAAAAAAAACGGCTGGACATCTAGTGACTGTTGCTTTCGAATTTTCGATTTAGGTCAACATTTATGTTGTATTAAAGGTTGGCAAAAATCGAAACATTTCAGAAAACGAAACTATAGAGTTTAAAGCTCTGTAACTCAAACGAAATATGATATCCGAAGTCTGTGAACTGCATATAATAGTACATCTAAAGCGGACAAAATTGATATGTTGCACATAAATCCTAAAAAAGGAATTAATATGGAAATACAGCTTTTGCACAACCCTTGTACACAAACGTAACAAATTCACGTAAGATATAAATTGACATATCAAATTTGTCCGCTTTGAATGATCACATAGATGCTGTTCACAGAACCGCGCTATCTGTTCTTGAAGCAGCGCTATTTATTTGTAAACTTCGTGCTTCTGAATTTTTCGAACTTTCAACGTTTTGAAAATTCTTTGAACAATATCCAGGCCCTAAATAGAAATTCCGCGTCCTACAGTCACTAGAACTTAACTTTCTCTCTCAAATGCAACAAATTTCATTAAAATCGGTCCCGAGGTTATCTCAGAAAAACGTTTCTTGCATTTTACATGTATCTGAACAGGTCGCGTCGGAGTGGGGCCCGAGCCAAAGCTTCCTCTTAACATGCGAAACAGAGCGTTAGACACCAAAGAAGAAAAGACGAGCTGCTGTCAACGTCTTAGTATATATATAGAGGGCTCGAAGCCCCCCGTTCGTGGAAGTAAACGCAATCATTCGTCAGGCTTTCATATACGTCAGTCCTTATATATGCACGTGCAGCATTCGCATTCTTCTTGTGTTCTCTTATGCAGACCGGAGAATAAACAAATGAATAAACAATTCGAGTGACGCCGCACGTGACATCTGCAGGCACCGAGCAATGCGATCCCTTTCTCGCGGTCGGCCCACGTGACCAGTATAGCGCGCGCGCATGTGACGCAAACGCCGTGACGCGCGCGGGACGCATCACCGCGTCGGCGCGCGCGACAGCGTCGGGTCGCGCTCGAACTGTCACCCGCTGCTTTGTGGCCGATTACGTAAGCCGGCAATGAGGCGAGCCCCGCGTCGACAGCGCCGGGCCCCAAAGGGGGTACATATATGCATGCATGGGTTCCAGAGCTGTGTGTAGTCGGCGTCACATACAGTATAGCGTACAACAATGCGAAAGCTATACAGACAGAGCGTGGATGGAGCAATCACTATACATTGCGAAGAAAGACGAATCCAAGTTTATACAAGTTCTTGCACAACGGCCCCGGATGACTCCACCTACAGGCTACGCGGGTGGTACAGTTTGGAAGCAACAGCACTTATAAGACGGTGGCACAAAGTGGCTCGTGTACGATGCACCACTGCTGCTTCAAAGACTCTGGAGACATGTGACCGCAAGCGGCTCGCGGCGGCTTGCGCGCATGCATATCGTTAAAGAAAGAAAAAGCACAGGCAATAAGCGTACGCTGAACCCCAGCTGCACGTGCATGTTACCTATGTTACTCGGGGCCTTTTGTAAGCACGGTTGGTATATTAACGCACGTCAACGTAGGCTCCACTATTTCGAGAATTCACGCGACTCTCCAAGGCGACACCGCAACAGTCAGGGGGAGGGGGGGGGAGCGTGGAATGGGCATACCCCCCAGAGGGTGCACTTTCGACGAGAACATCCTGCACTGCGTTGAAGCTAGCGCACGTGCGTTTAATTATGGGACATTTCAGAGGTGTGTGGTGCATGGGTTAGTACGGAGGCAATTGGTTTCGCCTCTACAAAATCTCTGGCATTCAAAGCCTTGTTTGGGCAACTGCACGCATCTCGGTAAAGGCACGATGAATATCACCACGAACCTTCACACTGCGAAAAAAAAAAAAGACGAATTAGATACATATGTGTGCATATAAGCGGTCTCCACACCTGCCCGTAGTATACATATGCGTCGGCTCCTGTAACCTCGACAGTGCTGCACCCTTCTACGGCGCCACGAAGTGCAGAAGGCGGCGAACGGCGTGAGCTCACAAGCGCGCGATATTTATCAAACGTCGCGCGGACAGCCGGCCATATACAGTGACGCGTATGTATCGCACATCGTATACAAACAGGGCCCCTGCGCGCGCGCCTACATGTTTACACGGCGGACAGTACACGGGCGGCCGCGAGGTGCGAACCAGGATGACGAACGGGGCCCACGCGTCAGGACATGGGGGCACGCTGTATAGCGCAACCCCGCTTCGGACATGTACTGTAATCCCCCAACCCACCACCAGTGACGGTCGTTCCGGCACAGCTGGCATTAATCCATCACTGCTATAATCTAAGCGGAACACGCCGCAGCACCGATGAGTTATGACGGTGCCGGCGTTGTGTTATATAAGCTGGCGAGCACGCAAGCAAAGCAGCCGCGGCCGACGCTGTATGTATGTACGTGGTCGTGGGGCTCACGGGGAGAAACGACACGCGAAGAACGACCACGTTGAACGGGCACGGCCTTGCACGCAAGTATGCATTTGATTCGGCGCTGCTGGCCGCCTCGACGAATGCAGGCGGAATACACGCCTGACGCAGGAGCGACGCGCGCGCGGATCCGACGGACGCAGCAGCGCATCATCGACCGCGCTGCCATGGCAACCGAGATTGCGCCGTCGCCACGAATAGCCCGCATGCCCTTGCGCGCGCGCGTTCGAGGCATCACGTATTTACACAAAAATGAATATGCGGAACAAATTGAAACAAGCTAAAACGTTCTTAGTTGTCTAAATACGCGCGTTATTCGCAAGATACAAGAATGGTGTTCAGGAATGTCATGGCGCAGGCAGGGTTTGGGCGATCCAGGACGCCTCGACGACTATATACTTATCAGGCCTGTCTCGGGATTCCACGCGGTCCTACGTTATGCCGAGCAAGAAGGTGGCACGATGCTTCCGTTCGAAAATTATGCTGAATGTTTATGTATGTATTAAGGCAACGATCGAAAGAAGAAAACGAATCAAGCAGACATACAAGTCCCAGTAAGAAATTAAGGGAAGAAAGCCGGTGTCCCAGAGCGGTATACCGCAATTCACTGAAAACTCACGGCGATGACGAAAGCAGATGACGACGCATGTGACGCGGAAGGTCACGTGAACGTCGGGGCAGCACGCACGCAGCGTTGAAAAGCTACCCGATAAGCGGACGCCAGCGGCACACTTTCCAGTCAAGAGCAACGCTACAAATGCCCATCCCCAATCGTGTTGCAGTAAAACTCGAGTGCAGACATCCCAAGGCGTCACACATCTTCCATGCATGTTACGCATCGGTTCCGCTTCGAATAGGCGAGTTGCGCGGTCACCAGTGCATGCGCGGTACCAATACCAGCAGGCTGTATATAGTGCCAGCTCGACGTTAAGTTACGCCCAACGCGGTCAAGGTTTTCTGAAAGGCAGCTTATAATTGCGAAACAATTTACTATAACTGCGCCTGGAAGAGAGGAGGCGTAGAAAGGAAAGGAAATGCGACTAATTATGGAGAACGTTAACAGAAGAGCGCAAAGCGCACACACAGCACAAATACTATAACGACCTAACGGTTGCCCCATAGGAGTGGAAGCTACTCCACGCCCCTTGGCTGAATAAGCTGCCCGCTGTGGCCGTTGCACGACAAAGATACGGGCGGGCAATTGAAAAGCGCGCGCAATGGGAACCCAGTTCGTGACGCTTCGGACCAATCACAAGCGCTCGTGCGTAAACAACAACCAGACGGGGGCGCGCATGCGCTCGAAGCAATTTTGTTCCCCGCGCCACAACGCGACGGGGTTTCAGCGAGCAGGCTTGGGAACTTTCGCTTCAAAACGAGGCCGCGCTCAAGTCTTCCAGTCGTCCAAAAGAACCCTGGCGAAATATACCGCGCACACCACGTGACCGCGCCGCTCTACGCTCGCATAAGGTGCGCCAAGTGCAGGACATCAGAGAATACACACACGGAAGAACGGAGCGATCGCTAGATAAAAACAATCTGACGCAACGAATACGCCGTCGCACAAAATCCGTGCACTGCAGTCGAAGGTTTACGCATCGCGTCCGCCACAGCGAGAGCCGCCAGACGTTTTCACTCAATACGCATTCCATCGCGTCGAGTTCAACGAGAAATGCAAAAGGTGCCTCTCCGTCTTTTGCGCGTATATACTGCGCTAATTCGCATCAAATCAACTATATAACCAACTCGGTCTGCAGGGATAGAAAGCTTCAACGCGAACCTAGATAAAGACGGGTTTCGATAGCCGCACGCCGCTAAACATCCCGGTCACAAGTTGGATTAAAAAAAAAAAAACGATAGTGGATTAGCAGCGCAGCTTAAACCTCTCCCCTACGTCGCACCAGTTGTACGAGCTTAGGATGGATTAGCCGCGCACACCGGCCCGCAATAAGACTATACGGACAATCGTATCCGGTCATCTCCTTCCTCCAACTTTTCCGTTATGCACTGGTTGACAAGCTTCGCCGCACTGCACGGATTTCGCGAGACGCGGGCGCGTACTGCTACGGTGCCATTCGTTGGCGGCGGACTGAAGTCATTTTTCTTTTCAAGGCGAAACACAATGACGTGAGAGAGAGAGAGAGAGAGAGAGAGAGAGAGACCGCGCTGCGCGTGGTGGTTGATGCACACTATAGGCCCATTGTGAACGAGCGCCGCATGCAGGCACTTCAATAGCTTCGTATTGCGCTACGGAAAGCCGCCGCACCGCGCTTACGTAAAGGTCACGCGGATACGAGCCGAGCGCCCACGCCGCATTCACCCGGCCGCGTTGAAGAACAGCCGGAAAGAAAAACAACAACAACCGCAGAAGCGTAGGCAGATGCGGCGGGGGCGCGCTCACACAACGACGGCTGGACAACAACACCGTCGGCGTCGATGCCGCCGCAGCGAAGACGAGCATTGCGCGACGAGTCCTGCGATCACGACGCGCGAGTCTCGCCCTTTGCGTTGTTCCCCGCAAAGCGTTCGTCAAAAGCACGAATGCACAGCAGCATTGGCAGGCAACAAACGTTACACTTCTTTTTGATGGGGGCCCCGTGCCTTGGGACGACGAAACCTATAGGGAGAATGAAATGGAGGCTCCCGGCACCAACAATAACAATAGGAACAGAAAGGAAGAGAAGGAGAATCGGAGACATTGATTGACCGATGCCACTGAAGTATAGCGAGGTAAATATAAACAATGCAACCGACGTCAGAATTTAGGATAGCAGAGAGAGAGAGAGAGAGAGAGAGAAGTGAGAACAGCTAGATGTGGTATTTATTGGCACGTGTGCGGGAACTTGCGAGGTGGCGCCTCGCCACAGACCTTTCGTTTACGCGTCTTTTCAGGCTCACCCGTAAGACTGACCTTTCTGGTAATGGAGCGGTGGGGTTTACACTGAAGCCACAACAACAGCCGCGCGTCCGCTGTCGTCCACAGGAGGCGAGACGCGTCGGTTACGCGCCGGAAAGATGACGCACGTTTTGTTACGAGCGTGGACACACCGGGGATGGGGGTGGAAGGTGGGCGGAGGTAGGTGGGGAGGTTAGGTGACGCCACCTATATTTGCCCTTCCCTCTGCAGCCTATAGTCAGAGAGAGAGAGAGAAAGGCGCAGTCGAGACTGAAATCGACGACGGACCTCCCGCACCTGGCCCCGTCATGGGAGCGCAGAGGACGTTCGAGAAAAAGAACCCGGACTGCAGCCGACGATGCGACACAAACGGTGCATCCAGCCAGCGCGAGATGCCGGAAAACTGAAGGCTCTGCGTGCCGACAGAACCGCGGCAACTGCGAAAAGCACGCTAAGCTACGGCATACACAGTACGCGCGAGACAATGCATGGCGGAGAACATAGAAATCTGTATAGTCTAAACTTGTTCGACAAGTGCAGCGCTGAATGCAAGATGCTGGAGCTTTGAGCTTTCGCGCCTATATAGCTGCCAAAAGCAACGCGTGTACTGTGCATAGACCAGAAAGCTAGATTATCCATGCAGCATACAGAGCTCTCCAAGCACACCAGCAATACGGAACTCACCGCAAAGGCTCGAGTTTCAGAAGTGGCACACAGTAATTGATTGGCGGAAAGCGCAGAGGGGTCTCCCGAATTGCCGCGTAAATCATAGAATGCTAAACGAACAACAAAACGCCACTTTCCCAGGCACCACATGAAGTGATGGATCTGCGAGGGCACTGCGAGCAAAACCTAACGGACGGCATATACGACCGACACCTCCAGTTTTTTTTGGCGGATTTTCCGTTCCGAATCCTTTTCTGCAGGCGATAGGCGAGGGCGTATCGAAGCGTAGTCTCATTCTGTCGCTCATAGGTGGCGCGTCAGTGAAATAACCACCGGTGATCGGGTACCCGAATCTCGGAAGCAAACATTATACACAATGGAATGGCTGAAGCGCTCTGGGACAATAGTGATAGATAATGAATTACCGAATTAATCACTGAGCCAATCGGTTAATTTTTGAAGCCCCAACAAGGTAGATTAAGTGACATATAACCGGCTATATTAAAGAGTGACACAGGCTCTGTCAAGACCGGACCGGCACGATTTGACAGCCGCGCGCGAGGCGGTTCCCGTACAGATCACGTGCTGTGTGGCCAGGACTTAATATTCTACAGTTATAGAAGCGCGGGAAAACGTGGTTCCCATTACACTTTCAAGATATGCAGCGTCCACAGCACTTCCCCCCCCCCCCTCCGGCGGTCATTTGACATCGCCCTGAGCCGCGGCATAAACGACCCCCTAGGGAAGAGCGTTCCCCAAACTGGAGCCAAAGCGAGTCAGGCCACAGTGCATGGCACGCTACACCTGTTTAGCTCGAGCATAACGCCCTCGCAACTCGCGGTCGTCGTTACGGCGGAAAGGCAAGAACCTTTCTCGCACACTTCCTGCTTGACAGGCGCACCCTGTATTGTTGAAAAGCGCTTCGGCTCAAGATGTAAGCAGGCAATATCAGTCTGCAAACAGACGCGCCGAAGATTGGGATGCTAAGAGGGTCTGCTGATAGGTCTGCAGATAAGCGAAGAGGTCGCTACAATAAGAGTACAGATAACGACGGTACTCGCGGTATACGAGGTCTTGAAGGTTGCCAGGCGGGCTCAGCGAGCCTACTTGAGCTGCGTTTACACGGCTGCGATATAGGGTTGGCAGGTGGCTACCCTATAGCAACAAGCCCATATTGTATGCCCCGCAACTCGTATATCCAGTAAGAAGTCAATGTGACATCTACGAACGTACGGGTCTTCATATAAGAACCCATGTGTTGGTACGTGTTTTCGGACATCACGACTACCGGAAATACGCGTGCTTTATAGGGCAGACATGGAACTTTTTGTTGTTTCGCTCTACTGCTTGACTATCCTTGACGTTAACATCAGGTCATGACATAAAAGTTGTGTTATCCACTGCGAAAATAGTACACGCCCACAGAGTTAAGCTACATATCTCTTCTTGAGCAATTATGACGTCATACGTACCCCTAAGGTATGAAGCGCTTCACGTCAATAACAGTAATCATAGCGCGCGAGGTCGAGTTCCTGCGGAGACCATTTTATTTGCAATGTGGATACTTAACAAATCATTGTACCATGGTGTCCTGCGGCGAGTATAGCTATAAAATGTTGAGAGGGTTTCGAACCCGTCAATCATTAAGTGGCGACATTCACACAAACGAAAATACCGGCTTCCCCTCTCGTCGAGGTCGCAGCGTGCGAAAGGCTCCATTGGCTATACGAAGTCGGCCGAAAAGTTCGCAGCGAGACGACAGCGATTTTCGCCGACACTCGCTGTAGCGAAAAAAAAGAAGGGACGTGACTCCCTGTAACGAAAAAAGACGGCGCCGATACACGTCGGCTTTCAGCGACGCGTCAGCGCCGCACAAATTTCACCGGGGGCACGACCAAGTGCAAAGCCACGAGGTCCACCAAACAGTCCGCGATCAACTTCCCCGACTCAGCTGACCTCGATGTGCTCAAAGAAGTTTAGAGAAACGTTTTTTTTTTTTTTTTTCTCCCCTTCAGCTCAGATGCGCTGTGACAGATGGCGCATCTGAGCTAACCTCACCGCCGTTGCATTCGCGAAATCAAAACGACATAAACGGCCAAGAAGCAGAGGTCCAGAAATGGCGCGGAGAGACAGCAAGACAGAGGGGGTATGCCAATTTCGCGCCCACCACCGTGGCCCAAGGCGGGCTCGGCCCTACGAATCGGGAGCGTGCGCGATTGAGAGATTAGACCGCAGGACCCAGCCCCGCTAAGTGTGCCGCAAAAGTTAGAAACAGTGTGCCACTCCGCGAAAGCACTGCAGCGTCCGCAAGCCTCACCCCATTCTGGCACCCTTCCCGTCTTAATTCGAATACCCGCTCTTTAATGGAACCCGCGAGTCGCTATCAACAAAGCGATAGACCGCGGAATGTGTGCACGTCCGTCTATCGTCAGGTTCCACACATACGTGGGATCGTAAAAGCGGCGCAGTTCAAAAATAAAGGGAAGAAAGAAAATCCGACACCGGTGTCGCTTGACGGCAGTCAACGAACCGAACCCGGAACCCGCGTCAGTCCGGGGAGCGCAATGTTATATGAGGCCAGAACAGCGACAGAGATAAAAACTTTTTTTACGAGCCGTCGTTACAGGGCTATGCGAGACCGGTGGGAGGGCGCTGGGTCGACGGCGGCAAGGTCGAGGGGGGGACGTCGTACGCTCGCCGCAGTGATCTCGTGCCATGCGGGAAAAACCGCGCTCCAGTTGCGTGTCGCGCCATATAAGAGGGGGGACATTAAAACAGGAACATTAGGTTAGGCTGCGTTAGCTAACTGCGCTGTTGCAGTAGGCGGAACGGGGGCTGCTCAAACTGTCAGAGGAGGCTTTGGCAAGCTATCGAAAAAAAAAGTTATAAATAAATACGGTTGTTAAACGCCGTGTTTTCGCAGCAGGATACTCACAGCGTCTCCCTTCGGCCATAGAAAACTCACGAAAAGGTGAAAAAAGAACAGAGACATGCACAGAAGCTAACGTAGACAGACTACCGACGCGATTCTAAAAAGAAAGAAAGAATCGTCGTGAAAATGCTGCATGAATGATATAGACGGCGAAGAAAATTCAGCTTTCCGAAGTTTCCGTGTTGCGAAAGCTCCTGTGCGTGCATTCATTCATTCATTCATTCATTCATTCATTCATTCATTCATTCATTCATCACACAAATGCGCTGGAGCTCGCACTGCTACAAGGCAGGAACAATTACTGCGATAAGGCTACCACGATTTTCTTGGCGAAAAGGCCGACCGGATGAACTCGAAAAAAAAAAAAACACAAACGTATGAAGGAAATAGTTAGACCTTCCGATAGCCGTAAGAAGATAGCGGCCTAATGGCAACGACAAAGTCTGATCAGATAAATCGAGCTGCGGCTCTGGGGGCGACAAAATGAAATCGCGTGAGCGCGCAATGCGCAACGCAGACAGCCTCAGGAGACGCAGAGCGATATAGATAAGCGCAATCCTTGCACGCGCATCGCGCGACAGAGGAGACACGTGACTCGAGGGGAGCGACGGACATCAGCGAGGACTTAACGATAAGCCCTCCGTCGGAACTCAACCGCCGAAATTCAAGAGAATACAAGAACGCTAAACGAAGGAGCAAGGGAAAAAAAAAAAAACTATTTTTTTCCGCGGAATGTGTGCTTCAGTTTGGCGCGCGGATGTATACACAATTTCCCACTCAAATTACTCAAAGGAACTCCGGCACTGCGATCGCTAGTGAAGCGTCAAGATCAGACAAATCCACGTACTACTCAACACTGCAATGAAGACGGGAGGAAACAAGGAGGAGCCACACAGGCGTCTGTCTTCGCGTGTTCCTTAACCAGGTAGGCCGTGTTGAGAATCGGGGTAGCGTTCGGGCAAGGAATCCTTCGTGCCATAAGGATTTAGTACGTCCGGGAGTAGGAGCGAAATAAAAAGTGGTTTATTTTACATTATTTACATATTTACGAGTAGTCAGATTCTAGTCCGAGCTCACACACGTCTGCAGGGGAACTTCAGCACACCCTCTCTGGACCAATGGTCCACTTTTAAAACGTTGTTCTTCCCCAGTTCCCTACACAAGGAAATTCGATTACCTTGTTGCGGACACTGAGAGGTGCCGTATGGTTCACAGAACAATGCCTCTGATATCCAACCTTGGAATCAAGGACGAGGCAATCCGGAAACAGACATCCTTTGCGCTCCTTGCGTGAAACAGCGCACGCTCGTTACCGCCTTTGAGGAGGGCGATCGGACGCGGTCGCTCCTAGAGAGCCGCCTGTTTGCCCGTCACGGTCGGTGTCGGCCACTGCGGTCGCCGTCTGGGCTTGTCTCGGGGAAAACACCCAAAGAGCGCGCACGGCCGATTTGGGGCGCAACAGCCGTCAACCAATCTATGGCCTCCGAGAGCCAATTCTTTCGGTAGCTGACCGATCGCAGCGCCAGATTTCCCTCTAGTTATTCTATTCGGAAACTATGGGATCAGCTGTGTCTGCAAAAGGTGAAGCCAAATATAAGAGGCCAAAAGTAAAAAGCACAAGATGACTGAGTGAGAGAGACCACCAAAATGCAGAGCATTCTGTCGCTGCATACGTAAACGCCTTACCGAGAGAGATCCGATAGAGATTCCTTAGTAAAATGCATATAATTTTGTCGGCGTATACAGTTGAACGTCTACATAAGAAAAGTGCTTGGTGCCTCCGAAATATTCGTTATAGACGTCACTTCGCTGTAGCGGTCGCGCACCGCACAGCTCACAATAGAACCGGGCGAAAATGATTCCTTCGCTATACAGGTCATTTGGTTGTAGAGACGCTCTGCCGTACGCATACACGCCGACGTGCTACTCTATAGGTCACTGCACTGACAACGAGCGCGCCTGAGAAAGCGTCGAGGACGATTTCGGCGACGCTACATGGCGTGGCTACACTGCAGCTTTTCATTTCCCGCGCCCGCCTTATCTGTCGTGTCCAGTTACGCGGACCAACGCATTCCCGCGCGCGACGCAACGGGTGACGCCAGCGCGCTCGGCGTCACCCCTTGCGTAAACACACGCGAGAGCGATTTACAAACAACACGCGTTCCCCCGGCGAACAAAGGAAGCGCTGGGAGCTCGGATTTCGTTCCCACCGCCGCCGCGCCAGTATAGAGTCACGCAAAGCGAGACAGCGCGCTTTCGCACGGGGAAGTCTGACGCACGCGCAACACCGCAAACGGGCATGCAGCGCGGTATGAAGAACCGGGAGCCCGTTCACACTATAGCGTATTCGCAAAGGGCGTGTCCGCGGAGACCGCTACGGGCTTATAACGAAAGCGAAACGCGCGTTTAACATTTACCAAGCGGCTGAACAGATGCACGGTATATAAGCCACGATGCATGCGTGTCGATATGCCCGGCATTCGCGAACATGAAGGGCTTAACTAGACTGTATATACATTATATCCAAAGAAACAACAGCTTTGAAGGGCGACGACGGGAGCCACGTATAGCGAGGAATGCAAGAGGATGATGCGAGCGAGAGAGACAAGAGTCCATTTTTTATTCGTTGCAGGAGGCAACCCCATGACGCCGATGCGCGTGCGCGCGTCTAGACGCGCCCCCACGGAGCCAGGGAACACCGCTATGGCAAATTATTCACGGCGATGACTTCAGCGACAGCGGCATCGCTTACTCGCGCCGCGCTCACCAGCCGCACATCCCTGGCAGAGAGAACCGCAACTCGCTTCACACACGCATCACACTGCGAGCGGGCCACTAACGTCTCTCTCTCTCTCTGTCCTTTCTCCAATTCGGTACGTGTTCTGTGAGTTTCTTTTGCCCTCCTCCCTCGCTGGCCGATGTTCAGACGTACGTCAGCAGTCGGTCAGGCAGTTAGTTATACGGTGCGCGCGATCAGCAGAATTTCTCCGCTCCCTCATTTCTTCTTTAACGACCACAAATAAGCAGAAACCACCGCCACCACAAACCGCCGAGCGCGGAGACCCGCAGACGAAGGTCGAGGCCTGACGCCCGCTTGGTCACAACGCACTCTCCTCCTTCCCGCGCAAGACGCCAACTCGCACAGCGCGCATTAATTTTCTTGGCGCCGTCTCAGCGACGGGGGCGGGGCGACGGTGTACACAAGACCGTAGAGACAAGACGCGCCTTCTCGGCAACAGCTCGCTTACGTCGCCGGCACCCCGCCGTAGCCATTCTTTATAACCCTTTCTTTCACATGTGTGCAACGAGAGAATTAGCTCCCCATAAAACAGCCGGAGATGCCCAGACGGTGGTCACGCGAAGCCAACTTTTTCTTTCGATTCGCCTTCCCGTACCGCGCGGCTAGCCTTACATAACCGCGATATGGTGAGGCCTTGCGCAATGAAATCGGACGCGCGTGTTGAAGGACGCCATACTGCCGATGATCTACGGCTGAGTTCAGGAGAATTGGAATGGAGTTGGCCAGCCCTAGGAAACGCGTATACCGCAGATAACCGACGTTCCACTAGAGCACAACGTAAGGTGTTTCAGTGGTTGGGAAAACCCAGTCGAGGACAGCAGAGGCCTGTAGGTATATAGTGTGGTGAGATAAGGGCATTTGCACGATTAGAACGAAGCGGGCTTGACGTAAGAACGGTGTAATTACGCGGAGATCGCTAGGAGAGGCCTTCGTTCTGCACGGACATAAAATTATGCTGCTGCTGCTGATGATGATGATGACTGCCACCCATTTTTTGGTAACTAGAAAGCATTCTCGTTAACCACATATACCGGGACTTGGGGGCGTGTAGAAACTACCACTAATATGAACAGGCACAAGGAAGGAGACAGGACAGGTAGTCTCCTTTGTCCTGAGCACCCTTGTCCTCGGTCCTTTCTCGCCCCTGCTATTTTTTTGTGCTCGTTTATATCGTCCAAACGTGCACGCACCAATTCGTCCAACAACGCCACAGTAGCGGTATTCCGTAGCCTTTCTCAACTTAGATTTAAGTTTGCGTGCCGCGGTGAAAAGTCTCGCTACAACAAAGTTGAAGGAGGAACCGAAATCCGTTACTATTCCGAAATCAGTTATCCATCCATTAGTTCGTTAAAACCGTCGTGCGCTCAACATTGCCCTACGACGGTAAAGGGAGAGGAGGGAAAGGTTGGACGCGCCCATATGCACTGAATCATTAGTAAACTATCATATAGATTAATTATAAAAACGGCTCGTTATACCTATTTCACAATTTCCCTTGCTTAATTAAAACGAGATTTTAAACACTTATGGTTCTACACAATCTTTTTTAAGGTGAATTACCCCTTACTCCGATATCCATTAGTTCCTTATCCCCCATTTCGTTATATCGAGGTTTGTACTTCACTGGCAAGTATACACCTCAAAAACAAACTCTCCCACAGACACTAGTTCATCAGCAGCTTTTGGGTGCTGAAATGCTGCTTTAACACACACACACACACACACACACAGAAAGACAGAGAGAGAGAAAGAGAAGAAAACGAACGAACCAAGAAAAGCAGGCGCTCGACCACAAGCACTTCCGAGATCGCAGACGTCACCCGCCCACGTGACGCGCGCGACCACCCACACAACACGCGCCTTATAGTATCTCACTCAGCAGGCCCAGCAAAGGAGTGACGGCGGCGAGCACGCAGTGTTCCGGTATAGTTCCGACCGCTGCTGTTGCAGCAGCGAGCAGCGTCCGACTCCCTTTTCCCGTCAAAGGGCCCGCTCATTTCCGCTCAAGGATACGCTCGTACACAGCATATACTCCAGGAAGGGCGCGACGCCTCCGCCCCCAACTTCCCGTTATCAATCGCGCCCCCGCCAAACACGCCACGGCGCTTGCGAGGACCGCAGAGAGTTTCCTTCCTATATATATATATATAAGCGCGAGCGAGAAGGTCAGTGTTCCGCTCCGTTCACTTTTCCGTTCCAAAGCTGCTTCCCTTTTCAGCTGAATGAGAGCTATATATACACGCACGTACGCACACACCACTTCCTGCCGTATAGTAACACTTGTGTAGTATGCATCTCGCTAACTGCGTGCAATGCCGCTAAGTTTCTTGGTCCATGGTCAGCCAACTATGGCAGTAGAAGAAAAAGCAGAATAAGGGGCTCCTTCGGCGCTAGTATACAACTTAGCGAAGGGAGTCGCTAAACTTGAAGTTTTTTTTTTTTCAAATGAAATCGAAATTTTATTTCATCTTTCAACAAAGAGAGAAAGGGGGTGGCGGGAAAAAGCTGCATTACTGCAGCTTGACTACGCCCGGCCCCCTATGGTACAATTCGACAGTGCGCAGCAGTAGTATAGGTACATAACATAAGTACAGGCACTTTACAGGAAATGTGAAGAAAGTTTAGTCGCCCTATAGCTTCAACTTAGCCTTTTTGGAGCCTTGGTGAATCTTTAGCGACGCAAATAGTGAGTCAACTGCCTCGGTAATCTTCCTCAAGGGGCATACTGGCCGAGTTCAAAGTCCTCGCCTCAATTTGTCGTGACTCCTAAAGACATGCCGAATATTTTTACAAGTGAGCCATCTGGGCCGCATCGGAAGCTTCTTTTATAGGTAGACAGCAGGATCTCGAGACCTCATGCCCTCTTTAGAAAGTCGGGCTTTGCCCTTTCACATTCCGATCGTCGACTCGCCGCGCCGCAGGAGGCCATTTAATGCTATAGTTTAATAACGAACGACGACTGCAAGAATTTAAACTTATAAGACATTATCATCACTTAGCGACTTTATCAGATGTAGAATACGCGTCGCCGCAGAAACAACAGCACGCGTTTTCCTATAGCGTTATCCTCTTCGCGAAGTTCGCAAACTTCGCGGCTCGAGTAGGCTACTGCCGGAATGGCTTCTCCCGAGCGTGAATCGTGGGATCACGGAAAGTTAAAGTTTTAATGACTTGGTGTTCTACCTGGAACCACGAAAAGCAGCGAGCGACTCTATTTCCAGCAGTCCCTCAGAAAATCAGCATAACGGGGGAACAAAAAATAACCGACCAACTTCCTGCTAGCCACTGCATTAGGAGATACGTTTTCGTGGCATAATGAATGAATAAATGAATCAACGCCGCCACGCTGGATGGACACACTTGCTCGCACCCGAACAGTGTGCAGTCCACCACCACCACGTGACATCGTCGACGGATAAATTATTCAACAAAATGCTGCCATCCTCCTGTACGACCGCTCGCTCCTGAATGGGGTATTCCACCAGCGCGTGACATCAAGGATAAATGAAGGAGTGAATTATTATCTTTCATTCCATTACATTATGGCACACTGGTCAAAACTACAAAAACAGTCAAATGCACAGCTTTCATTTTCGGTTATAGCATATCACGTGTTCTTTGGGCAGCCAGGCCAACGGCAATATCGTTCGAGGGGACGCCGACTGCGCAGCAGCTGAGAAAGCATTAGAAATACCGGTTGCTATAGCGACTCGGCGAAATCGAGAAGTACGGCGGCAGCGACACTGCGCAGGTTCTCTTCTTTTTTTTGAACGCACGGTCAAAAATAACGTCCGCTAACATCGTGTCAGTCATTTCTGAAGCATCCCCCCGTGATAACGTAGACCGCCCGGTCGACCAGCACTATTTTTTCTAGCGTGCCTATTCCAGCGACGCAGCGGTGTCAATCTAGTCTCGCAGAATCCCGCGTCGAGCGCGCTCTCCACATACACGCGCGCGCGCGCGCGAGACGCGAGATCCAAGCTTCTCCGACCTCAACCGACGATGAGAAACCGTGTCAATGCATTCACTTTCATCGGTCAAGCAGCAGCAACAGCAGCAGCAGGAAGAGATCGTCGGGCTTCGTCCGTACACTGACCGATGCACGAACGATACCGCGGGCGAGCAAGGACTCCTGAAATGAGAGTGAGAGAGAGAGAGAGAGAGAGAGAGACGCGGGGTCATCGTCGACGCGTGGTGCATGCAGGGGCGTCCAGCACGCGACCGAAGAAAGCCGGCCCGCCGCGTAGGAAGACGGGGAGGAAGGCCGGACATCGGCCCAGATTAATATATGGCACACAACACGCATGCAGCACGCCGGTATCACAGACAGGCGTGCGGCGCCCACACTACGCCGGTCGTGCGTGCTCCGCTCCTTCTTTTTTTTTTTTTTTTTTTTTTTTTGTCGTCACTCGCGGTCCGCAAGAAAAGCACACGGTATACGCGAGCCTACTACAAGATGCGGTAACGCAGCAACGGGCAAGAAACGTCTCGCTTTAATGTGTTTTTGTATTCGTTGTATTTGAGTCGTGTTAACTCGGAGCGGGTTTGCATACACCGATAATTGCACGAGGTGCGGCTCTTATTAGGAGGTACAACGGCCGCGCACGAAGCGAACTGTGTCGTTTTCAAACGCACATGTGGAAATTAAAAAGAAAAGTAAAAAAAAAATTGATACGGGGCTTGCTCTTGGCTATATGGTGGCACCTCCTCGAAGTTCCGGTTAGGCATTGCTATTCCCACGAGAGCAGACAAGCCCAAGGCAGCATGCTTCGGCTGATCCGACTAGAACGGGCGCACCCGGCACGCGACACGGCCGACAGATTTGAGCGGCCTCTTGCTAGAGACCGTTAAACGTGAGATGCACGACGAACGGGGCAAATACCACGCTCCGTTTCTCCTTTCCGGGGTCGTCACTTTCGTCGTGTTCAGCCACCCCCCCCCCCAACTCCTCCTCCACTCCACCCCTCCTCTTCACCGTCTTTCTCCGATGGAACTCCAAGGTTGCTAGGCTGCGACAGCGCCAGAATACTAAACCACGCGCAACAAAATAAACAAGCAAAATAATAAAAAGAAAAAGACGAGGTAATGGTGTCGCGTCTCTCGCTTATTATAACCGTCTCGGATTCCTCCGGCCCTAAACCTCCATCGAGCAGCCACAGCTGGTCTTCCTCGGGCCGACCCTCAACGAGGGCGAGCCAGAAGACAGGTCGCCCAGGGGTCAGGAAAGCTGGGCCGTCAAAAGGGGGGAAGAGGGAGCGAGACGGCGGCAGGCCGAGCGGCTGGCGTCGTGAATGAAAACCGGCCACGCTGCTCAACAGAGGCCGTGCACCCGTAAACACGGTCCCCCCCTTTCCCCCCCTCCCCTTTTGCGCCGGGCCAGAGGAAGAAAGGATAACGCTACGGTCCGGCCCGCTAGTACCGTGCAGCACGGCGGAAGCTGCGCAGATGGTCTGTCCACGTAGAGAAGAAGCATTACACGTGGCCGGCAATGGCGCAGATGTGAGCAGCTATCTTTCTTATTAATAAAGGGAAAGTCAGACATCTACCCGTTCGTAGCAATTGCTGCAGAGGAAACTCATACGGGTTCCTCGAAAGAAAGGCCTCGCAGTTTAAGAAAAATTCGTCCTGGACAGCGATGTCCCTGTTCCGTCCCTGCCCAGGACGAATTTTTCTTCAACTGTGAGGCTTTTCTTTCGAGGGACCCGTATGAGTTTCCTCTGCAGCAATTGCTACGAACGGGTGGATGTCTGACTTTCCCTTTATTAATTACTTATCTCCAGCTTGCGGATTTCCGCAGAACTATTACGTCAAAAGCTAGCTTACCTTAAGCTCTGTCGCGATTGATCAACCGGACGTGTGCTTGATACAGTTCGATAGAGTTGACTTCCGCGTCGAGTGTAGCTCGCAGCGACAAGCGGGAGCGAATTAGCCGTACGAACACCACCGAGGCATGACGGCCACCACGTCCTTATCTTATAGACGTGGCCTGTAGACGCGCAGAAGCTCAGATGCGGCTGAAACGCAGCGGCTGTTCGCGCGTAGGGCTGGCACCGAAAGCAGCGCACCCAAAACACGTGCGCGCCGAGGAGGAGGACCAGGACAGACGAACAGCGAGCTATACGAGACGTCCCTCTTCTCTAGAGTGGTTTATTTCGCGATGACGCATACGCCGACAGGAACACAACACAGCATTGTCCTCGCACGTGTGAGCTGCGACTCACAACCACAGGCGCGAGCACAGTGAGTACATTTCAATACCACACAGTCATGTCGCGATTGATCGAAAGGCATGTACGAACTTGGCTGTACTTCGATGCCGTTCACTTCTGCGCAACTCGCCGACACGCGGGGCAGCAAATGGTCCGAGCAACAAACGCAAAGACGCGACGCTCTCCACGTTCCGCGTCCCTTGTTTGTTTCCCCAAGCGTTGCACGCGTGCACTATACCTAAGTGGATCCCTCATTCATTTCGCAAAAGATTAAGCGGGACACCAAGACAAGACGCGCACTGAGGCACAAGCGGTAGATTTAAAACTGACATTTCTGCGTCGGAGATACCTGCGTTAAGTAAACGTCTGCCGCAAGTCTAAGAATTCATATTGTCCGCGCTTCATCTTCGTGTCGTGTCGCGAGTCTAATTCTGCGCTGGTAAAATTAGTAAGAATAAAAAATCCAGCAGCCAACCAGTAGTCCCCCTATAACAAGCATCACTTTCTAAATGGAGCCACGTACCTCTCTTCACCTTAGCGCAAGACCAGCGTTCTGTATGGCCAGCACCGATCAATCTACACGTTAGCTATATATAGCAGCACGCGCGCGGGAAACCCGGTCCTCACAATCGGCTGACAACGGCTCCACATATGTATAGCTCTGGCAACAGTGCATGGCTTTAGCGAGACAAAAGTGCCGGTGAATCCCGTAAGCGTAAGCAGGGAGAAAAAAAATAAAAGTAAGAAACGTTGTATTGTAGAGCGGGGGGGGGGGGCTCCTCAAGCCTTCCCCTCCTGCATGGGTCAGCCCTGCTGCACGCGCCTGTCTGTACACACACACACAGAAGAGGCACAGTCAGCAGCAGCAGCAGGAGCAGCAGCTGCAGCTGCGTGGGTGACAGGAGTATAAACAAGCAATGCCCACGCGGCCCCGGTCGATGAGGCGCGAGCGCGTTCGACGCGCGCGGTGTATAACAGCTGCCGCGCGCGGGCCGACAATGCGTCCTCGCGAAGAAAGCATCGGAACGGTCAACAGAAAACCAGTACCAATTTTTCATGTTTTTTTTTTTCTTTTTTTGGTCATTGCCCGCCGGGTCCACGTATAGCCGAAAGTGACATGCCTTCGGTCAGTTAAACAAGAAATATATTCCTTATTTCATCTTTATTTTAACTGTATATAGCGCCCAATCGGCTATACGCAAACATCTCGACGGAAGCTCGAGACGCCAACGTACAGCAAGTTGTTGTTCTCAAAAACTTCCGTATACGGCGTGAAATGCCCAAACGCCTCGCTATATCTTCAAAAGAGACCCCGAAGGAAAATATCAAGCCGAGTTAGATCAATACACCATTCGCGTATGGAAATCTATCTTCGTTTTCGGTGCACCAATATATGACTATAGGTAGGGCAGAAAATTGCAAATTGAAGGTCCCGTTGCTGCTCCTCAATTGGAATCGCCCGCGCAAAGACGGACGAGTTCAAGCATAGACCTCGTACACGCCGATCTCGGTGAACCAGCCAGTGCTGAAGTCACGCGAGAGTTGAACTCCGATTTCCTCCCCCACCCCCCAACCCCATTCTCGTAATGTTATCGCTTACAAAAGCTCTGAATTCTCCCTGCGAACGACTAAATCTATATTTGGAAGGAGAAATAGCGCGTAAGACTAGCACTGAGAAAGATCGACAACACACATGCGCTGCCTTGTCGATCGGCTTCCCCTTTCAAGTAGAACGCCAGCTAGCCCAACGTCGATTCCAATTATGCTTCCAATCCAGGTCGAATTAAGATTTTCCATTAGATTTAGGACAAATTAGCTACCCTTGGTTTCACACTTACGGCTTTCTGTCCGTGCCACGAGCTAATTTCAGTGCATAAGCAGCGAGAAAAGAAAGCATAATGAAAATTACATTAGACGGGTCAACGACTCGCGGTTTGTGAAGCAATGATTTATGCAAACTCAGGCTGCATTCTTCGTTTTTTGAACCAGAAAAAACGATTACGAAACGTGTTTTGCATGAGGCGCCAAGGAAAACGAAACACGAGCACAAAATGCAAAGGCCAGGCGCTGGTCCAGCGCGTTGGAAATGCACAGTTCAGAGCACACCATACCCCCACCCACACACCTTTTCTTCTTTTTTTTCCTTCCGTCTTTCTTCCCGTCTTGGCGCTGTAAACATATTTCGCAATGCCAGTAAACCAACCCGCCCAGCTTTCAGCAAATGTAACAAGAAATACATAAAAGCCCCAAGGCCAGCAGCACCCCGACAGGGCAGCGGAGAATTTAGCAAGAGACTTTACCAAAACAACGAGCTTAAGAGACGCTTGCATGCAAGTAAGTGAAATGGGTGATCCCGTCCTATATTTCAAAATCACCACCACCAGCCTATTTTTATGTCCACTTCAGAACGAAGGCCTCTTCCAGTGATCTCCAGTTACACCTAACTTGAGCTAGCCAATTTCAAGTCGCACCTGCAAATTTCCTAACTTCATCACAGCACCTCATTCGCTGCCGGCCTCGACTGCGCTTCCCTTCCATTCACAGCCATTCTGTAACTCTAATGGTCCACCTGTTATCTGTGCTATACGCATTTCATACCCTGTCCAGGTCCATTTCCTTCTCTTAAAGTCATCTGGAATACCGACTATCCCGGCTTGCTCTCCGATCAACACCGCTCTCTTTCTGTCTTTTGACGTTACGCCTAAAAATTTTTTCGTTCGATCGCTCATTGCACGGTCCTAAACTTGTTCTCAAGCTTCTTTGTTAACTTCCAAGATTCACGCCCCATTTGTCAGCGCCGGTAGAATGCAATGATTATGCAACTTAATTTTCAAGGATAGCGGTAAGCTCGCGGTCATGATTTGGTAATGCCTATACCTACCATGTGCTCTCCAACCCATTATGGTTTAATGATTGTGTCGCGCTTAGTATGGTAACAACGGAAGAACTTGAACAACGAATATAAAAGAACAAGAAATGAACTAGTCGCGCATTATTATTATTCTGTAAATTTTCTTCTCGAGATCAGCGTCCTCTCTGAGTAATTGGCCCAGACAAACGTACTCCTGCACAGAATATAGGGGCTGAGCGCCCATAATGAATTCTCATTCTTGAACCATAAAGGGCCAAGTCTACGCTGACCCAGAATGTGTCACCTAAAGCTCACTTGACGGTGTCTTTTGTGTTAGCTAGCGGTGACCGTGATCTTCCAAATTAATTCATATTGCGTTTGTACAGGTCTGGGCGAAACCACTGCAATGTGTACACGCAGCAACAGCGTCACCATCGGCAAGAGCGCGTTTTCTCTTTGTCAACAAGGGTACAAGTCTATCATGTCGCGTATGTAGGTTTGTATGTATGTCGCCTATGTAGGTGTAGACCGCGACAGTGAGTCTGCAGCAAGGCAAATCGTTGTTCAATTTCGCATAGTCGCTGTGGCGATTCAAGTAACCGAAGACATAGGAGAGAGTGAAAAGAAAGAGAAGGACGATTTACTTATAGTGTTTAAACATCCTTTCGATGAAGCGCTTCAGAAATGCGCCAGCGGGCCGTGCAGGGTCGTGCGCTATAGCCGAAAATAACGAAAACTTGGGCCATTCCCTGCTGCTAACAAAGTGCGTGCATACACCGCTCTCGCTGCTACAAGCCCGTTCTTCGCACACGCCGCTCCCTCCTTCGTTCCAGCGGAAGACCTTGCGAACGAGCCGTGCTTTCAACAAAACTCGTCACACACTGACAGGTCCCAAGAGCGAAGCGAGGTCATTTCAAAGGGGCTCCGCAGTACACGCCCAAAACAAAAGATCGCTGTCTATCGCCCCCCTCCCTCCCTTTCCCACGTGCTCCAAGGCGCCTCTCGCACCTCTGTGTTTATAAACTTCGGTGACGATATATATATATATATATATATATATATATATATATATATATACATATATATATATATATATATATATATATATATATATATATATGCGCTGCGTTGTTGGGTACCACGACAGCGGCATCAGGAGCAGGGCGTTGGTGAAGGATCGACGAGACGACGGGCGTGAAATTCTCGGGCCCCCAGTACCCGGTGCGCGAGAGCTTTGTAACGAGGACGCGCAGCTGCGCTTGCGCACGCGTGCGTGCTGTTTTGCGTGCACGATCGGCGCGTTCCCGAACAAAAGATGGCTCACTCTCAAAAAAAAGAAAAGGAGATCGCGCATACAGGAACCGAAGCACGGCCACGGGACAGCGGTCCGTGGTTAACCCTGCTCGCTGCTTAACCGCGAGCGTGCGTGGTTTTTCGCCGTTACTATATTGTAGGTTGTCCCCGTTTGCGGGATCATGCGACCCCGATCGACGTCCGCGCCACAACCTCCAGAAATAATGCAACAGGAGGGAGATGAAAGGACGTCGTATCTTTGAAGCACATGAAGCTCCTTATGCGGCTGTTGCATGGTCGTGCGAAAGACATTATACATCGAAGCAGACGGTCCTACATACGGAGACAAAGACTGCAAGAGGCACGCCCCGTTCAGCGACCTGCCTTTTAAGTTTAATTCACTCGGGACTGCAGATCGTTTTTCAATTGCAACTGGAATGACAACGTAGCGGTTCAAGCGCATTTACACGAGAAGTGGCGCTCATCTCGACATCAGCGCGACGTCGACGTATACTCACGTGATAAGACTGCGCAGGTTCATGAAAGACGACGCCCTTACGGAGAAGTATATATCTATCCCACGAACGGTCTGCCGCCCCGCGGGACCATCCCGTCACGTTCGCACTTGCCTCCTATATCTGACACCCACGGACGTGGGCTGGCGTGGGCGCTAATAAGAACGCCGTTCTGTCTCAACCTAAAAATAAAGTCCCGTCCGCGTGACCCGCACGAGTGAACTATTTCCTGGCGGCGTGTGTAGTCTGTACGCTTCGCGAAGGTGTACACACACGCAAGAGCCGGCGCGTCTCCTTCATACGGGGCGCAGTTCTGTCCTCAAAGCTGCTCACATTCGACGCGGCGCGCCGAGCTCGTCGCGTTCAGCGCGGGCTCTGTCAGACAAAAGGGGCGCGTTTCACACAACGCGTGGCCCCCGACGCTATAGCGCTTCGAGCGTCGCATTAGCGCGCGCAGTCGCCGAGCACGCGAAGGCGGCAACGAGAGAACGCAGCCAACCAACCGCCCTTCCCTGTATATACGCCCTACATAGGACGAAAAAAAAAAAAAGCATGAACGATGCATCACACACACAAAGGAAGGTTCCCGAAATACACGTTCCTGAAACGACCCGGCGCTGCTACAATGCGTGCGCGCAATGTACACAGTCGATGTGAGCGCGCTTTTCTTATGACTACAACAATCGCGTACGCTGTAACCCGAGTCGACCACGGCGCGCAGACGAGACAAGAGTGATAAGTTAAGCGAAGCGTCATGAAAGGCACGGAGCAGTTGATGCGCGAACCTGTTCAATCACCAAGTGGGTCAACAGACCTGTCTCTGAGAAATGCAAACGAATGACGGCGCTCCCACTCATGTACATACGTACGGTGAAGGCGTCTGAAAATGGCAGACCAATGTGGCAACAAGGAGGCTTCGAGCAGGCGCGTTCGGCAAACAGCGTGTTATGTACCTCCGTCCCCCCCATCCCCACCTCACACCCCCAGCACAGGCTGGAAATTGTGCAGCCATCCCCGCAGGCTTCCATGTGCTTCGCCCGCGTACCGCAGACCTTGGAGAGACATCACACTTAACTTCGGAGACTGGTGGGACATTACTGGGCAGACCGCTTTACTGACATCTAATAACAGTTGCATGTGATTCGCTGACTATATACTACACAAGGACGAAATTACTCAAAACTTTTACCCTCGGTGATTGCAGAACACCGGCGACACACAGATCAGGAACCAAAACAAGATATGCTTTTCTAACTTGCGTACCCGCCAGTTGACGCTACTGCAGGCAATCGCAACGCGCGCCATGTTAATAATCACCCCCAACCATGCCCCGAACACAGTGGCGCGTTCCAGAAGCTTCCGTTTACATGAACGCGACGCCACTGGGTCGAGTGGAGATGAGCTGCACACTGACCTGACAGCGCCTATACACGCGGGTCATTCAGCCCAACAAGAATACTCAATTCGACGTTGCAGGATTCACGTAAGCGTGTACCTTTCCAAGTCTTTCTAACTGCCTACCAATCACGCACGCGCAAGTACAAAAAGACAAACAGTGCTCAGGCCTACAAGAAAATACAGATATCAACTACGATGAGCAACAAAAAAACACTGAAAGGAAGGCAACGAAGTACAATCCGTGAAGCCCTGACCGAACACGAAAAAAAAAGGCGGCATTCAGGGAGACGCGCACGGACGTACACGCACACACACGACAAAAAACGAAGGTCAAACAGTTACAAAACCTCGCTCAACGACGAGGGGCGCTCTTGCCATCCGACACTCGCGACCGCAGGTTGCACCACTTCCCTCCCAGACGGCGCCCCCGTACAATGCGCCGTTTCTTCCGCGTTTTGAATAATCGCGCAGGTCCCTTCCTGCTTCGCCGACAGAGAGAGAGGGAAACTTCCTCGACGAAGAAGGACAACCGCCTCGCTCTCTCATCAGGCGAGACGGGGTTGCAGTGCCGGCGAGCCAGCCAGGAAATTGCTAAGGCAGAACACCATCCATACGTGATATCACGGATTCTAGCCAACTAGCCCGCCAACATGTTTTACCTATCCATACAGCCATCGCGCGAAGACGAAGCAAAGTTGACAGAAACGCTTATCGTCGGACATACACAAAACATGCACGCAAACACACATAAAGAAACGTATTGTAAGAATAGAAAACACAAGTAGACTCACGGGAGCGCTAAAGAAACACGCGTGAACGCAAAAACACAATTACTGAAGCAACATGCACTAGCACACACGCATACACAATAAAACACACGGGCGAACACTAAACACACGTAAAAGACAAGAACACGCACACAAACAGAAATAAAAGCATATACGCATGCACGAAGACGAAAATACGTAAAGATACGACCACGCAATAAAAACACCCTACACACACACCCCACACACACACACACACACACACACACACACACACACACACACACACACACGCGCGCGCGCGCGCAAGCAGACACGTACACCCGTAAACACAAGCAACGCATACGACACGAGCGTGCGCCGGGACTTCCTCGGAGAAACCAGCGTCCGACAAACGAGGAAGTCGATCGCGTGCGCATCTTCGCCAAGATCCGCCAATAACAACGAAAGGACGAACCGAAGGAGAAAGCATATGGAGTGAGAGAGAGAGAGAGGGAGAGAGCTCGCGTGCCGCGGCAGCCCGCAAAATGGGATTGCATGCATGAGAGGACAGAAGATGGGCGCCTGCGTAACGAGCTCGACAGGGAATAGAAAAAAAGGCAAAGCTCTAGGAGAAAGTGCTAGACGCCGTTTTTCGCGTCGAAACCGAGGGAGCGCCGCATTCTTTCTATTTTCCTTTTCTTTCTTTCTATTTTTTTTTGTCGCGCTGATCTCGAGTAAGCACGTTCTTATTTCATTTCTTTTTCATTCGTAGCCACTAGGGAAAATGACAAAGAAAATTCGTAGCAAAGACTTCGTAAAATTTT
The DNA here is from genome assembly GCF_023375885.2 of Dermacentor andersoni. Lineage (NCBI taxonomy): Eukaryota > Metazoa > Arthropoda > Arachnida > Ixodida > Ixodidae > Dermacentor > Dermacentor andersoni. The sequence goes on along the minus strand of NC_092819.1, from coordinate 53,807,197 downwards.
TTTTATTTTTTTCCCCAATGCGTACAACAACGACGCCAGCAGCCCAAGTGGTGCATCTCAACATCGCGAGGCGTCAGTCCCTCCTTCCGGCGACACATTCGGCGTGCACCACATAGCTTTACGGACCCATTTTACTCCGAAATCCTCGAGAAATGCTTTGCGCTCGAGGAACAAGTTTTGTTTAACTAACCTATAAACGCAACCTATTCTCGACTACGGGACAAACTGTTTTCTCTCTCTCTGGCTCACTCTCCTTTTGACAAACTTGGGTGCTGGACATGTTTCTGGGGTGCTTGGGTGCCAAAAACAAGTGCGTCACAGACGCACTGCCCTCACGTAGCGGAGAAAGAAAAAAAGAAAAACGGGAATGGCAGCGCAGATAGGGCGCGTGGAAAATGCGTACTTGGGGGGGGGGGGGGGGGGGGGAATTCGTTACGTAATCTAAAACCTAGGACAAAAGGCCCATGTGATCTGCTGCACAGGCTGCGAAGCCCAATCAAGCAGCGAGGACGCTGACACAAACAAACAAAACCAGCAAGAACCGTACGAGAGAAACGGCATTACGGTTTCTCAATGCACCCTCGCCTTCGCAAACGCCGAGTTCTGTACGAACAAAAGGCAAGACTCGTGGCCGCACTGCTATGCACAACAATAGACGCGGCACGCCCCCCGCGAATGACGTGCGCGCACCGCGAGCGATAAAGGGTGTTGCCGAATGCGCATGCTCGCTGATCGGCGCTGAACGAACCGGAACCGCAATTGCATACGCGACACGCGGCCGGCCACGTGGATTTCACGAGCGAGCGGGCGCGCTCCACCTAGCGCCTCCCCGAGGAGTCACGAACAGCGCCGATTCGTGTTCCACGATGGACGCCTCCAGGAAAACCGCTGGATCGGTAAGGAAAAGGGGAAGGGGGGGGATAAAGCGCTTCTTTAGCGCTATATTACCCAATTAGTGCTATAGTACCCTATAGTACCCAAGGAAAGAATTTGTGATTACCTGTATGTACCGTATTTTGGCAAATAAAGAAAAATGGGGACAAAGACTGATTCGCTCTCGTATATTCTAATATAAAATGCAGTTAAAACTCGACCTAACGAAACCCGATTTTACGAAGTTCCCGATCTAACGAAGAAATTTCTATTTTCCGGCAGGTACCTATAGGGTTCAATGTTGTCATCAAACCAAGTTAACGAAACTAACTTGGCCGAACTCATTTAACGAAGTTTTTTTCTGAAATAAACGACTTTAAAAAATCGGTGATTTCTTTCTAATTTTGACACCGACGGCTTCTTCTTCGAGCGTGCGTTCTAAAGCTTTATCTGACAGCTTTATTTGGCAGCTAAAGCTGTATTTTTACGAGGCTGCACACAGCACCCATGCACGGAACAGCGGACCCAACACCGCATCGGTAGGGGCGGCGGTGCTTGCTTCCGTTATTACATGGTTTATGCGACAGATGGCGTAACAATTTTAGGTTTCGAAGGACAAAAAAATTTCTTTTTCGATTTTACGAACTGCCCGATTTAACGAAATAATTCGAGCGTGGTCATCGCTTCGTTAAATAGAGCTTCAACTGTAGACCCAACGTTCGATGAGCCAGCGAATTCATAATTATATAATATATGATTGATTCAAACTTTCATTCCTCCTCACCCCAGCCCTATCCTTTTCATCTTCGAGTTAACACAATGTAAGCTTTCACACTAAAACATGACGCTTATTTATGTGTAGAAGGCCTCTAAATTACACTATATATGTTTGATTCCAAACTTTCACTCCACCCAGCAAGAACTACACTTTTTGCCTTCAATTAGGTTAGCTCAGTGAACGCTGTGAACATTAGATATCACACTTACTTATCTGCATGAAGGAAGCCTCTACATGGCAAAACTACATGTGCTTCATTCAAAATTTTCACTTTCAAACCCTTTGTCACTTCTCGCTTTTCATCTTTCAGTTAATTTAGCAGAGAAGCTCGATGTCTAAAAGAAGTCACCGATAATGTCACGCTTAATTAGAAGCAGCAAGCATCCCACTAACCGCGAAATTCGCCATGAGACAAACAGTATACGTGACCATCTATGTACCGAAAAAAAAAGGAAGATAACACTGCAGGACAATGCCCTTGTGGCCAGAGCCCGCTAAGAAGGTCAGACAAACCCAGACTATTATAGCGATCGGCCAGTTGTTCGCCGCTTCGGTTCAGCGGGCACGCTTACACCGCAGCCTAAAACAAGCACGAGGAAAGCAATTCCAGCAGGACATGGACAGTGGGAGGCAGCCAGCCAGACCATATCGAACGCTGAAGGAACGCGAGCTTCTCCGCGGAGTTCGGCAGAGCGCAAACGAAAATAACACGAAAGAGAAAAGCCGGTGGTCTCCCCGCTGCCGCAGCAACGCACCAGCGAGCGTAGCATGCCGACAGAAGCCAGTACACGAAACGAGAGACGCTATAGACTCAATGCGAAGGAGGCAAAGACTTGGGCAAGCAAAAGTTATGGGAAAAAATTCGCCGACGATTACGATGATCCCCAATGCGAAATTTGAGCGCACCTTTATACTTGTTTTTATTTCGCGATATATTAGCTCGCGCGGACAATGTGTCTCGCGCGGCACGTTGCAAACGGAGCAAAAGTGTGGCGCGACTGCCTCGCTAATCGGGAGATCGCGAGAGCCAGCTAGCGCGTGGGTGACGCGTGAGGCGCGATTCACAGCAGCAGCCGCCGCCGCAGACAAACCTCCGCCCATGCAGCGCTTTGTTTCCATATATGGTATCGGTGGACGCGCTCGCCGCATGTCATCGGTGAACAGACGACGGCGCCGCGCTACTCTGGCGCCACCTCGTAGCGGTCGTCGCCGCAGAGCGCGTCTTGCGTGGCACTATGCTTTTTTTCTCACGCTTTCGCCATACCCTCCTCCTCCGCTCTCCTCCTCGCGCTCTCCGCTATAGCAGTCTTCCATGCTCCGCTGCGCTCTGCGTTCGCTCTTTCATCCGCTGTGCTCGTTCGCTCGTTTACGCCAAGGGACGACGCCGACTCGAAACGCAGAACAGGCATAAGAGCTGCGCTCTAAAAAGATCTTGCACGATCACACTGGGCTGTAGCTTGTTTTTTGGGGCCCGAGCTGACTGCCTTAGGTCAAGAACATATATGGAAGCGAAAACAGCCAAGCCCCGTTAATTCCACTACCCGCTTAATTCGAACGCACTGGAAAGTCCTGGCGAGAAACATATTGCTATGAAATATACTGCTGCGCAAGGAAAACTCGTTTAGTTCGCACGCGATTGCATGCCGGTTCGGTTAATTCTACCCCCACCGGCGCCCGTGGAGCGCGCAGCGGTTTCTAAAGAAATTCAGCGCAGACCTTTTATTCTTATCTTTTAGTGAATGAAGCTCCTTTCGCCCGTGAAGCCATCCGCTCCCGCTCGTTTGGTGTCGTGTCACGCCCCCATATTCACCAGTCTGACTCGTCTGTTCAGCATTGCATCACGTGGCAATTACGCCGCGTTGTCTATCGAGGTCAAAGAAGAAGCGGTAAGATAAGCAAGAGAGGTTCAGGGTGTATCGTTGGAAAGAAAGCAGGTAACAGATAAGGAAGGGGACACTTAGAGGCATAGGTAACTTTACTACGAGATAGGCAAAATGCCAGATTGCATTACGGTAGCGCGTACATGCTAAGAAGAATCGCTAGCCCTGTCGTCCTCCCGATTCGTGGACCACGGCCTCCAAGATCCAAGCGGCGCGTGAACTGTGTCGCCCATTCTCGGAGGCCAGGTGTGGACCCGTCAGGTTGCCTACTCAGCAACCTGTCTCCCAGTGTCTACGGCGTTGTTTCGGAGCCGAGCACCAAGTCGCCAGTTTCGATTTCTCGCATGCATTCAGGTAAAATCAGCGCGCGAGAGCACTAGCGTGTGCCTAGATTTGGGAGCACGCCAACGAGCCCCACGTGGTGAATATTAACCCGAAGCCGGCCTACGACGGCTTCTCCAACAAGTGCAGCGTTGCATTGGGACGTAAAGCACAATCAATCAATCAATCAATCGATCAATCAATCGGAAACATTAGGGCGACGCACATAAGCGCGTTTCGTCCATCCCCCCCCCCCCCCCCCCCACCACGCCCTTATGTAGTGCCTCGGGGCCCTTATGGTGGGAATAAATGAAATGAAAAAAAAAACCTCAGTGCCTTTAGAGAGAAAGAGAGCGAGTATGTGTGTGTGTGGCGCGCGCGTGTTTACGTGTTTATCTGCTCTTCTTGATATTCACAGATATTCAACAAAAATTAAAAATTGCTCACGAAGACTATATATACAGACATAAGTTGGCGAAAGGTGTACGGCCATAATTCCACAGGCAGCCATTCTACAGAGACATTCCATAGAATGTTGTGTACAGAACAGAAAGTCCGCACAAATGACCTCTAATTAAAACCTGTTTGACTTCTTTAGAATTGACATTCCGTCGAGGTCACAGAAGGAGAAAAAGAAAAGAACATCCGTAACACGTTTTTTTCTTCTTCTGTGAACTCCACGTCAGGGAGTCTTGTCACCCCACATTCTTGTAACTACGGCCTGCATAAATATTATTACTTTCCTTTTTTTGTTTTTCCTTTCTTCTTTCTTAGGACGGTAATACTCCAGCCACGTCAAAGAACGTACTTCGCGGAAGGTTCTAGGCGGTTTTCGCTGTAAAGCGAACAGCGTCGAGGCTCTCTCTCGAGCACACGACGCTATCTTCCTCTCTCTCTCTCTCTCTCTGGGCGGCTGGTGACGCGATGCATCATCATCATCAGCCTGGTTATGCCCACTGTAGGGCAAAGGCCTCTCCCATACTTCTCCAACTACCACGGTCATGTACTAATTGTGGCCATGTTGTCCCTGCAAACTTCTTAATCTCATCCGCCCACCTAACTTTCTGCCGCCCTCTGCTACGCTTTCCTTCCCTTGGAATCCATTCCGCAACTCTTAATGACCATCGGTTATCTTCCCTCCTCATTACGTGTCCTGCCCATGCCCATTTCTTTTTCTTGATTTCAATTAAGATATCATTAACTCGCGTTTGTTCCCTCACCCAATCTGCTCTTTTCTTATCCCTTAACGTTACACCTATCATTCTTCTTTCCATAGCTCGTTGCGTCGTCCTCAATTTGAGTAGAACCCTTTTCGTAAGCTTCCAGGTTTCTGCCCCGTAGGTGAGTACTGGTGCGACGTAGGTGAGACGCGATGCGTAAAGCCACAATCGCGGACGCGACGATACAGAAAATTGCCCAGGCAGGCCGGAGAAGCAGAAAGGAAAATGGGCCCTTTTCTCGTTGCCTCCTTCACCGTAGCTCCTCCCCCCCACCCCCCACCCCGTACATTTCCGCGCGGATTCGGCCGGTTGAGCTCGCGCATCACGTGACCACCGCGCGACCACCGAGCGTGACCGCGTGCGTGCGGACGAAGAAAGTGGCCGACGACGCATACGCCGTCACGCGTACTTAGGGATCCTTCCTACATGCTACGCGGCACATATACATACAAGAAAAAGTAGATGCGCTCAAGCGACCGTAATAGCATGCGTGTATATACGATTAGAGCAAAGCGGGCGCGTTATCTGCGCTTTCTGCGCAGAGAGCGAAGAGAGGTACAGATCAGCGCTGATCTGGCATGATGATGACGACGACGAGACTACGAAAGAAAGAAAGAAAACGACGTCGATTCCAATCGTCCTCCAGGAAGCGCGGACGCGATGGCAATCGATCGAGCGTGTCGGAGAAAACACGTCGTCGAGGGAAGAAGTCACGCGTTTTTCCTATTCTTGTCGAAAAGACGTGTTCCCCCCCCCCCCCCCCCCGCCTTGCTTTTATTCGTTCTTTCTTAATTTTCTCTCGCTTTCTTTTTTTGCACTCAAGTCCACAACCAGTTGGCCTTGCAAAATTCCCCCATCCCGCAAAACGAGCGCTTTATAGACGACTATTTCACGAGAGCGATGGGAATCGTGCCATCCTCGACTTACAACATCGGTGCAATTCCTAACAGACGCTACTATGCGCTCGATTCGTGCGCATAAGAAGGACTGCAGGGATATGCGCTGCAGGCTTGTCGCTTAATTTGACCCGTCGCTGCGCAACAACACTGAGGAAACGTTCCGCGGCACAGACCGAGATGGCGGCGTTCGGCTCCGTTTCTCAACCTACACTCGGCCCTCTCAAACATCAGGTTCCACGTAGTGAAGCGCGTTTCCAAGGGTCAGTGCACCCCCCCCCCCCCCCCCCCGCTCCCGCTCCCGAAAGGGGGCTCGCGCATGGCGTCATTTCAACAACCGCGACGCTCCGCACTCAGAGACGGAACCGCCACCAAAAAGAAACACACACAAAGCGCAAGCTCCCTAATGGGCCGCTGCTGGATATGGGCCCCGCGCCGAGATGCCCCTGAGGCGTCATTCTATACGGCCACAGCACCCCACGCCCACCTCCTCGCCCTCGCCCATACGGACCGCGAAAGAACGGTGGGGAAGAGGGCTAAGCAGCCGCAACAAAGGCGGGCCAGACGACTTCTCTTCCTTGACAGAGTGCCAAGGACGTCGTCAAGCCGTCAACGCGCTGGCTCCACGCCCTCCCCCCCCCCCCCCCCCCCCCCCCGAAAGGGGTTCCTCCTTCCCACCCTCTGGGTCAGGTCCGGAAAGTCCCCGGGCGCGCAATTCCTGTGCGGAAGCGATGCCGAACGGGCGGTTACGCATACACACACGAAAGCGCTACTGCGCTCTGATCTTGCACTGCGTCGACCTTTGACAATGCGTCATTTTCTTGCCGCGGTGCTGGCCCGATGCGTGTACTCTCTCTCTCTTCTTCTCTCTCTATCTGCGGGGCACGGAAGTACGGTACGCTGGACAGCCAAGTGAGGCACGATCCGTTTGAATACGAGTGAGGTCACACAAAGAATAAGGGAAGGCGATGAGATGAGGGGGGGGGGGGGAAGCGGAGAGGGATGACTGCACTATACGCGTTAGCTTATAGCTAGTATATAGAGCAAGAAAAAAAAACCTAACACAGGGGGGACCAGAAGGCAGGACACGCAAGGTATGTTTCTTCTCGTACCTGGACCGTTTGTGGATCAGTAGAAATCCTCGAAACCCGCGCGTCTTTACAGATATAAGCTATAGGCCCGAGTAGACGTTGTCAGAATGCATAAGTAACGTTAAGCTGCACGATGCACAATGCGAGAGCGGTGTCGCCACCTGGTTTTCGTTTTCTCGCTAGACATGCCTCCTTTCACAGCTTTTTCTACATTGTGCAAGGTTAATTTACTAATGCACCTAAACTTACTTTGCTCTTTATTGTCCCTTCAAAGATGCAATGTTGTTACTCCTGCCTGACGAACTATGACGTCAAGGTGAGGTTGTGTGGGAACTCTACGGAGGCATCGCTATACCCGTCAATGTTACTTGCGTCTTCTCTTTTCTTTTTTTTATGGTTTCCTCATCTCGTGGTAACAGTTGCTTCGCCGCTGCATTACCGCTATTAACTATTAAAGCCTAACTTTATTTTTTTTCCTTAGTGCATCTGTAACGGTACCAATTACCGGCATAAATTTCGCAAACCTGTCGCACACGGGTTACAGACGCGGGCGGCCCGCGGCGACAACATGCCGCTTTCCTGCAGGCACACAATCAGACCTTGAAAAGAAAAAAAAAATGTGCCCGTTCAGCCAGCAACCTAGAAACCCGACCTGACGTACGGGCGCGCGCGCGCTCGCTCCTCTCTTTTGTTCTTGGGAGCAGGAGTGAGACCAACGGCGAGAATGGGGAAAGGAAATAAAAGCAAGACGAGGAAAGCAAGAAGCCTGCCAGAGAAAGGCACCGCACGAAAAAAAAAGACTCCTACAAAGAGTGAGAGAAGGGGAACAAACGGGAGGAGGAGGGGTGCGAGCGATGCAAGGACGGCGGCCGCGCGAGGACCCCACGCCGAGAACACGGCCGCGTGCCTAGGAAGCCACGGGCGCGCGCGGGAGAGGGAGAAGAAAGGTCCCGGGTTCTCTCTCTCTCTCTTTCTACAGCGCAGAAGTGCGCGGGCTTTCGACCACGATCGCCGCTGCTCGCGCACGAACGGGGAAAACGGGGAGAAAAAGGAAACCACACCCTCTGATATCACCCAAAGGACTTCCGGGTATACTGATCTTCCGAGACAGTTTTGAAGCAATCTTCGCTGGCGATACGTTCCTATACATTCCGCGGGGCCATCCTTTACATGAGCCCGTCTTAGGAATGTACATGTGTGAAAAAAGTGTACAGTACGTTTAGGTGAAACAGACAAAGCCAGCTCGAGTCGGCTTTTAAGGATGATAAGCCGCTTGCTGGGTTCACGCAAACGCGTTAACGGATCGGACGAGCCGAGTGGGCGAAGAGGCGAGATCGCTCAGCATGCCTGCAAGGAAGGGGGTTTGATGTTGACTTGTCCAATCCGCTTGTCGAGATTCGTGTAAACGGGGTCGGGTCGCAGAAAGAACAGCGCTTCACAAGACGGGACGCAAAGGAGGCACCACACATGCATAATCACAGCGCTGTTCTTTCTGTGATAATGAACCAACTATACGCCCGTGAGTCAATCCTCGCGATGTCGGGTCGGGCTGGGCCACAGCTCGGCTTCCGAGTCGACCCGCTCGCGTCGCGTGCACGTAAACGAAACTATAGACAAGTGTACGCGGCCTAACATCGCTTACGTGGAGGCGCGGGCAGCCTCCTCACAAAGTTTTGATAAATATAACATCAGGCCTATTCGATTCAACCCAGTTTCTCTGCGCTTGCTGTGCCTATTCACGATGCGCTGCGCTGCGGAAGGTACGAGGCGTACAGAGGCGCAATGTCCTTGCGCAGCGAAACATAGTTCCGGGCGATACTGCCACATTAATGGCAGCATGAGAGAGTTTTCCGTTTGCTTGTTACACGATACGTTACAGCGGTACCTGACATTTTAGGACATCTGTGCATGCACGTACCTAGTACATCGCGAACTCAGCGGCCCGCGGAGCAGACGACGCGGCGCGGATGGACACATCTCGAGGGAGCCAATCGGCCTTTACGTTGGCCAACGAGTCCCACAGCTTTCACAGCGCTGCAAGCGGCTTGCGAGACGGAATGTAGGCCCTCGATTCTTCGAGGCACACCGGCGTGCCCTGCAACGCCGTCGCCGATCACGCAGGACGCGAGGCAAGGTGCCGTCGCCGCGGCGCAGTGCGACTTTGAACCTTGCAGAGCGAGTGCATGGGTGCAGGACGGCGCACCCAAACCGGCACCACCTGCACTTCTTCTGAACCTAACAAACCTTATATAACAATAATCCCGCATGGCAGTATCAAATGAAGAGGAGTATACGGCTCGCGACAAAAGATTCCTTCATTCACGCAAAAGTACCCGCAGTACGAGACGTGTTCAAGACGCCCGTGTTGGCTAAAACTGGACGTTCCAAACACACGTACACGCGGGAGACGCCACCGTGTCCACGAGGAAATGTTTTGTGCAAACAGCGTTCCCGCGTCCAGCGTCCGAAAGCGGCACCACGACTGCTGGATACACAAGGCACTCCGCCGTTTGCCTGTGTGTGTGCGGTACTTCTTTTCGGAGAGCGCGCCGAAGGCCGACTCGTGCGTCACTTCCGTGGCGCGGACGACAAAACCGGGTCGCATGCATGAAGAGCGCCCGCGCGGCGCGCATCGCGAGAGCGTGTACGCAAAAACAACAACAACAAAAAAAACGCGCAAGAGAACCAAGGTCTGTAAGTAAATCCATGCGTGTGTGTATTTGTACGGAACGTACATACGTACAGGCGAATCGCTTGGTGAGCTACGTAGAAGCGTCGTGTACTTCGACAGCGGAAAGGAATGCTCGGTTATATTATATATAGTTAGGTAAAGGTTCGTAACTATACGACCGAGACGCCAAAAGCACGAAGACAAAGACATGAGAGAACTCAAGACGGCCCTTTTCAGCTGCGCAGGGCTGCAACGCGCGTTTTGTTGGTCAGCCAAATGGGAATGCAAATGTAGCGCAAACAATACAGGGATGCGAGACTAGGCACACGAAGAGCGCCTTGCATGTGTGTATTCATGTAGACTCTTCTCGTCACCCGACGCAGTAGCTCAGTGAATGGCGCTGCGCTGCCGAGCATGAGGTCGCAGGTTCGATCCTGCAGCCTCGGCGGCGGCATTCCGACGCGGGCAGAACGCGCAGAAAGCATCGCGTGCCGTGCTCTTCTCGCGTACTCGGTCTTCCCGCGCTACACTAAAGTACATCAAAATGGCCCTAAATCAGCCTGCAGGTCTTCATCTTCTGCGTCTCAAAAATGGCGTGGGCCCATAACGGAGTACACCTCTCCTTTTCTGTCAAGGAAAACGGTTTCTTCCACGTTACTCTTCGGTTTCACCGTTACAACGGTTACCTTTTAAAGATCCGCGTAAAAGCAACTCCGCGCACTAAAGAAGAAGCAAGTATATATAAACTAGTCTTGCGCTCGGTAAGAACAAAAAATGGGGCGCGCAAGACCGTCGTTACACCAAACGCGCACCTGCTTCTGCAAGACGACCACGGGCAAAAAAGGAACACACTCGATACGTGCGTGCCTGCCAAAGTCCCACCGACTTCGTCGTAACGAGGCCCCTGCCGATACATACGAGCGCAGCTTCGCCCACACACGTATACCACCGGCATTTCGAACGAGCGCGCATCGCAAAGGGCACACAGCCACGGACCGACCGCCCGTCGCAACGACAGAAAAAAAAAAAAAAAAAAAAAAAAAACGAACAGAAACTCAAGTCTCGGGACGTCGTTCATCGAACGACTCCAAAATGCCACGAGCCGCCACCGCTGCTCGACGTCGATGCCGACAGACGCGTGCATGTGTGTATGTACACCGTAGGCAACGGCAACCGGCAGGAACCAGGAAGACACACGGGTCCACCGTGCAGCATATAACGAGTCGTCGATAGCGGCCGCCTTTCATATGCCCGCCGACGGAACGCTGTGTGTGTGTATACTACGGCGTCCTATTAGAGCGGGAAGTCTGGAAATAGCCTTGACGGGCGCGTCTCGGCTCGACCCGCGACATTTTGAGCGCAACACAAGGACGCGAGCGCGGTCAGGGGACATGGGGGTTTCTTCGTGGTTGCTTTCCTCCGACCAACGTATTCGCTCTCGAAGAGTCAGTCGCTCGCGCCGGGGGTCGGGGAGGTCGATTTCTCGAGAAGCGTATAGAAAAGTTCCGGACGAGAAATACGAAAAACAAACAAACGAACGAACAAACAAGTTTGCGATGCCAGGTCAACGAGGACGGGGTCCCGCCTTCGGAGCCACATAATAAGGCTCGCGGTTCGCGAAATCTGATGCATGCGCAGCAAAAGCGGAGAAACGAAAAAAAAAAAAACCTGATTTCGGTTGGCCGCGCATAAATCTACTGCACCGAAAAAGCGATATAAAATATACCCCGACCAGGAATAGCGCGACGAGGAGCTCGGCGGACTCCACAGGCGTCGTGTCTCGTCAATCTGAGATTCCTAAGGTCTTGAGAGAGATTGTGTGGAGAGGAATATGTCGGGAGGTTAACCAGAAAGATCGTCCGGTTGGCTACCCTCCCTTTAGGATAGCCTTTCAGCTTCGTTAGTTAGTTAGTTAGTTAGTTAGTTTAGATAGATAGATAGATAGATAGATAGATAGATAGATAGATAGATAGATAGATAGATAGATAGATAGATAGATAGATAGATAGATAGATAGATAGATAGATAGATAGATAGACAGACAGACAGACAGACACAGACAGACAGACACAGACAGACACAGACAGACAGACAGACAGACAGACAGATAGATAATTTCTGAACACATGCTCATCCAAAAGAAAATATCACGTTGTCAAAACCGATCATAGTGGCCCGCTATCTTACAAAAACGCCAATACTTCAGCGCCTTGAGAGCCGATGAACGGCGCTGTGTGCTGTGACGCGGGTACTGCCTGTCGACGAGCTCTAGCAGAAGACTCGCTGCACAATCACCACGTGGCGTTTTCCGAAATCTGCCAAGGAAACGTAATTGGCGATACGATACCCAAAACAGCTGCCACGAAACTGTAACGCGACCCCCCTTATTGGCTACATCTGCCATAATAGACTGGAAGTAAGCGAAAGCAACAAGAGCCGCGCGTTCTCATTCCAAACTCACGACCTGTAGTTATAATGCGAGAGCGACGTCAAAGTTGTGTCACGACTCGCGAGCCCTCTCTCTCTCTCGCAAGCACTGCCAAGCGCTACGGTGGGTTCGGGAATTGCAAGAACAACTCGCGCGGCAAAGGGAAACGCGGTCGCCACTCAAGCTGACGTCACGAGTAGGATATTGCTCTCACGGCGCAGATAAAGACAGCGGAAGCTCAAAGGCACAGGACACAGAAAGGAAAAAGAAAAAGGAAAAGAAAAAAAGCTGCGATCAAACAGACAGCTGTGCACACATCCGACGCTTGCGATCCGAACGGTCTCGAAGTAAAGTCTGCGTCGCTTATCGCACCTAGGCGGGAGAAACGCACCGGCAGAGAAACCGAGCCATGATTACAAAAAAAAAAAAAAAAAAGAATAGATAGATAGCGATGAGAGCGCGGGTGACCCTACACACAAGGCTTCTTATCTCGGATCTCCACGCCACATCACTTGCATCGCAGCGACAGACAGACAGAGCACTCCACAGGCTCGGCAGAGGAAACGCCGGCCTCGGCAAGGCGCAGTGACGCATCCAAAGTAAACGGGACGCACGGCAACAGGGAACTCTCCCGCCGCACGCGCGAAGGAGAAATTGGATCATCACAGAAACAGGCTGCATGCAGCGGCACGCTCTGCAAACATCCGACGGTCCCTATCTGCATGCTTAATCGGGGCTCCCCGAGCGCGCGACGAAGCAGTACAGGTGCCAGCTATGTAGTTTATCTAGCTCACGGCCACAACGCGATGCGGCCGCAGTGAGTTCTATCGGCTACGATGATTTCGCGGCGAAGGAGAAGATCGCGCGGATGCATGCATGTACTTTCCTATCACGCATGGCGTAGAGCACGTGGCAATCTTGGAAAAGCTGGACACTGTCTCAAAGCCAGAGTAAAGTTCGGTTTGCAATGGCCCTGAATTTTTGAGACGTAACAAGTACGTTAACTCGTTTGTATCTATGTATCTATGTATCTATCTATGTATTCTGCTCACCTACATGTGTCCCACCCCTTATGTAATACCCTCACACGATGGTCTTTAAGGAAATAAAGTGAAAGTGAAGTTTACTTTTTTCCTGAAGCCAGGCAGCGTCCTTCATATTCTCGTTTTTTTTTTTTTTATCTCTGATTTTGCAATAACTCTAATGTAAGAAGATGGAAGTGGGAAAGCTCCGGTCGAAACTGAGTAACCGTTTAAGATTACGTTGGCGCATGAATAAGCGGCCAGCGACTAGGACGACCAAAAGATAGCGCAGGGAATGAAAGACATTTCATGCAACATGCATGGTGTGTCTCTGCTACGATAACGCTCTCAAATTCCTCGATTTTTCCAGAGTTTTCCCCGGCTGCATTGATAAACATTCCCTGGCAGTCAACGACACAGGAGGTTCAGTCGCAAGGGGAAAAAATAGGAAAGCTACTTATATCTCCCTAACTTACTATGCCAACCTATAACTTTCAACAACTACTGCCAGTCAAGTTGCAAATAAGGCGGGATACACTACCAGATCTGACTTTATCACGTATTTCACGATATTCCAGTTACCCGGCAAGGCTCGCTGGCAAAACCAGCAAAGCGTACCACTATTTGCAGATTGCGTAGGTTCTGTTGAAAACCTCGCTTTCTTACGGTATATACCACTAGTTTCCCCACAACAGCTGTAGCTACCAGATTCCCGGCTTCAAAGCAACCGGAGGGGAAATTCAGTTTTCTTCCCCGGATTTTTCAGAACCTGTCGAATTCTTCGAAAACTCCGGGTTCTCCAGCTTTTCCCTGATGACGCATGTGCACACTGTGCACCAAATTGATACCGATGAGCCTCAGTACAACGACAAGTGGCACAGTGAAGCACCGAAATTCGCTGATTTATACGATTGGTTATTACGATCGAAACGAACTTTCGTTTGCTGCTGTGTTACGACACGGGGCCGCAACTCGGAGGCAGCGGGAAGCAAACAACGGTTTCACAATTGCACGTGCACTCTATCAGTGCACTTTTTTTTCGTGCTGTAAGCCGAGTTAGTTACAAAAGACATCCGCTACGGCAAACACATTAGGAAGGTGAAGTCAAGCCCGCTAAACACCTGCGACGGGGCTCCCGTCTCGCCGGATACTTGAGCGCCCTTATGCAGATGAATTCCCACCACTCCGGCTTCCTCAACGGAGCACTTTCATCAAAAGTCAGCGAGAGCGTTTAAAGGGCAACTTCGGCGACTTTTCGATGTCAGCGGATGTCAGTGAAATTCGCTGGGTACGTTCGTCTGCACACTTCCGTCATGTCCTTAAAAAGGAAGAGAGAGAGAGACAGAGAGTAATGCGCAGGTTCTTTAAAGGCGAATTTAATTAATTGCCTCGAACACCCTAACTTACCTAAACGTCTGTTACAAGTCACATTTCGTACGGCGTGAGGAGTGGTACACGCAAAGCATGCCGGGATCATGCAGACGACGGCGACGAGAGCGTGGGGGAGGCAACGATCGTCAGTTATGAGAAGTTGCTGTCGCGAGAAGTTGTGTTCCCTGCGGACGAGCAAGAGATTGGGGGAAAGTGGCGCTGCGTTCTTGGCTGCACGAAGTTCAGCCCTCGCCATCCGCACACACACACACACAACAGTTTGAGCCGATGCCGACAGCGTTCGGCCGAGGTTATCACGGTCACCGAATCAGTACGTCTACTGCTGGCGGGCCTGAGCGATTGACCTGAAGCAAACTAAATAATTAGGATGAAGAAAACTGGTTCTGTAGTTCGGATTTGACCATACGGATTTGAAACAAACCATTCGTCATTTCGTACAGTGCTCACGCAAAAAAGAAGCTAGAAGCCATGACACGACGCGCTATCAACATGTATCAACAGCTCCGGAGCGGTCACGAATCAGCCGAGCGACTGCTCTTCACCTGTTTCGTTCGCTCCGCGGCCGAGACCGGCAAGCCTTGCGCAATATCCCCGCTTGGTGGAGTGTTCTACTGCTGGGGTATACCTCTCGGGACGTCACACGAAGGGGTTCGCTTGACTTCTTGGTCAGGTATCGGCTTTGTTTTCGCGCTTTTTCGCTCATTTAAAAATCATTTTCGAATTTGACGGAACAATTCTACTATCAGACGCATGACAGCAGAGGGGGTGGGGGCGCCTCGGGAACCTAAATGTTCTATTACCTTGACATGGTCAAAAATCGCCGGAGTTGCCCTTTTAAAGCAATCCGTACACCATCCGCCTATGCATTCTGCCGCAGTCGGGAACCGAACACGCGACCTCGGTCGCTCGCTCGCGCTGTGATGGTTGGGGTCGGGCATGAAATGGGTGGTAGCTGGCCCATGCCGTCGTCTCACTTATCCACGCTGAGGACGTCGAAGGGAGAGACTTATTCTCATCGAGAACGAGAAATATGGAATTTATTTACAGTATCTACATGAGAACGTTACAGTCCATCAGTCTAACATGACTGAAAGAGGAATGCACCCTGAGGAGCCGCGAAAGGCTCCTTAAATACACTCTGTCCTCCCTAGCTCCCTACGTGAGGGAGAACGGCAATTCACCGTCGACCAATTCGGAGCGTCCAACGTCATCGTAGCCTTCGTCATCGTAGCGGAGCGTCCAACGTCATCGTAGCGGGTCGCCTTTGAGGGGAAAGGTTTACACACTCACTTCCGCGCAGGTTTCACTGACCACACCGGTGTCAGTGGTTTCTCGCAGACACGGTGCTGCCCCGAGCAGGCGCCTCGTTATCCCAGAGTCGTCTCCTCAGTCAGTGGCCGCCGCGTCTGCCCATTGACTCACGACTTCTAAGCTGCGTGAGACGGCACCGCAAAATGTCTTCCAGGAGTTCCCCTGCTCCAAACAGACCGTGAAGGCGGCGGCGTTCCACTAACAATACATGGTCCGCCGACTGCGTCCAGGCCTACCGGCGCCGCCCGGCTGGGGACTGACGTATTGTCCTCCTTTAAAAAACGAGTCGCCGCAGCAGACATGCCGGCGCCAGCTGCCTGTTGACTGGGCGGTCGCTTCTCCGTAGATCGCCAGCCCCGCAGCTGCGGTGGGCTGGGAGAATTTCGTAGGTCGGTACCTCTGCAGGCCGTTCGTAACAGCGCTCAAGCCGCGCTCGCCACGCCAGATTCAGCGAGCCACAAGCGCGCCGTGGCTTAACAACACGAGGAACGAACGATGTACACGAACGCGACACGCGTCGCCCCAGCATCCTCCTGACTTGACTCGGGGCTCAGAGTGACAAACGGGTCCGGAATGTCTCCCAAGATAGCAGCGCGCTCTCACAAAAACAAAGGAGAAAGCGCGCAGCAGAGGAGGAGGTGCTGCTGCTGGCCGCTCCCCGTGTTCCGGTGTTCCGCACACAAGGCACCCCCATATAGGCACGCGTTTCCTCATTACCCAATGTCGCACTCAGAAACACGCGCGCGGCGAATGCATTTGTCGGCCAGCCCATGCGCGTCTCCACCCCGAAAGTTACATACATCAATTACGACCCGCCTTCGCCCTATGCCCACAAAAAAAAACAAGCCTCCGTGTACGACTGTGTCGGGGGGACGCCATCTACAGACCTTCCTTTCGTTCGTTCCATCACCTCCCCCCCCTTTCTTTCTTTCTTTCTTTCTTTCTTTCTCTCTCCGTTTCTTTCCATCTCAGGGTAACAATGACAAACTGGCTTCCTGCGGATTCGGAAGGAGCGGCCCCTCGCGCGGGAAGTGGGGTCGCCGCAATAACAGGAAAAGAGTGAGTCAGCCACGGAGCGGCCGCCAATAAAGGGAGACCTGGGACACGTCATCTGCCCGTAACACAATACATGAAATAAAACAAAAATGCAGAGAAAATGAAATGTGTAATAACGGAAAGGTGGGGGCGCGGGCATTGTAGGCAGAGGGGGGGTCAGTGGAGAACGGCGCGAAATTTTTCAAGACACCGGAAACCGTCGGGGAGAGGAGAGCGGCAGCGTTGACGAGCAAGCAATAGCGACCGTGCCCAAGGATAAAGGAAGCCGACGCATGTACTTATTATACATGGGGGTGGGTCTCAGGGCTCAACAACATCGCGCCGCGCGACCGGCTCCCTCGAAGCTTTCTATCCCACTTAACGGCCGACGGAACAGCAATATCGGCAGTGTATAGGTGGACGACTATACTGGACCACCGTAATGGAATTCGATGTGACGATGATATGACCGAAGGTCTTCAGATGCATCACTGTGGGGTTTTTTTGTTCTTTTTCGAAGCGTAAGCATACTACCCCCCCCCCCCCCCCACCCTCCCTAAACACACACTTGACAACATCCACTCCGTATTTCTGTTTCTATCAATTTGCCCATTACCGCGTACAGAGGACAACCGGCCTAACAGGGTCTGATTAACCTTTCAATACGTCCTTTCCCTCTTTTCAACTCGCTCATGAAGGAATTAATTATTATTTACGCCAAATGTACCACAGCGGTCAAATAAAACGAGAAGAAGAATATCCTAACCGAAACGGAGAAATCAGAAGACTGCGGATGAGACTGACATTATCAATGCGTTTGAACAGAGAACCCTTATGCAGCACGAACATATCAACTTGCATGCAGCGCTCGATGAGATACGTAGTGTAGCACATACGCGATCCTACACGAGTTCTGGACCGCTGGTCGAGAAACTTGGATGCGCAACGTCCGGGTTCGTTATTGAACAGGACGAACTTCGCAGAAAATTAACCGCAATTAAATTGCACTAATTGAGCACGCGTCTCAAGCGTTCCCTTCGTGGTTCACTGGTTTACAAAAAAAAGTTACAAGATAGTGAGACCTATAGAAATAGCGCACACTGCACCAAAAGGAGAACGATCCCGCGACACCCTAGCGTGACCCTTACTCGGCTCGCGTTGTTTTGAATGGAGCGTGGCGCCAGCGCATACACCCTTTATTAACAGCGCTTCGGGTGCGCCGGTGTCTCCTATTTGCGTCCGGTTCGATTTTGCGCGAGTAAACACACGTTTAACAGTTTCATCGTATATACCCCAACTTTGGGGCACGCTACATTTCTAAATTAAAACAGTCCACGCACTAAAGAATGGCAACCGCCACTCACCCCCGCTCTCCCCGCCGGCCGAGACCTCGTCCCTGACCACGCTCCGAAAAGCGGCGGCGGCGGAAGCGGCAGCGTGTCGCGCAGGAAAAGCACCAAACAGCGACACGGTGACAGCGTCCATCATCGTCACAATGCCACCGGCTGTAGGGGGGGGGGGGGGGGGGGAGGCTCTGTTATAACTAAACACAGTGTGCCAGCAGTATACGCGGAGGCAGCCAGCTGTGTCGACGACCAGCTGCCGCAGCAGCAAGGAAGGGCGACGACGGGGAGGCGAAGCTTCGACCGACATTGCATATAGACGCCTAATTGAAACGTCGATGGTGGTTTTCATAACGCGGGCTCCGTCGACGCCACGTCGACGGGACTGTGAAAAAAAAAAAAAAAAAGAAAGAAGAGAGAGCTCGCGCCTCGACAGAGCGCAATTATAGGCTCGTTAAAGTGAGAGTGGAGGAGCACGCGACGCCAAACGAAAACAGGTCAATAAAAGCCAACGGTATGCACACATACGCAGCCCGCTTGGCGGCGGAGCGCTTTAAATTAAGCAGCGAATTATCGATCCGCCCGCGAAGGCCTACGTGGGAGACGGCGGCGACAGAGAGAAACGTAACGAGGCGAACCAGACAGTCAATTTCGTTTCTTTTTCTTTTTCTTTAGCTCGGCGGCGAGCGAAGGCACGCAGCGGCCTACGAAGCGACTTTACGCCCGGTATACTTGTACGTTACAAGTTAATACGATTAAAGGAAACTGTGCAGACTCTTCAAGTAAGTGCTCTGGGCTCGCGTGACAAGGGCAGCTGCAGCGGCCTCACGCGCACAAAAAAGCACATTAGCTTAACGACAGGACGAGAACCCCGCGAACGCGGCGATCGTTTAAACGTCGAATCAAGCGGCCAGCCAACGAGGTTTCTGTTGCCGACGGCCTAACGAGAGGCTGTGTTTAGCTACGTTTGCACGAAACCCATAGAGTCGGGTCGGATCGAGTCTAATCGGATCGAGTCGAATCGGGTCGAGTCGGCTCGTCGGGTTAAGATCCGGTCGTTGCGTTCACGTTAACGCCTACCGGGTCGGGCTGCAGGTGCGCAGCATCGAGGCAAGTTCAGTCAACCCGCCATGCATGGCGTGATCAGACTTCTCTCTCATTTCCCGGCGACAGCTGCGACGGACACCGACGGCTACGGCGACAGAGAACATCGCCAACCGAAATGGCTGTTGGGCTGAGCCCATTAACAGCTTACGCTGTAATTTGACGGCGTACGCTCGGGCCTGTAGTTAATTTCTTTTCACCGGTAAAGATGGACTATACATCGTTTTCTAAAAACAGCCAAATACTAAACATGGAGAGTTTCGAGAACGTTTTACTGCCGAGCAACAGTCCAAACACGAAAACGGTATGCTGGAGCCCGTGGTGACGTCACAGTGACGTACCGGCGCTGGAGCTTAGGCGCGAAATTCAACGAAATTGAAGCTTTCGTCTTCCTTTTCTCGTCTTGTACTCAACCCTCTTGCCGCGAAAGTGACGACAGCAGAGTTCCGAAAGAACATACGTCATACGACTAAAGTGACTTTGTGCTCCTATTCACTCTCCCTTTAAATCCTATCTTTAGACAGTTTAGCAAGCCTTGAGGCCAAGATTACTCTCTTCCCTTTCCCCCTGCAATGTTACAAATAAAACTTCAAGAACTTATTGTTGCCTATACCATCTTATATCGACATTTTGTCGACCGGTTCAGCCAGCTGCACGGCTCTGTCACTAAGCCCGTAATCACCGTTTAACGAATCTGCATGAGCCACGAATTAATCCCGCCGTCCACTGAATTCGCTCCGGCAGAAAAGACGGCAGGCGGCTTTCCCCCTCACACACCTGCGCACTATATCGACGTCACGGCGCTCTTGTTTACAAACAAGTTCCGTATAGCAAATGCCGCGCATTTACGTTTCGCCTGAATCTACTTTTTCGCTCGGGCAAAACAGTTCCTCGAGGTACCCGGAAGTTCGCTGAACTCAATTCCTACCGCACAGAAAATAAACAACGGCACATTCTTCTTTTTTTTTTCTTTTTAGGCAAGCTTTAAGAGACGTACTGCAAGGTACGAAACGAGAAATATCGAGCCCTGGACGGTAGAAACATTTCCAACAAATTACGAATCACAGATGTAAGAAAAAAAAAAAATATAGCATGCCAAGCTTACCAAACATGGTAATTGATAGATACAATGAACCTAAAAATATTGCATCTAAGCAGTTACGTACTCGTTTCAGTAAACCCCAGTCCATATACATATTGACTTTTACATTGGCATATATATATTTTTCACGCGATTCTTTGTGGTGTTCTTTCCCAGCTGTACAACTGCAAGTGTGTGCGCCGAGATGGCTCCACACGCATGTACTACGGTCCGCCCGCGAGTCGCGCGTAGCAATTAAGCCCGCACAGCACGTACAGGGAGGCCCGTAAAAAAATACCACGAAGCGTCCAGAAACAGCGCGGCAGCGTACAGTGGACAGGCTATGCGCGCGACCCCACGCTGCACGGGCACGTCACGGGCACGCCACAAAGCACGCACGCACAACGCACGCGGTACTAGCTACTCGCGTTACGACGACGACGACGACGACCCCTTCCGGAGGCGACGCAATCACGTCGCATATGGTCTCGGGCACGCGCGGTCGTCAATATTGGAACTATATATGCTACCACGGTTTGAAGAGTCTTGGAGCGTGCAAGATTTTCGCCAACATCTTCATTCTCATAATCAATGTCTTCTCTATTCTTCCTGTCTACACCCTTTCCCCTTCCCCCTATACAGGGTAGCAAATCATAACATTGATTCAGGCCGACCTCTCAGCTTTTCTATCATAATACTCTCTCTCTCTCTCTCTCTCTGCTACCACGGCGTGGTCGCCACCCAAACACGCCGTGGCTGAATAGTGCAGCCGCCAATGCTGTATGGTTTACTTTGCCACTCCGGACATTGAGGGTGCACCGTAACTCAGGGGCAGAGCTTTGTCGCGGAGAACGAAATAGTCGCGTCTCAGGATGACAGACACACAAACACACATACACGCAAGCACACAGCGTGAATCTCAAGTCATTACATGCGCTATACCTTGTTTTGAGTTACAAAACAGCGTACTTCGTATTGGACAGCGCATAATTATGCAGCTGGACCCGTATAACCAGCATAACCCCGCATAGGCTTCGCATAGGCTTCGTTATTCGGTTATAACGTGCATAACCAAATTGCCATCGCTGCACTTGACGGGTTCTATAATGCACTACATACGCTACGGGTTCTATACGGCACTATATACGCTGCATAGCCTTTGCAGCGCCGAAGATCGACCGCAGGAAGATATACCTGCGCTTTTCAGAGTAACTATAGAAAGGGGCGTCGGGACTGACGCTCACTGCCACGTTATATAGCGAGGTGCACTTCGTCGGGAAGTTCGCTGTTCCTGAAAGTCCGCAATTTGAGCAGTAAGGTCACTACACAAGTGTCACAATGAACACTCTCTCGCGGAGCTCAATCTCGAATGCCGTCCTTGTGAGGCGCGAGCAATGAATGAGTGAACGAATGAGAGCGACTTCACAAAGAGCCCGTCCTCAGCACCCCTTCAGACGTGCCGGTCTCAGCTTATTCTTATCTGTCGTCACCCTACCGCGTCTTTAGCAACGTGAGAACATCACACGAGCAACTCCTCGGCCGCTATAGCTGCAATGAGCCGTAACCTAATAACGGGCAACTACCGTTACATCGCGAGGCCAATTATCTCGCACTGCCGCGCACTTTCCCAGGCTGCCTCCCCCCCCCCCCCCCAGTTACCTCCCCTCTTATTCGTTTATTCAGATTTTTTTTCTTCTTGTCACACTCCCGAGAAACTCAACAGGACTAGCCCGTTATCCATCCTCGCGGCTACAGATAACGCGCCCTCTCGAGCAGCGCATAATCTCTCGGCATGAATCTCCTCACACCACGTCAACGCGTGTGAGGAGATTCATGCAGTAACAAAGTAACACTGAGCTCGGCCATTTCTTTTTCCCACCGCACGCACGACGCGACGATTCGCGAGATGGACGCGTCCCGACGCCGCTCGCGAAAGTCTCTCTCGTAACGATAGCCCCGGACAGGGGGCCGGAATGAAATATTTCTCTCTCTCTCTCTGTCTCTCTCTCTCGTAACGAGAACGAACAGTAGAAGCAGCGGCAGCAGCAGGAGCAGCAGAAACGCGCCCTCAATGTGTGTGTGCTTGTGCGTGCGTGCGTGCTGCGGTATCAACGTAGGCGATCGAGAAGCACCCGCACGAAATAGGAAAATAAGCGCAAGAAAAGAAAGAAAGCAAAGGGGGAAAAAAAAGCACCTGCGGCACTCGTTTAACGGCCGCCGCTGCTGGCAAACTCGATGCAAGCTGCTCGCCTTCGCTGTACAGAGGAAGGGGATAAGACGAAAGTAGTTACGCTCGTGAATGGAGAAAGTGATCCGAAATGACGCGGGCGAGAAGCGGCGTTTCTTTTCCTGGTACACTGCTCGCTAGACGTTTACCTCTTTTGTTTTTTTTCCTACACGTGTAACCCACACATGCACACACACCCCTCCGGTATTTTTCGCTGCTTCAGACTTGTTTTTCCCCTACCCTCTCGCTGTATACCTCACTTCTTTCATGAAACACGCGCAAGGCTCGATCCACGAGGCGTGTTACCTGCACCCACTCGAAGAACGTGCGGAAAACAAGGGAAAGACTGCAGCGCGCCGCGGGGACTGTATTATCCATCCTCAGACCCGAATTAAGCCAGCTCGAGGGCATATTACACATTTTAAAGCTGGTTCTTATTACCGAATGGTATGTTATGAACGTGAAGACACCACGTTTCTCCGCGTAGATGAAGAAAGTAGCCATCTCCTTCTGACTCTCGTCCTAAAAACCGCTTTTACTGGCTAAAAACAGGTAGACGAAAGATTTTAACATCGCGTGGCGCACGCGTTGCGGCTTCTTGACGCTGCATCCTCTATTTTTGTGCCAACTCAGAGTAATCGAGAGGTACTCGATTGTAGCCTTTTGTCGCCTGCGACGACACAACGGCCTCGACCGAATCGGTGGGAATTAAAAAAAAAAGATTGCTTACAGCAAGTAATGCGCCTAAACCACTTTCACACAGTTCCGCATGCTTTAGACGTTAAACCGAGGTTAGATATTTTTACGTAATTTCAGGGCGGAGCTAATCCTGAAAAAGGAAAAGAAAAAAAGAAAGCAGTGTACACCCAATTGGGTACTATATACATGGGACCGAAAAGGTTACAATTGAGGCGAATAGCTGAAAAGAGAGAAGGCGTACACTTCCAATTCCCTGCTGGCGACTTGGCGATCGCGTGGAGTTATAATTAGAGTGAGCCTTTACTGCATAATCTTTTTCTCTCGAAGCAGGTGGCGCGCGTTGAGTGAAAGACAGAGAGCATTATTCTGTTTCGTTATTATTTTCCTTGAACGCAGGTAACGCAAGCTGATTTGAACGCTCGAGCGCTCATGGACGTCGGCGACGCTTATAACGAGGTAGGTAATGAAACGCTTAAGAAGGGCCGGGTGCCTCGATGCTGACGTAATGTCTTGCATAGGAACGGATTCGATCGAAGATCCTTAAAACGCACTTTCAAAGCTCGACCATCTCTCTCTCTCTCTCTCTCTCTCTCTCTCTCTCTCTCTCTCTCTCTCTCAGCGCAACCACGTGTCTTTTGACGCACGAAGCCTGCGCCCCATATATAGCCGGAATCGACCAATCGGCGAGGCGGACCACGAGAAACGAATAGACACGGAGGGAAAAATGAAGATTTGCACAAAATGCACCGGGGCCGCTCCGACTTTCCTTTTCCGAAGGCTATTTTAGCGTCGAGACACCAAGACTACACACTTCAAGACGCACATTCGCAGGTGGGCAGAGTAAGTGGACACTCGGTCACACTTACGCGTCGATATCTTTGTTATTTTTTATCATTTCTATCTGGATATGCAGTCAGTACTCGCGGCCGCCCACACTCGTCCGCACTCACGTTCATGCTCAAGTCTACTCACACTCTTCGTGTACTACACTCCCGTTCACACACCACGTCCACTGAATTCCTTTCATCTCACTCGCGCACACTCACGACTGCGACATAAGCGTCGAATTAAATTGCATTCCGGGCTATTACCTGCCAAAAACCGCAATACAGTAATGAGAAACGCCTAGTGAGACGGAGAGGGAGGGTGGGGGACGTCTTCCGCATTAATTCTGACCACCAGGGGAGGGGCTATTTGACGTGCACTCGATGCAAGCTACACGAGCGGTTTTTTTTTTTTTTTTTTTTTCATTCATTCCACCCCTATCGCAATGCGGCCACCGCGGCCTGGATCGAATTCTCGACCTCGAGTGCAGCCAACGGCCCTTATGATAGCGCGCACGTCGATCCGTGACGTCATGCTACCTTGGCCGACCGCCATATAGCATCCGATGGGGATGACCCCGAGTGAGCCGGAGTGATTTTGACGCTTGGTCAAGCCGGGCTTGGCAACGGAAATTTCGGCCCAACCGGCGTGACGTCATAAAGCATCGTGCACAGGCCTGCTATCTAGGAGGCACTGGCTCAGCAGCGCAGTGTCAAATGAGCGTGAACAAGTGCTCGTGAGCGAGTACGCCGACCTATGAACACGATACAGGAAAGAAAGAAAAAGAAAGAAAGAAAGAAAGAAAGAAAGAAAGAAAGAAAGAAAGAAAGAAAGAAATGCCAGGCGGGAAAGGGCCAAGTCCGAGCGCGGCGCGACGGAATCGCGCAACACTCGCGATGAACGAGCAGCAGCGAAAACGAGGCGCCGTATTTAAAAAAAAAAAAAAAAAAAAAAAAAAAAGGCGTTGCGACGCTCTCTGTTTCGCCCGCGTGTGGCCTCTTCACCCCCCCACCGACACGGACGGAAGAAAAATAACCGTCCGCGGAACAACGCAAGGACGCGCCGCCGCAGAGAGCGAATCCTTCCGCGACCACCGCCGCCACCTTGCGCCACATATTATTACGGCACCGATCCGGAGGGCCGCATACGATGGCGACGCGTACCACGCGCGTGCCGTAATATACGAGCGAGAATGGACCGAGAATCGCTCCGCATGGAAAGATGCGCGCTCCGTGAAAGAAATAAAAAAATAATAATAATAATGAGAGACCCCCGCCGGCACGCACGATTCGGCGGCCTCGAAAACTCATTCACATAGGCCCAGCTCGGGCGACGCTCTCGCTGGCATTGACAGAGAGGGAGAGAGGGGAGAGAGAGAGGAAAGAGGACCAGGATGCATTGATGCTCCGTGACTTCAACGTCTGGCGAGGCCAGAGAAGACTTTTCGGTGCGCCGGCCGCGGGGAATCGTTTTCATACGTGCCGGCGGCGTGCGCGATCGTCGTAGTCGAGGGGAAATAATAAAGAGGAACGAAAGAACTGTCGACACTCCGTGCAGTCGAAGGCGATGCGCGGCCGCATTCTCAGAGGGACTTTCTTTTTCTTCTTTAGCGAAATACAAATCTCTTTAAAAGCATTCTTTCAAAAGTATTTCAAACGCACGAACTCCCATTCGCGCCCCCCCCCTCCCCACACACACACATGTACACTGTGTGTCCTGTGTCATCACGCTGTCATAATTCCGCCTTCCGAAAGTTATTTCAAAACATTTACTATCGTTAATTTCGCGGTTGAAGGTCGACTGTACTATACATATAGAGAAAATGAAGGTCAACCTCAACTTTTCGAATTTGGGGCGCCAGTACGATCGCCGTTACGTCACTGTGACGTTGCGACCTTTTTCGTGTTCGTGCCGTAGGGTGGCCGCGCCCAGTGAAAAAAAAGTTCTGGCAACTTGCTAAGCCTAATTTTCGCGCCTCTGGAATACAACTGTACAGGCTTATCCCCACCGATGAACAATTAACTACGTAGGCTGAAGCATGCGTACGTCGCCAACATGTGTGGCAAGATGGTGAGATGGTATGCAATATTCTGAGCGGCGTCGCTATACACGTCTTACTGATAAACACAGCATCGCCACCGTAACTTAATACAGCTCGACTTCTTATTTTCTCCTTAGCGCGCCCATTTATATCGCACGGCTGCCGTTCCTCATTAAGTGCGGCCCACGAGTGAGAAAGAGCTGCAATAACTTTTATCTCGCCTGACTCTATCCCACAGCAATAAGCTGTTATTAGGTCATCACACGGCACTTTCTCACCACGAAAAAAGAAAGACTCCAGAGGCGCCCATATGCATATTCCCACAGACCTTGGCGCTCGCTATACTGAAGCTCAAGCGAGCGACTGCCAATTTTTTTGTTTCTTTTTTTTCGCGCGTGTAGCCCACTTATTAGCACAGTGTATAGAGCGTCACACATCTGCCTTTACTGGTTTCAGGCTCCAAAGTATACCACGCCGACACTGATAACACGCTTCGCCGGGTCTTTCCAAACCAAATAGCCCCCCCCCCCCCCCCCCACACTGATTGATTCGCGGGTGTCAACATCAAAAAGCAACTCGATCTGACGCTACAATAGGCGTTATCGCGAGTATTCCGGATTAACTTTGACCACATTGCGTTCCTTAACACTCCCCCCACCCCTCCTCCGAAGCTCAATACACAGGCTTTTTTCCCCCTGCGGGCGGCATTGGATCGCGACTGGGAGTCGAACGCCGAGACGTCGTGCTCACCAGTGAAACACTACACTGCCCAATGGGTCACAGCGGCCACGGGTCCACTACTTCGTACGAATATCAAGTTCCCCGCAGCAGCAGCAGCAGCAGCAGGGGCTGATATATCTACACGCACGTCAGCAGTGCAGGAGTGGGACGCAGCCGGCCGTTTCTGTAATCACGTCCCGATAGCGTCGCCGCCGCCGCCGAGGCCCTTATCGCATTGCACAAGCTGAAGCAATCGTCGCGACACAGCCAGTGGAGGCTGTGGCGTCCAGACGGCCGTTTTTACAACACACCCTGCAGACGGACCACGCCACGCGATCCTGAAGACAGAGGGACCCGCGCGATCCTCGAGAGAGAGAGAGAGAGAGAGAGAGAGAGAGAGAGAGGGAAAGAACATGGCGGCGGGTGGACCTCTCAATAATACTTCGCTGACAACTGTACACACATACACACCCACTTTACGGGACGACGCAGTCCTGCACACAACACACACCCAGTAAATCGCGAGCTTATCTATACCTCGCCCGCAATCTACACACGCCGCTACGCACGTGTATATAGGGTGCTGCTCTAATACGAGAGGTACACCGCTGGCTCGGCATCTCGAGCAACGGTTTCACTGCGAATGTCCGACCTCGGACGTCACTCGCCAACACGTAACAGATGTCTTGCACATGAATCCACCTTTTCTTTTTTTTAATGCGTGGGTTTCTGAGGACCTCAAAAAAAAAAAAAAAAAAAAGAGTCAGGGGCTGCACAATCATCTCCAATGCAGCAATAAGTCCGTGTTCCACTTCGCACCGAAAGCCCGCAGTGTACGACGATTACACACAGCCAAGGATCGCACAAACGGAGCGAATAACGAAGTCGCCTGTCGCAACGAGACAAACCCAACGGCATCGCGCTCCCCGATTTCTGCATTTCCCTCGCAGAAGATACAACTCTCGTCCGTAGCGATGTGCACAGCGTGACAACAGACAAAGTACGGAAAAGCACGACGGAGACAAGCTCCGACTTCTAACGAAACATTATTTGCCTGAATCACACATTTACGCAGAGGCCTCTCGTGATCACAAACCCCTACCTAACTGCCGAACCAAGGTCGCAAAAAAAAAAAAAAGGAACACCTACAATCTCTACGTAGATTAACACAGCGTGCCCCCTCCGTCTACATAGGCTATATTCGAAGCGAATGCCAGGGCCTTTTGAGTGAAAGACTTGACTATCCTCGTATGGTCACTGTCTGTGTAAGTATAGAATTCTGTGACACGGCGAATCGGAGTACATACCTATCTTTCACGGCGTGTCCGGCCACTTGAGTGCGCCCTCGGAAAGTAGATAAAAATGTGGTCGGTCCCCAACGAAGCCTCGGTGTTTTTTTAAACACAGTGACGAGCGGGTAAACGTAAGCGCCGTAAACATAAGCAGGACACGTTCGGAATGTCTATGGCCGCATATGTAGAGAAGAACCAAGGCGATGTCGAATAATATATATGTATAGAGAGAGAGAGAGAGAGAGAGAGAGAACAAGGAGTTGGAATGAAAACATATCAACGGATATTAAAGTTGCATATAAGAGCATAAACAGTGGGCCATACAGGGTGGAGGCTCGGGCCAGCTGGTAATTCATTACGTCAAATAAATGGCGTATGCGAGAGTGCGGTGCGCGCATGCCATATCGCCCTGCGTTTCAGAGAGCAATTCGCTCTCGTGATCATCGTCGCCTTTTTTTCTTGTCGCGGTTTCTCTCTGTTGGCGCAGCCTCGTCATGGTGACGCTTTTTCGCGGCACCAACGTCACACTGGGCGCAAAAAATGCAAGGCTTCAGAAAAGCAGAGGTGGGCTGCAACGCGACGGGACACGGTAACTATAAAACAGCGAACCAACAGCTCACAATGCCAGAGCAATGTTTCAGAACTTTTCTTTTTCCTTTTTCCTTTATCTTGTATAAAAAGGACAAAGGACAAGAAAAAAAGGCGCCTACTAGCGTAGATAATAAGCTCGCGTAACGCTCATTGCATACAAGTCGCGCCTACGACTCGATGGCACAGAAAACTAGACAGCACTGAAACAGCCCGCGGTCACGCAAGCAGTGGCCTGGGAACTTCTGAAACAGCCTGTACGTGTGAAAGAAAGAAAGAAAGAAAGAAAGAAAGAAAGAAAGAAAGAAAGAAAGAAAGAAAGAAAGAAAGCGAATGCAATCTCACGAGGACGTGAGACTTTACCCACGGCGTGCTTCCCGTTCGCGAAAACTGCCCCGCGGCTCCGAGCAGGCGATTTTCACTTGTATGCAGACTACCGCTCCAGATCAGCTCGATTGCAAAGCGGTTGCAACTGACCTTGACGAATACGTAACGACTCGTAACGTGCTCTGAAGATAATAGAACAAGAATTAACGAAGAAATCCTGTCCGCAGATCGACGGTCATCAAAAAAAATGATTCTGCCGAGTTCCGTCCAGGCTCACTTGCACCTTCCGCTTTCCATATCCACAGTTCATTTCAAGAACGTTGCAACACCTGTGTGACATTAAGCCTTACGGCATTTTTCCCCAGTACAGATTGATGTATATAAAGAGAGAGAGAGAGAGAGAGAGCCTAAGCGTGCGGGCCTGAGACTGAGTGAGAAAAGCGCAACGCGAAATCCACTGTCCCTTAGCATCTACTTCCGTTCGCGACTTCGCGCTCACGCGTGTGTATCTACGGTCATCACTGGCCAAGCCAAGCCAAGCCATCACCGCGACGACACGAATTTCGCAAAGTGCACGGGCGCTTCGCTTCCGGCGCATCGCGAGCCAGCAGCAGACGACGGTCTAAGGACGCGTCCGTGAAGCCATTAAGTGAGCGAAAGAACCACGAAAACAAGCAGCAGGCAGTAGAACGCCGTGTATAGGGTTCGGGAGATGCGGCGCGCAGGGGTGAGAGGCGATGAGCGCTAAAGAATCCATAAGGAAAGCAAATGGAAAACGTGGATACAAAGCCGGGGGAAAACCAGTAGGATCGTTGGCATTGGACGCCTCGCGCCAAACACACATGCTATCGCGAAGGCACACACACACACATACACACACACAAGAAGAAAGAGGGACTGATGGATCACGATTGAAGCAGACGACACGGGTGCCGGACACTCATTCCAGAAGCGTCGGACAGGGGGAAAGGGGCGACCGGCAGATTGAGAGTCAGGCCGAGCTATAGTCCTCGCTCGATTTGTCTACAGGACGAGCACGATACACAAACAAGCAAAAGAGTGAAAAACACTGGGAAATACTAAGAATTAAACGCCAACAACATCAACGCGACTCTCCAGAGAGAGAAACAGACGAGACGAATAAAGCGGGGCCCGCAGCAGCACAGCAGGAGCGAGCGAGAGAGAAAACAGCATTTCTTTCAAGGCTGCCCGGTTGTCCAAGAGTCTGAGCGAGGGCTAAAATAAAATAAAATAAACAAAGAACGCAAGGCAGCTGCCGAGAGGGAGAAGGCCGGCAGCTGGCCGAGTGGAGATACCACAACCGACGCTTCCACATTCCAGCAACGCTCTCGGCACTGCTACGTATACCACCACCGCCACGGAGTCGGGACAGGCGACGAGCCACCGCCGCCGCTCGAGACGCCAACGACAGCCGCCGCAGCTGCCTTTACCGAGGGGAGGAGGGAGGACGGCTTCAACGCGCAAGTCGTGCAAGCACAATCCAAAAAGGAGCCCTCCCCCCCCCCCCCCCCCCACCACCTCGACTCGACTACTACTCGGCTTTGCGTGGCCAAAATTGCTCTTCTTCCATCTGTTGAGCTCGCCCCCCCGCCTTCTTACTAAACCCAGTCTCCTCACGTCTGGGCTTTGCTTCCCTTTCTACTCCGAAGTCTTCTTTGCCAACAGGCTGTCGCGAAGCGCCTACCCGCTTGCTCGTCCCCTACACTTTTCTTGGACTTCCTCCCATGCCACCAGAAAGTTAAAGGGGCACTGGAGAAAAAATAAATAAAACGCTATTAATTTATAGACCGATGAAGTATTGTCTCAAACCTACATTTTCGTGATTCCGCAGTGGCTTTCCGGGTGTCCACAGTGGAAAGCCACTGTGGACACCCGTTTCCCGACATGGACGTATATTCTCTCCAGCTGCCCGACTCTCCCGAGTCATCCAACATCGCCGCTCATCACTCCTCGTCGCGCAAACCGCTGTTGCTTTTTACGCGACTACGGTTCTCGTGATTGGCCGGTTCAACGAGGAGGAGAAATACGAGGGCGCTCGATAACGGCCTAATGCGCGTTCCTTGCGAACGACCCGACTTCAGTGTGTCTGACTACGGGCATATGCAACCCGTAAACCGTGTACGCGCAAGTTAGGCAAACGCGGCAGTGGTACAAAGCTATGGAAAAGCGTAGAGCGTAGTCCAAGCTTGCAAAAGCCTCGTTAAAAAACAAAAACTAGTTAAAGAGAATGAGTTAAAGCCAAGAAATCACGCAACTCGTTTCCCAGGCGAGGCGGAACTAGTCACCGCGGGGAAACAGTTCCGCGTACAACACGTAACTGCGCGACTGACTACAACGTCTGACTATGCGTCCCACTCCGGCGTGGCCGCGCTCTCCTCCGCTCGCACGACGACAATCGGCAACGAAAGTGTCCCCACCGTAAAAGGCAGCAACAGCTTGCGAAAGTTTGTAAATCCCCCACACTTGTACCAAAATTGAAGCAAGTAAAAAAAAAAAAGAAAAGAAGTGCCCGCGCAACTCGGCTTGTCTTTGAAGCAAGACACAGCGTATACGGTGCTCGAAGAATGTAAGCCGTAATTTATAGCGCGGGCTCGGAGAGAGACAGTGAGAGAGAGAGAATGCCGCATCTCCCACTGAGGCAGCGATCGAAGAAAGCTGCAGGCAGCGAAGGTTTCTTTTTCTTTCCTTCACTCTATTTCTTTTTACCTCCCCCCCCCCCCCCCCCCTTCCCTTGCGCTTTCGTCTGACCCCAGGCTGCAGCTGCTGGTTACGCGGGCGCGAGCGCCCCCGATTGTCACAATGCCGGCCGCGCGGCTGTATTTACGGCGTGCGCAAGGCGATGACGTCGATACGTAGCCGCGATATGCGTAAACATACGTTGAACGCAGCAGCACATGGGAGGGAAAAGTAGAGACGCGAGCCCGCTTACATAACTGCATTATATAGGGGGAGAAAGAACAGCGAGCTTAGCAACAAACGCGGCGCGGACTTGTGCACTGCAAGCCTCGCAAAAGACAATCTGCCGTACGCGAGGCGCATGACGCAGTCCCGACGCGACGCCTTGAGAACAACTGACAAATCGTTTCTGCCCGTTCGGTCGCGTCGTGGTGGGTACACGCCAAAGCTCAAGCAACGTCGGGATCGGAGAACGCGTGCGAGTCGGTTATCCATATTCAAGCAACTACGGCGCAGAAAACATCCACCTCAACTTGTTCTGTCTCGCTCATTGCAGCCCATTTAACACTTCTGCACTGCGAGTACAGCCCTTCATAGACAGATGGAAGAACAGATTAGTTTGATCCGTATTTAAAGTGAGTAAACAGTCTTTTTACAATAAAAAAAAAGATTAAGTTCGCACTTCATCTTAGTTTCTAGTACAATAAACCTCTCATCGCAAAATTTGTAAAAGAAAAGGTATAGAGAGAGAGTTTAGTGTGAATGTTTCATCAGCCTGAACTGAACTAGCAACTACGCACAGTTGGATGTCAGTGCACTGTTTCAAGGTTTCGCGTGCGCGCATTATCGCCTGCTATACGCGGGCGCTGCGCTGTTCGCTAGCTCCGGAAAGAAAAATTTAAATAAGTGAAGTAAATAGAAACTACGTCAACAAAAAACAAACCGCGCGTCGTGCGACTCGCTGTTACTATACGAGAGTCGCCCACATACACGGACAGATGTTCCGGGTCCTTTTAATGGAACCTCGATGACGGAAAAAGTCAGGAAGAGGGGTTCGAAAAGGGGCGTAACCTTGCAGAGCTAGGAGGAGGGTGCGCAACATTCAAAAAAAAAAGTAACACATTCCATCAATATAGGCTTCCTTCCGGTAGTACGAGAACCGCGCCCAGCGGGACACGACACTACAGACACCACATGTTCACACAAACAATTTTCAAACAATATTTTTTTTTCTTGGCTGAATAAAAAAGAAAGAAACACACCCTAGGAATGTGGTTGCCGTCAGCATCTCATCACGTAGTCTCTAATAAATGTTTCTTTTCTCTCTCTCTCTCTCTCTCTCTCAACTGCAGTCGCCGCCAATCGGAAGACGGAACACACGGAACGCTGCAATGCGTTCAACGACTTCACTCGCGAGTCTACGGAGCCTCCTTCCGAACGCACGTCACAACATATGCACCTTTCGCGCAAGCGTAATGCACCGTCTGTTTCCGAGAGCGCACATTCCATGGAGGATGAGAGAGAGAGAGAGAGTATGGCGAGCGACGAGTGAAGAATTATAATTATATTAAAGCCATCTGCTTCTTTCGAACTGCTGTAGATTTTTTTTTTTTTTCGCGAACAGATCGGAAGTGCACTTTGTTACTAAGCTCTACAGT
Organism: Dermacentor andersoni; assembly: GCF_023375885.2. Taxonomy (NCBI): domain Eukaryota; kingdom Metazoa; phylum Arthropoda; class Arachnida; order Ixodida; family Ixodidae; genus Dermacentor; species Dermacentor andersoni. The sequence continues at coordinate 53,773,677 of NC_092819.1, read as the reverse complement.
ACTGCTGCGCCTCGAAGGAGTCCTTCAAGGACCAGGCGACATCGCATGTTCAAGAGCACAAAAAAAAAAAAAAAAAGAAATGAAGAAATGTCGGAGAAGCACGGCGAAGCGAACCATTAATGAAGCGGAAAACGCGCCAGGTGGTATCTATTAGCGAGCTCGCGCATGCACCCGTGATATCATTATGTTGGAAACCGGACGCCATTCAGAAAGGAAGACAACCGCGCGAGCTAGTGAAACTGCACCGCGTTAAGGTTATCGCCTACGCACCCCACAAGCGCTCTTTAAGCTTTGTAGACTTCCAAGAACGTAGTTAATTAGCAACGTAGCTGATCGAGCTAGTTGGAAGCCGCATATCTCTTTACGTTTCGCGCCGAAACACAACGGTGGAGCATCAGCAGCACCGCATCATCTCGGCGAGAGAAGCTCCTCAGCCTATATTTCGCTAACGGCCGTCACCGCCACGCCACCACGGCTAGGTGCAAGCAGAGGCGTCGGATTGCCGCCGCTATCGATCGGCTTCACCCGCTCGCCGAACGCGAGCGAACCGACCAGAGGACACGCGAGCTACAGCTCCTCCGAGGAAGGCGCAGGGTCGTAGGATGGCGTAACGGGGGAGGAGAGAGAGAGACGATTCCGGATCAACGCCACCGCCAGACGTACGCAACCAGCAGAGCTACCATGCACTCTAGTCGGAAGCAACGAACAACCCCTCCAGCCTCCAAGACCGCTGCTCTCTTCCTACTCCGCATAAACAAACACATCCGCAGCCTCCTCGAGTGTTAGTAGAAAGTGCCTTGCCTTTTTTCGCACGAAGCCCGCAGTTTTCTTTTTTGTCTTCGTTTTCCAAGCACGTTGCGCGGGCGACGGAAGCCGACATGACAAGAAAGGAAAAGAAACGTCGCCTCCAGAGGCGTCGCATTGGGAGCAGCCGACGCATTTTTTTTTCTTTTTTTTTGTTCTCAATTCCCGGACGCATTCTTCTGTAGCATGGTTCCCAAGCTTCACGCGAACATTTGGTGCGAAAGGCCTTACACAGTGCTTTCAGAATAGGCAGGATGAGTAAGTCGATCGCACTGTAAACATACCCCACCTCCACCACCCGACTCCTGGCTAAACGTCGTACGTAACTACATACCCCACCTCCACCACCCGACTCCTGGCTAAACGTCGTACGTAACTCTGCGCGAGAGACTTTGCTTATGTAAGGAATGCGTAAACACACCCGCACGCTCGGTGACATCCAACGAGGTATCGCGTATTTCGACCGACGACACTGTATAGGGGGGAATAAAAAAGAAAATAAAGGAGAACGTTCCACTACTGCAGGGAATCCGTTTCTGTGAGATTGCGGTGGAATGTCTGTGGAAGCTTTTATTTATACCGTTTAGGAATGTTTTTTCTTTCTTTTTTTTTTCTTTGGCAGACCTGCGCCGATGGTGTGTTGGAGCCACTTCCGAAGCACGCTGCGATAGTGAATCACGACTGCCGATGATGCAACAACATCGTGTAAGTTGAGAGGGCCTCTCGACCTGCGCGCCGAGACATCGCCTATCGGTGTAAGATTTGAGGGCTCTGCCTCTGCGCCTGCTGTTAAGTGGCACAGGCTTCGCATTGCAGTTAACACACACACACAAACACAGGCAAAGACGAGAGAGAGAGAGAGAGAGAGAGAGAGAGAGAGAGAGGGAGAGGGAGGGATAACAGGACTTGAAGTTATATCTCCACTCTTCCGAGCGCACTTAATCTGGGAGGTGGTAGCCTTGCCAAGATATGCGCAAGGTCCGTTCTCCGAATGCGATCGGAGGGGATGTAACAAAAATAATTTCAGAAAATGAAACAGGGAGGATGAAAATGAGCTAAAATAGCAAATGTGATGACCGGTCGCCAGAGCGAGATCTCCGGGAGGGAGAGCGAGAAGAAAAAAAAAAGAAACTGACATTTTCCAGCCAAACTGGCAAGAGAGTCAGCCGAGCGGAAAATTGATACGGCGGAGCTTGCTGAATGTTGAAGAAAGAAAGAAAGAAAGAAAGAAAGGAATACGGAAAGAAAGAAGGAAAGAAAGAAAAAGGAAAAAGGCGACATTACAACGCATGCTAGACGATCATCTCCCAGAATGACGCCGAGAGCAGCACCACACGAGCATTACAGTTTCTTTCGTCTTCATTTTTTTACGCTTCTCGTCCTCTCCGCGAACACGAATAAAAGATAAAAAAAATATATATCAGAATGGGGAACGAGTAGGCATCTCGGTTGCTCTTGCGTAGAGAGGCAAACGCATGAAAGACGTCACTGGCGAAACAAAAAGGTAATGAATCAGGCGCGAGAAAAAAAAGATGCATAGCAGTCGCGGAAACTCACTCAGACTCTTGGAATTCTTGAGCGTGGAACCATTTTTCCGCCTGGCGATGCTGAAGGTGGAGAACCAGCTGCCAAGCTTGTGGCTGCCGAAGTTGCTGAAGGTGTTGCTCTTGTGCAGTAGCTTGATATCCATGGCCGATCACAACGACAAAATAAAGACGCGACGTGAGAAGAGGAGGAGGGCGATGGCGGTCACACCAGTGTGGGTGCAAGTACTCCCGCGAGAGGTGGTCAAGCGCGGGATCCGAAACAAAACAAAAACGAAAGCGGCGAGCTCGCCTAGCAGCACTTTGGGAGTCTCGGCGATGACCCAGAAGCAGTGGGACGCAAAGTGACGAAGACGACGTTCAAGAGGGCCGGGACACGACGCTGCTGCTACCGTTTTCAAACTGCACTAGCGGCAAATGTAACACTCAGCACTGAAACCGCTGGAACGAGGCGGCCAACACTTCTTCCATCGTGGTCAGCCCGGAAAGCAGCGCGAATACGGCGCTAGCTTCGGCGGCGCCCATCGCATTTGAATAAACGCGGGACAGGGAATGAAGTGACGCCGGCCTTCCTACACACAGCGAGGCGATCACAACGAGGGCGGAGGCAAACGGGCACGGCGAGATGAGATAACACACCGCCAGCAGTAGTACTACAAACCAAGGTTACTGCAGTGTTCACCGGTAGCGCCGACGGTCCTGATCCGATCACAGAAAAACGCCGCGGCCGGCGTTCAAAGCGGGCCAACGGCTTGCCGCTCGCGAGCGATGTTCACGCTCGTCCAGCCTCCTCGGTTCTCGGTCCGTGTAGCTGCTGCTGCTGCATGGCTTCGGCGGCGGCTGTTGCTGATGCTTTGTCGCGGATCTCGTCCCAAGACGCCGGGAGCAGCGGCGGCGGAACGCCGACGGCTCTCTCTCGGCTCACCGGCTCCGAAGCAGAAGTGAGATTCCGACGCTGGCCAGCGGGTGGACCCGACGGCAACGAGGGCACCGTTGCAGCGCGTTCACACACACGCACGCGCGCGCGCACAGACACTCGCACCAACGACCACCACCACGGCCGACGTCGCCTGCTACTCGCGGGACGAAGCGGCGGATCGACCAGACGGGGCAAACGAACGTCGGCGGCGGCGGCTTGCGAGCAAGCGGCAGCGCTGCAGCACAGCGGCGACGGTGGTGGTGGCGCTGGTGAGCCGAGACACAAACGCCAGAGAACGAGGGACGAGAGAGACCGGCTTTGCTTTACGAGAAGTGAGCACACGCACTCTCCTTCCTGCGCTCCTCTCTCGCGTCGTGAGCGTTTTTTCCACGCGTTTTCTCTTTCTGCAAAGAGCGGGCCCGCCGGTTGCGTAGCCTTTCAATCGCTGCAGTGGCAAAACTTGCCACAAAATCTCATCATCTGCACTAACCACATTTCCACAAGCTGGCGGACCCATGCGCCCTCCTATGAACAAATAGTAATTAAGCTCACAATGTTTAGAAACAGTCACACACTGCTTCTAGTTTATTCGCCTGCCTATAGGTGACGCGACAATCTGCAGATCGCCGCAGCTCGATGCAGCAAGCGCGCCACATTCGAGCCGCAATATGTGCAAGGGCTTGCGCAACTATTCATTTAGGCATTCGGGGATACGTTCACCTCGCCAACCGCGCCAACACATGCGGCGGCGGCGTTGCTCGCGGCTGTCGACAAAGTCCCTTGATAATTTCATGGGACTTTTCGAAACTACAGTTCTCGCCCACCGCGTTCATCCTGAGTTCCACGCCTCAGCGCGAGTGTGCACGTTTCAATGGTGCCTACTACAACACTGGAGTGGGAAGCATGCTGATTATACGCCAGAGAGCGCAATAATAATCCGACCCAAATCAGATGTTTCTAATAGGCTCAAAAATTAATGGAACAATTCTAACAGCGATGGCAGTATTCTTCATTCTTCCAGCATGGTTCTGACTGACTTAAGAATCGCTCTACTCTACAGAAGTCTGTCCAACGAAGTCCATAACTGCATCATTAACATGAAACGGCGAGCTATGAACGCATGAGGCAACTGTACGAAATTCTGCACACCGCTGGCCATGCACACTGTATCTAATCATTGGCCGTTGATCACAGCAACAGTACTTGCTCTTTCAAACTGCCAAGAGGACTAACAGCAATATGTTCCAGCAAAGGTGATTCCCAAACGTCTTACAGTGAAGGTGCATTCCTAAGAACCACACAAGTCGCCATCCACCACCGAAACACCTACAATCTGACCTCTGTGCAAGAACACAGCTTGTTGCCTGAACTGGTGGCCATGTTTCAAACAAAAGCCAGGCATGAATACATGTTTGCCTGCACCCAGAGTTTGGATGCAGTATGAGCACATATTGGCATGGTCTCCACGTGGATCCTAGAGTAGCATGCGGTGAGAAGGAGAGAGCACGGCTGGGGACGGAAGCTGCTCTTTCTTCTCAGAGTTCAGAGCGGGTGAGCACAGACCATCTCTGCCAGCCGACGCCACCAGTGTTGAATGCCGTGCTGCAAATTTTCTTATGGATTGAGAAGAACCTCAGAATGATGAACCATAATCATGGACGCACTGTTAGATTGATTCTTCTTTTCTTCTAGGGTATGAGATTAGGCTCAATACAATTCTTTCAACAAAGGGAATTCTCTTGTTTTTTGCATAATTAGACGATTCATTGAAGAACACGTCGCAGCAAATGGCATTTTAGTATTGAGACTTGCCTGTGAGCGGGGAGCGAAGGTCAGGAATCCTCGATGAGGAGATGGAGAAGCGTTGCGTTGCACGAGAGAACAGGCTCAACCTTGAACCTGAAGAGAGGGCACAAAAGGTGCAAATGCATCATGCATATGTTATTCTGTGGCACGTTCACTTGTCATTATCAACAATAATTAGTTCACAGTTGATGCAGCTTAATATTCATTGCTGGCATCCTTTCAAGCAAACAAAGAAACTTCCTACACAAATCTTAATGAATTTCACCAGCTATCAAGTCTGCCACTATTGCTCACAGAAATTACATTACCATCATTTAACATTGTGAACCATGAAATACTGAGTTGCTTACTGCAGAAGACGTTAGACCCATGTCAAAACTCCAGAGAGTTGCCATACAAAGCAGACAATGGCTTCTTTTATTCAATCTAATTTAAGAATGAAAAAAAGAAAGCTACACAAATAAAAAAAGCATACAATGGCACCTAACAAACACACAAATCAATTAAGAGGTTTACCATTAAAAAGTGGCAAACAGGCTATGAGAGACACCACAGTGAAGTACTCTGTATTAATTTGACCACCCATAGTTTTTCTTTTTTCACATGCACTTAAATCTAGGCAGACAAGCATTTTGGATTCCACCTTCATCAAAATGCAACTGTCACCACTGTAACTCAACCCCATGATCCAGTGCCCAGTAGCAGAACTTAAACACTTCACCCACACAAAAACTTCAATGTAGTTGGTAAAGGCAACCAGAACCACCGATGAAGCCATGCCATCAAAAAGACAGAAAGGCGTCTGAACCCCACTTGCATCACAGTTATTACATCATCCCGAGCAAACTTCAACCAACTAATCTATCTTTCTTACTCTCTTATTTTTTCTGCACACAACCCCTGGAAGCAGAAATAATAAAGAAAAAGTCAGTGAAGGACAATGAGGAATAAACGTGACTATTTAAGCATGCACATCACAAATGCTTGAGTGGCCCATCAATTTTCATTGAGTTTGGACGCTGGGAGAAACAAAATGATTTACTCAATCAGGGCTCATCACTCAATGGGTCAAAAAGTGAAATCAGGCCGCAGAACTGACCCATCTGTCTCACTCCAAGCCTGCCATCAGTCAAGGCCAATTGGCCATAGAGCTACCAAAAGTATAGAGCGCGCAATTTTGACTCGGTGGGAGGCACATAAAAAAAAAAGCGATATGGGTCTTTGAAACAATAAGAAATGCAGTGAAAGATTTGAGATAAGTCTACAAAAGGCAAGCTGTTCAACAATAAGAAAGGCATACAAATATATCTAGACTGTCAGGAGCTTTAATACAACATTGAAGAGATACTTCAGAGATAGTGTGAAAGCATATATATAGCTCGGCCACAAATAAAAAGAACAGAGTGATAACAATTCCTGAACACTTCTTTTTACTTATCGCTGAGCTTTCGACCTTGACAAAACACATTCAAACCCCTACAAAGCTTTAAAATGCCTTTTATCAAGGTTGCAGTTTCTTCATATCCAAAGCCCTTCCTCTATTAAATCTGCAACCACACTGGATCAAGCCACATTAGCGTTTTCAAAGATTGCAACGCTTGACCATTCATATGCAACTGCAGCACGTCTTTTCATAGCAATAACCACTATGGGTTACTAGCCACCGTTCAAATTATGTTGTTATTTAACTGGTATCGCCCAAACCACAAAACTAAGATTCTCAGAAAAAGAACAAAGCGAGCTATGTCTCTTGAATATTCGACTTAAGGTCGTCACCAAGGCACGTCCATATTAGTTGTGTGATAAGTTCACAAGAGCCTTCTCTAACAACTAGGCCGGGTTTTTTCTTTCTTTTTTCTTTTTACCACATCCAGAAAGTGTCGCAGGGCCCCTTTATTGTACTTGCACCTATCGCTATGAATGCATTGCAGATTCAGCAGGACTGGTAAGAGTGTTTAGCCTTCATTTGGCATAACTTGGGACTGTGAGGTAGGTACTCTACCACTGAACAAAGCTGGAACCGGAGGTTTCAACTCTGGTTAACCTCCCTGCCTTTCTCTCATTTGCATCTCTCTCTCTCTCTCTCTCTCTCTCTCTCTCTCTCTCTCTGGCCAATGGTGCCTCTCACCTTTGCCTGTGCATTACAAGGAATGCTGGTGTAGCAAAAGCAATGAGGAAATTCAAAGGACTGAACCACGTTGCAGAGGAGAGTGGTAGTGCCTAAGAAACCGTTATGATTATACAAACATCACCATTGCATCTTGCTTCAAAGAAAGGCAATTTTTCGTACCTTTCGAATGACTCTAAGCCATTGGGATGGTGAGAAAGAAACTGTTCGGTCGAAGTTGCTTTTTCATGTTGTGTAAAGAAATGTACGGATACATCATGGTCCAAAAACAACATCAACGAAAAAAGTTTGCACATATTAACCACAGTACAGTGATTCAGCATCATATACCCTACACACTGAGCAAGAAAGACTTAGGAGTGGAAACTCCGCTGTTTGCGGCGACCAGAAAAGGTCACAAGCCCGCGGAGCCATTATCGTGCTGGCGGCCTGGAAAGAAATTACCGCCGTTGAGAGCGCGCCGGAGCCGCCTGCCCGGGCGCTGCATTTTTTTTTTTCGTTGCGTCTTCTACGACGCGCCGCATGGCGCCGCCACTGTATGCGGCCCCGTCGGCACATACAACAATTGTGACCTTATCTGGTCGCCCGCGCTCGCTCACGCTGACGGGAGTTTCACCTCCTAAATGTCTTACTCCGTGACCTTACACTGATGTGTGGGGCTACTCCTAATAAGAATAATGAAAGTGCGAAACAGGCTTGGTAGCTTCACAGTGCTGATAAAGGTGATAATCATGATCATGAAGACCTATTTAGGTAATCAAAGTATTTCATATTGTTATACCTTCTGTATCTCTATGCCCCCTTTCTTGAATGTGCACTTGAACTGTCAATGAATGTACACGACATGCCGAAGGATCACTGTTACAAAAATTTTTTCTCATTCTCATTTGTATTTTGGATGGCTACTTCCCCTCAATTACACCACAGAGCCTCAATTCGTCCAGACAGTAACAAATAATTAATCACATTACCTTACTTAATCACATTACCTTTTAATGTGACCACTTTAAAACACACAGCAAGTGGAACTTGGCTTTAGACATAAAGCAGAAAGTTATTGACATCACCAAACCTCATGTGGCAGTTTTGCGGTACCAGACATCAATAATGCAAACACACACACTATGACTGTGCAGCTAAAAGCCAAGTCCATTCAGCATTCAAGGGGATAAGGGAGAGAGGGTCTTGCTGAACTTCTTATAGAATCAAGCAATTGGAAGGGCAAATTCAGCAGATTTGAGTGACACAGTCATTGTATGGCTTTCAATTTTTGCGCCAGGATGACTGACGTGCGCCAGAGTTGATTGTGGTAACATGTGACAACTGCCTCGGGTCCTAAAAATAAGAATAGCTTCCTGATTCACATCCGAAGTCCAAAACCATGCTGCATGTTTTAAAATAAACGTGTGAAAGGTTATTTAATGAATTATTTGTGGCTCAAGGAATCGAGGCTTCATGCCATAACTATAGAGTCAAGAAACCTCAACCAAAGAAAGAAAGAAAAAGCAGGGTACAGAACTTTTTATGACAGTACTCTTTTATATTAAAATCAAATTCTGGGGTTTCACGTGACAAAATCATGATCTGATTATGAGGTATGCTGTAGTGAGGAACTCTGGAATAATTTTGACCACCTCTGGTTCATTAACGCGCAATCCAATGCACGGTATACACAGGCATTTTTGTATTCCGCCCCCATCGAAATGCGGCCAGCCATGGCTGGGATTTGATCCCCTGACCTCATGCTTAGTAGCGCAACGCCAAAGCAACTAAGCAACCATGGTGGATGCCAGTATTCTTTTAACCTCCCTGTAATAAGGCCAAGCAGCGATTCACAGTATCGATAAATACATTAAAATTAAATAAATAAAAGTCGTCGCTCAAAGAACTTCTTGATGCGACCGAGACGGTCACTTTTCACATGGGGGACAATTGACGCAATGATGTGGGGCTCCCGCACAGCGGGACGGCACGCGCAATGGTCGGCGCCATGAAAGACAAAGCGCGTAAGCTGCACGCTCTTCTTCTGGCCCGCCATTAAAGAGAAGCCTCTATTTTGCAAAACTCCATCTTCAATCTGCGTTACAATATCTAAGCTTATTTTCACATGCCATAACCTAGGGCACTTTTTTACAGACCAAATCGAGACAGTCCAGACTGCAACTGTTGCTAATACCCCTTTGCCTCACTGTGCCGACAAAAACATGTTTGCAAGATAAGTGACAACCACAAAGATAACTGTTTCCAACAAGAAGGTACAGCTGCCTGAAAGCGACAGCCCAGTGAGCTGTGAGACAAACAGCCCTCCAAATTTTAGTTTTTGGTGGTGGAGACGACGTCCTAGCACCCCAGCCTGAACATGCTGTAGAAATGCAATTTGCAAATCAATTAATCCTTCTTGAACAATTACCAGTACAAATGGTGACACGATTGAAAAGGTATGTTCAAATAATTTATTCCATCATATTCTTCTGCACAAAAGAAAGTAACGAGATCCTTTCAGTTCTTGGCACAGGAAGAAAATTGAAGTAATGTGGGAAAAACAGCTCACAATTCGTTAGCAGAGATGACCCGCTAAACTTCTCACCTTGGCTCTCAACAGGAGATTCTTTGCACTTGCCCAGTGAAACATTTCTTTCTTATCTGAGCACAATGGAAATGGCTGCATGCGTAGGTCAGCAGATAAGCATGATTGCTTTCCCACTTGGTTATGCAGAAAGTCTGCCCCAACAATTCTGGAGAGGCAAAGTAATAGACAAAATTCACTAAAATAAAAATTTCTAAATCACAAGCTAAGAGTCCGGCGTGTATGTTGAGCTATCTGACATATCTTTATCTGGAGGGCCTTAATGCTTAAATTTGGCTTGAATATCACACAAAATTCATTTCTTGCCAACTTTGGAACTATCTTTCTCAAAAAAAATATATATATTTATCAATAATTCCAAATTACTTTTAGCATACACTATAGCAACAAGCAAAATAGGAGAATAATTATGGTAGCTGAAAAAATAATGCAGTTTATGGAAAAAATTTCTGAAAACACAACTTTTATTGCTTCTTTACTGAGCCAAATAAATACAGAAAATTCTAAAATGCATTCAATTATGACGTCATATGAAAGAAGGGTGTCAATACAATGGTCTAAAATAAAATTTGTTATTGTACCTAGTTTCAGACCCGATTAAATATATGTACCTCCAACCAACTTTTGCTTCTTTGTGGAAATCTCAAAGAGCACTCACGTGATCAAAATATTTTTTGCAACGAAAATACTTTGGTGAAACCTTATTTACACAATAGCCATCTAGCCCAACTTCTTTCAAGAAAGTCAATGATGGTCACTTTGGGTGTCTGGGACATTTCGCATGGAATGCCTTGTGGTGCTATTTAACGTGACTGTAACAAAAACACAACTATCTAGTGGAATGACCTAAAGATACTCCTCCCCTTTCACAAGAGAGTATAAAAGCCAATATGAAAATGCATATCAAGAGAGTGGTAATTTATAGTGGACAACATGCCAAAAGTAAGCAGTGTATTGGAAGGTGGCCACCTAGAAGTAGGATGGCTTACACTTGGTCTTTACATTCAGCTATTTTTGTGTTCTACAGCCTTGTTGTACATAGAGTTGTGTTAAGTTTTATGATTTAGACTAACTGTGCACCATTTAATGCTTGCTGTTTTTGTTTTTCAGTGTGCAGTAACTAGCCTAAAAAAACATTGATTGATTGATTGATTGATTGATTGACTGACTGACTGATTGATTGATTGATTGATTGATTGATTGATTGATTGATTGATTGATTGATTGATTGATTGATTGATTGATTGATTGATTGATTGATTGGTTGGTTGATTGATTGATTGATCATTCTGTTGCACATGCAGGCTGAAGTGCACAGGCATGGTTTTCTGACATGCATGAAAATTTAGTGGCATTCTTCAAAACCAAAAAGTTTAAGAAAGTCCTGCACTAGATAGTCTCACTTCACAGAGCATGTATCCTGGAAATGAAACACCTACCTGACGTTGTTGCCCGCATTTACTCACATCCCTCACGGAGGTGTGCAGACAACTACTTCAGTAAAGAAGTCAAACGTTGGAAACTCTCGCCACATGCCATAATGCAATATTCACCACATGTCTGAAACTTCTATCACCTTTCCATAATTTTACAAACTTGCCAGCCCTAAACTGTAAGTACACACAACATCGTAAACAAAGGCATCGAGTCTATAGCCACTTGTTGGAGCTTAGCTAATTGCATGCAAATGGTTACGATAGTCAACAACTACTTCAGTAACCAAGTCAAATGTGGGAAACTTTCCCTATACTGCCATAATGCAATTACGCTTAATGCAAAATGCAGCATCACATGACCATCCTAATGGCCAACTTCACTTACATGTCTGAAACTGCTATCACCTTTCAATAATTTAACAACCTTGCTAGCCCTAAACTGTAAGCACGCGCAACATTGCAAACAAAGGTGTCAAGTCTCCAGCCACTTGTTGGGGCTAAGGTAATCGTATGGAAATTGCTATGATAGAACTATACCTACACCAGCATTCCATCAGTTCAGTGCAACTGCCATAATCACCATAACCTATAGCAATGCTCCTATCACCACATTAACAATTACAATGACCCTAAAGCTAAAGTTCTAGGCATCACAAGCACAACATACTTTTACTACGCCGCTATGACACAATGCTAATTTCAACAGACAGCCAAGATGACGCCATGTGATCCTCCCAGCAGGGTAAGCTATGCTAGCATGCACAAGCGCATGAATCCGTTGCTACATTCATGCGAACCCCGCAACCACACGGACCACCTAAGGAAATTAGGAGCCATATTCTTATTCAATCACTCTCATGAATACCACTTTTGGTGAACAGCGAGTGGCAAGGTTCTGTGGACGCGTATGTGATGAAAGGAATGGCACACATCCGTCAGCATTATTTTCACATCACACTGTCCTTAAGTTCACTGTAAGGATGCCCATGGTAACAATGGTGCTTCACACTCAAAGTTATGTAATGTGAAAGTATCCCAGAAAGTGGTAAGCTGAGTATAATATCCCGGGTCGTACATGACGTGAAGCATGCTGCTCCTCATCAGGGTTCCCCTGCCTGTGGCTTATGTTGTGTGTGCATGGGCCACCTGTTGGCACCAGTGCTCTGGGAGCATATATATTCGATGGCTGATGGATAATAAAGCCTAGGGGCATTTTCTCGTTAGGCAGCTTGGTGTATGGCTCGTTCTTGCATGGTGTCAGAAGTGGGATGGCCATGAATGACGCCACCGACGCCGCACCTGCTCAGTCGTCACTTGGGGCCTGCTACTGCCACCTCCGCCGTTCGACTTTGACTGCCCAAGTACTTGGCTGACATGGCTGCTACAGTTCGAAAACTTCTGTTACACAATGAGACTTTCTGCTGCAGTACAAGAAGTCCAGGTCCAGTCCATGCTTTGCTGCATGGGGCCACAAGCGATAATGGTTCTTGCGTCGACAACATTGTCGGAAGAAGATGGCAACGACGTAGCAGCTGTCAAGAAGGCGTTCAGCAAGCATTTCGTCCACCCACTAAACAAATTATACGAGCCAGCCTGCTTCCACCGCCGGACACAGCAAACGGGTGAGACCGTCGATGCATTTTTCACCGCGCTCCGTACCTTGGTAAAGCACTGCAACTACTCATTGTCTGTTGTTGAAGAAAGGCTTGTCCGAGATTGCTTCATCGTTGGTTTGCTCAACCGAAAGCTTTTGGATCAACTCTGTCAAAGCATGAAATTAACGCTGCAAGGTGCGTTGACTCAAGCTCGCCAGCACAGAGACGCTGATAAAGAATGCAGAGTTCGTGACTCAGAAGAATCACCTTCGCTTGCTGTCGACGGTACTTGGATGCGCAAAGGAAAGCTAGCATCTGTTGATAAGGCTGGCTATCTTTCTTCATTCTGTGGGCCTGCGTCGCATCCTTGTCCAGCTCGTCGTGCGTCCTGCACCTTCTGCGGCAAGAATGGTCACTTTGAAGTTGTCTGCATGAAGAAAAAAAGCAGGCGGGAAGCTGAGGCACAAACCTTCGGCCAGTTCGGTGGAGCTTCACGCCGTGGTGGAGGGCCGTCGACCAAATGCGAAATTTATCGAGGTGCTCGTCGATGGACTCGCCCTGTCATTCAAGGTGGACTCCGGCGCCGAAGTTTCAGTTGTACCGAGTTTGTTTCCTGGCATTCCATCCCAGCTGCAGAAGCCGGAGGGCAAACTTAAGGGGCTGGGACACAATGTCCTACCAGTTCTTTGAACCTAGTGCTATTTTGTCATGGCGTGGCAAGTCTGTCAAGCAGCAGCTTTACATCTTGCCGGTGTACACAGTTCCTCTGCTAGGCTTCCTGGCGATTGAAGCCCTGGGGGTCTGCAAGTTTCTAGATCACGTCTCCAGGAAGCTGCGTCTCAACCCGGGTCTTTTCCAAGGACTTGGAACGCTTCCTGATGCCTACACTATCCAGTTGAAACACGGTGCGATGCCATTTAATTGAGTGTTCCCAGACGCCTACCACTACCACTTCAGAACGTGGTCGAGGTGGAGTTAGACAGGATGGAAAGGGATAGCATGATTTGTCCTATCGATAAACCTATCAACCGGTGCACCGGACTGATTGTGGTCCCCTAGTCTACCGGAGGCTACAGCCTTTCCATGGATCTGACCTGCTTTAACAACGTCACTCTATGGGAACGCCTTATGTTGCCCGCGGTCAAACAATGCCTTGCTCTGCTGGATGAGGCCACTGTTTTCTCAAAAGTTGGATACCACATTGAGCTTCCACCAGGTCACCCCGTCTCCAGAGTCGCAAGAATGCACCACGTTCATAACCCCGTTCGCTCGTTACTGTTTTCTCCGGCTTCCGTTTGGGATTGCAACTGCTCCAGAGTACTTCCAGCGGCAGATGTCCCGCATTCTGGAAGGCCAAGGGGGTTTGTGAACATAATTGACAATATTGTAGTCTTCGGCAAGACACGTGCAGAACAGAACCTTCACTTGCAAGAAGTCCTGAATCGACTGACGAATGCAGGGGTCACACTAAACCACAAGTGCATCATCGCAGCTAGCAGCGTGAAGTTCCTTGCTGTTACTGTCAGCACAGAGGGCATCCCTCCTGATCCAGACAAGGTCACTGCAATAAATGCAATGCCAGCTCGGCCTTGTAAATCACACTGGACGTTTCCTGCCTGGCATATCAGAATTGACAGCACGGATCTGAATTTTGCTGTTCGAGGATTCTGAGTGGACTTGGGGCCACGCTCAACAGACTGCTTTTTCGAATCTCAAGGAACTGCTTTGCTCTGACCTTTCTGTTGTTCGGTACAATGTGGCATGCAAGGCAACAGTATCAGCTGATGCCAGTTCCTTCGGTCTTGGTGCTGCCCTGTAACAAGAGCAGCCTTCTGGTGAACGCCAACCAGTTGTTTTCGCATCGCGGTCAATCACATTAACAGAATGTTGGTACAGCCAGACGGAGAAGGAGGCTTTGGCTGCATGCTGGGCTGTGCTCCATTTTGAAGAGTACATTCGTGGCCTAAATTTCTTCCTTGAGAAGGACCACCAGCCACTCCTGGTGCTCATGGGGACCATGGATGTCGACTTGCTGCCTCTGCCGATTCAACGGTTCTGACTGAAGCTGATGTGCTTCCAGTACCAGGTGTATATGTACCTGGCAAGTTGATAGCCACGGCTGACCCGCTCTAACATGCACCAATGGATGGTTCACCGCCAAAGCAAACTGATAAAGTGGAGCTCTTTGTGGAAGAGATTTTTTGCTCTCTTCCAGACTTTGCCGCCACACATCAAGACGAGCTCCGCCATTCCCAAGCCAATGACGGTGAGTGTAACCTTCTGCTGGTCAAGGCTGCCGCTTCACATTAAGAAGTACTGGCAGCATGGTGGAGATCTCCGTATCTGCGAGGGGCTACTTCTAAACGGAGTCCGCATTGTAGTGCCGTGGACTCTTCAGTGTTCCATACTTGATCTCATTCACGACGGGCATCAAGGTGTTAACCAATGCAAAGCCACTGCTCGAGAGTCGGTGTGGTGGCCTGGAGTAAACAGTCACATCGAGACAATCGTCTCTAACTGCGTCAAGTGCGCAGAAACTCATGTCCAACATGCAGAACCAATGGTGCCTTCCCAGACTCCAAGCCTTCCCTGGGAGGAAATGGGAGTAGACCTTTTCCACCCGAATGGTCAAGATTATGTGTAGCTGGTTGACTACAGGTCCCGCTTCCCTGAAGCCATCAGTCTGCGCTCTACCACAGCACCTGCCGTCATCACGGCCATCAAGAGTGTCTTTGTGTTTCCCACAATATAATGGCGAGGTGAAGAGGATGGTGCGGATCATCAAGGACTTACTGCACAAGGCGGATGATCCTTTTTTCGCACTGCTGGCCTACAGGGACACTCCTGGTGCCAATGGAGTTAGCCCTGCACAGCTTCTAATGGGCAGACGCCTGCAAACCAGAGTTCCCAAGACGTTACAGCAGCTCGAGCCAGTCTGGCCTTCGTCTCGGTCTTTTATCCAGAGTGATCAAGTTAATCGGAAGAAGGAGGCATGGGACTTCAACCGGAGGCATGCAGCTTGGACACAACGCCCACCTCAGACTTGTGAGCACGTTTGGGTGCATGATATGAATAGTCGTGCGATGGTGCTAGGACCAGCTCAACGTCCCCGGTCGTACGTCATGGAGACCCCGAAGGGAGTTTTCCAACGTAACCGGCTACACCTCGTCCCAGTGTGCAATGACCCTGGGTCAGGGAGTCCTGCCGAACCTGTCATCGGTGAAGAACCCGATACGAAGCTGTCATGCTGCGAAACTCTCGCAGTGGGATAGGAGGTAGTCACTTCCGTCCCGAATTCCCTGGCTTCATCCCAGCCCAGTTCACCCATTCACGGATCGAGATTTGGCAGACAGATACGGAGGCCAAAAAGACTGAGCTACTGATTGCGTGGAGCTGAGCATACTTGCTTTCCTGAAGAAGGGGGGATGTAGTGTGTGCATGTGCCACCAGTTGGCACCAGTGCTCCGGGAGCATATATATGCAATGGCGAATAAAGCCTAAGGGCACTTGCTTGTTAGGCGGCTTGGAGTACGGCTTGGAGTACGGAGAAAGACAAGCTGCATAAAGGCACAACAACCTTTTAAGAACACGACAGGAACAGACAAGATCTGTCTCCGCCTCCCCACATCACCATACACAAGTATTAATTGCATTATCCGCTGCGCCCAAGA
This sequence comes from Dermacentor andersoni, assembly GCF_023375885.2. Lineage (NCBI taxonomy): Eukaryota > Metazoa > Arthropoda > Arachnida > Ixodida > Ixodidae > Dermacentor > Dermacentor andersoni. The sequence continues at coordinate 53,757,187 of NC_092819.1, read as the reverse complement.
ACTCACTGGCTATTAACCTCCTTAACCACACGATTATTCACTATGTCTCCCGACCCATTCCAGCGGCCTCCAGTACCCGACATCGGCACGCGTATTATCTGGAAGGCATGCAGGCACCAGCAATTATGCTGGAACCTTCGACGAGTCATATATAAAAGCCGATGTGCTTGACCCGCAGATCAGATTTTGCCGATCACCATCTGTGCTCGTTGCTATCGTTGTGCTTCGAGTGTCACTTACATTTGTGGGCACAGCTTCGCCCAATGAGAAGTTAGTTTAGTGATTCATAGTTTTGCTACTGTGCTCATTGTCACTACAACATGACATGTGGCGTAGGTGCTGGGAAGAAAAAGTAACTTAATATGGACTTAATTCGCTCATATTCCCTGACACTAAACAATTGCTGATACTAACTGCACTAGCTCGAGAAGGCCTATCATAAAGTTTCTCAGAATTACGCTGTGGTCTCAAACGTGCTCACGGGACCGAGGAACGACAACACAGTAGTGCAAATTATCACAAGGGCATTTATTGCACCTTTCATAAACTAACGCCTGCTAGCCAAATTGCCATCCACAGAACATGCCGACAGGCGTGCGACAAATCTAGCAATTCTGACTCACCGCAACTGGATATCGAGCAAATATGTTCGCCCTATGCTGGACACCAACGCATGGTCGTTCGCATGTACGGTCATGCGAACGGTGGCACGTTCGAACGATTGTGTTCCTCCCTTCTGGTGTCCTGCTCCTAGGCCTCGGGAGACGGTCTCGCAGAAGCAAGGATCAGAGCATGCGCGGAACGTCCATGTCGCTTGCCGACTCCAAGCCAAAGAGGAAGAACCTACTCTACTCCCTGCCGCACCCAACTAATCCTGCCACCCTGCCATTAGGTGGTGCTAGCAGCACAACACTCGCACCATCTCTCATAAATGTTGCAACCATACCGACCGCCGCTGGCGCTTAGCTATGAGGAGAAGCCGGATTACAGGAGATGCGAGAGCCATGCGGGGAAAACAACATCAGGGGATGCATGAGAGTCGAGCATCCCCACAATGCACATTCACTCTATCCACAATTTCTCAGTGTCAGGCTCACTTCATCGCCCTACGTACCAGAGGTGCTCCTATCTTCACTCGTACAGCATGTCCAACATGTGTTGGGCAAGACATGGTATGAAAATGCAAGACTCCCACACAGCCCCAGACTGCGGGACACTTTCCCGTAAAGCTTCCCCTCTTTCTGCAGAGAGTTGAAACCATGGGCTGCTGCAAGAGGCACAAACTGTGCATTTCCAGAGCAGACTACAACATTAAATACTTTAATATCAGCATGCCTTCCCATCTGAGGTACGGCAAAGACCATTACTGACCACACAACTTAAAGGGGCCATGAGACTAAATTTTCTAGCGTCAATTATGTGTTGCATGTTGAGCCATATGCATCCCACAGCAAGCTGGCAAAATTCAAGCGCATTAGGTGTGACAGAAAATTTGTATCTGAATTTCTTTTTTATATTGTACTTAACCAATTTCCCTATTGTACGTATTGGGCAGCGTTAGCCCAATAACAATCGCTTCAAATGCCATTTTTGAAACCTTCCACGCTACTTACGGACACACTGCGTAATCTGACATATAGTAGGAGAACTAAACTTTAGTTTCTTATAAAGCGTATTTCGCCCGCTGGGCGGCAATATTTTAACGGGCTCCCAAGTTGCCCGCATGCTCATAGGAGTTGAAAGTTAAAACAACTACCTCTGGAAGCAGCAGGCGTGCTTCAGAACATGGCAGATCTCACGATTCTGTTGCATCTGCAACTGATTTTATCAATGGCTCGAGCAGCAGCGAGTCAGAGGATGCTCCCTTTTCATCTGACTTTGATCCTGGGAGCGACGATGACAGAAATCAGCCTGGAACTTGAGGACGCATTGCTAGTTCATGCTCCTCCACCAACTGAAGCCATGCAGCAGCAGCCAGTTAACATGGAGACATACTGAAACGGCGAGAAATGTTACGACAGCGAACCGCAGCAGAAAACAAGACTTTACTCCAAGACTTGCAACGTTCCCCAATGCTTCACATCCAGGAACTGTTTTGCTGCGTGGCACTCTTATGTGTAGGGCTTACAGTTAAATTTTTTGTAGCACAAATAGCTTTCATGGAAAAATTTCGATTTCTTTGCTGATAGTGGCTATTAGATAGCAAAACATTTCGTATATTTCAAGAATTTTATGCATATTTTTCTCTTTAGGTACAAGTGTATCTTAACAAGTTCTTTTCATTTTTATTCTACAATCTTGTTTTTGGCAATTTGTATTCGTATTATGGCACAGGTCTTGTTAATAAAAGCTGTATGGCTAAAAAGCGGATTTATTCTGCTTTGCTTCCATGTATAGCATAAAATTTTGAGTGCAATAGTTTCTTCAGCAAAAAATCTAGTGTAACCTATAAGAAAACAGCCAGTTTCCTTACCATAGGAAAAGTGTTAAACTGTACAGAGATCTGGCAACATTAAGAAGTCATGAAATGAAACCGCACCCCAGAATATGGCTTCCTCATAGTAACGAAAGCCAATCTCGAAGGCCATACCTTTGTGCACTACAAAAGGGCAATGAAAGGGGGTAGTTGGTGGCTGTTTCGCAACTGCTGCTGCAACCGCGTCCTGTACTGCCAACGCAGGACTTGGTTGCAGTAGTTGGAAATACGTCGTGGCTGTTCGTTTTTCCACATGCGTCTCAGTGGTCCGCTGCTGCTTTTAACCGCGTGAGTGAAGCAATTGCGGGCACAATTCAACCAGCAATGTCCTTAATGCACCACCACGTACGTGCCAGAGTGTGCAGAGCAAATTATTCAATGTGGTCTCAAAGTGTTTTGAAGCAGATGACACAGTGATATACCCGCACTTGCTGACCCCATACAGTCTCTGCCCAAATGGTGGTCGATGTCGGTGGGAGGGGCTCTTAGAGGCAGCAATTTCAAACGGAACTTTTGAGAGAAAGTGCATGCCAAGATCCCAGTTTCTTGTGTGTAACCATACTGGGCCCTTCCCTCTCAGTTACAGTAAGTAACAGAAAATAGCCTGGCAACCTTGTCATGGCCGCTTTAAGTCAAAGGCAAAGAGATGAATTTCAACAGCCCCACCAAATTTTAGACATATGCCTCACAATAAGACTGACATTTGCTTTTGCAAAAGCCTTTCTTGACCTCTGCTTACCAGTGTGGCTCCCGGGGTCGGAGCCATTCTCCTGGATGGATAGCTGACCCGAGAGTTCCGAGAGGCCCTCATCGCTGCGGAAGCGCAACGGGTTGAGAGTTGACGAGAGGCGGCGGCGAAGCTTTTTCATTGCAGAGCATCCCGCCGTCCAGCCACTCCGGGGAGACGCACAGGGTTCTTCGTGGTCTCCGAGCCAACACTGTCACTTCTCACCGTGCGCCATCACAATCTGGCCACCTGCATTTGATGAATTTATTTATTCATTTATTTATTTACTTATTTATTTGCTTTTTTGTTAACAACTCAAGGTTCTCATTTGAGGGATGTTACATGAGGGGTGAGCATAAAGGGGTGGAGTTGATGGCAGTGATGTCTAGAATATAGATGAAACCCGCCAAGAGGATCCTGTTACAATTTTCACCAAGTCCAGTAATTGTGATTCACACATTTGGGTGACCATCGAAGCACTGCACACTTTCTATCAAAAGTCTCATTGCATTAATTACGTGAAAACTGCTGCATATCAAATAAAGAAAACGGGGCTGCCCTCCTCTCCAGTGCAGCCGCCTTGCTCGTGTTGGTATTTAGTGAAGCACACCACCTCGCAACAAAGTGCACACCCCGAGCGTTGCCGGCACCTTGTTACAACAATCTGACTGCTTTGTCACATCCCTTACTACGATCTAGGCACCACTTATATGGATCGAGCAAAGGAGCAGCTGTCATATTGGCACAGAAACACACAAGAGATGGTACCATGGGAACATTGCTCAAATATGCCGCTACCTGCACGCAGGCAATTCAGACGACCCCCCCCCCCCATACTCAAGAATTTTTTACAGCGAAGCTTTTCATGGCTAGGGCTCCGTGCATTTTTCGTGTCCGTCAATAAATCTGTGCAAGCAAAAACTATGATCATCAGTAATGGCTCGTGCCACCGCTCACGCAATCGTCATCTTCTACCACAGCTGGCTCTGTTGCTGCTCATCATGCTAGCGTTCCCATACTGCCCCTCCCTCTGCGAAGGATGCGACAGCACTGGCCCACCGCCAGTTGGTGCGGTGATTTCAGTCTCAAATTCATTGCCTCAATATATCGTGAAACGAAAACACGAATGCATATAACGAATGTATAACACGGATAAACACGGATGTATAAAAATAAATGTGCGTGCGTACCTTTCATCGCGATGCCCACCAATCAACACAATAAATGTGTTCGTACCTTTGTTCAAAATTCTGTGTCACCTCTTTGTTCTGTGCTACACAGCTTCGCTGCTTATCCACCTTCACAGCGCGGAATGGCTCACGATTTTAAACTAAGTGCATCTCCTTGAAAAGCAACGCCATACAAAGTTTACTAAAAGTGTGATTTCGAACAGACCTGAGAAGAGTTCTTACAGTGCAAACCCCGAAAAGTAACTTAGCTATTGCACAATGTCTCCTACCTGCAGAACCAATTCCATTGCAAAATTTGGAAAGGAAGTGAGATAAAGCAAGCTCATTGTTGGCACTTTCAACAAAGGGATGAGAAGATTAAAGTGTGCACTTTGCTGCAAGCTTCACTACGCAGCAGTCTTATATTCTTTTCAATGCACTTTGTGAAGCAGGAATTATGTGGTAGACTATTAACAGGTGGAAAACAATGTGGCAAGCTACGACTGCTAATGGAAGCTTTCAACAATTAAATTCGACCTTTCTTGGTAGCTTACACCACGTGCAACGTGCAGTTAATTGAATGCAGCAGAGTGGATGCGTGCCAAGGGGATCCCAAGACAAAAGAGAAAGGTGCATAGCTTAAGTGAAGGAGTCCTCATTATGCTCAAGACAAAAGGCCCGGTAAGTTGTGCAAGGTTACTGCGGCGCAGAAACACAATAGGACAAATTTCATGAGCTTCAAAAACCATTGCAGCAACAGGTGGTGCCTACAGCTGTGCCTTTTGGTGGATGCCACAGCAACTGAGGTTATGAGCGCTGGCTTTATATACCATAATCAAAGGCGTCCATTTTCTTTCTTCACACATTGTTACATGGAAAAAAAAGAAATCAGCTTTGCAAACTGTGTCACAGAGAGTGCACTAAATATGACAGTAAGAGCCGTCCACAAACAGGCCGGTCTGGCTAGACTAGATGCACAACTCAAGGTTGCCTTTCAGTCAGAACTGTCAGTGCAAGGGCACTGGCATAGAAACTTTCAGTGTGCACTGCGTGCACAGTGCGAGTGATCAATAGACCAATAGACTGCGAAAACACCTAGGTGCACATGAACGGCAACAACAGTTTTGCGCAACAGTCACGTCAGCGGCATGCACATAACTGAAAAGTTCATTCCTTTAGTTGAACTCAGGTGCGGTTATTCTATGTTAAAGGAAAGATCTACTGTCACTGCAGTAGTACAAGTCTGAATATCTAACATTCCAACAGGTTATAGCTGCCCCCAGAACATCACGCTTTACACCTCACATTTGGCAAACAAACAGTTAGGGAATGAACAAATTAACCAATTTCAGACAATTAAGACACATTCACTAGATACGCTGACCCTACTATAAGGTATTTACTTTCATATACTTTTCACCATAATCCTGGCACCATAAGAAAGAGACAGAGAGGAAAATTTGTTGCACTCATTCAATCTTATCTCAATGCAATTAAGTGTGGGACACTGATAAGCATCATTAACGCCACGTATAAATAAGGTTGATACACATCTATTAATTGCTACTCAAATGAAGGCATTAAAAATTTTACTGAGAATTCATGGGTGCTATGGAAACTTACTCTCTGTCAGTAATGTGATGTGTTTTCCTGAATTCTACAAGCCCAACCTGGCAGCGTTCATTTATCCCTTCGAAAGCAAGATTTTTTTTTCTCTTTCAATAACATATACCTCACAGCATACATTATGTCCTAGACATAACTTCACTTCTTTCGGCTCGACCTCAGATAAACTAAGGCCCTCAATTAAATGGCAATGAAATCGTAGTCATATACAACACAAATCCTAGATTAGTGGACACTGGACAAGAAAAAAAAAAAAGCAGGAATACTTTTTGAATCAGGCTGAGTACTAGCGTTGCCTTCATATTCTCTGTACTGTTGACATTTTTTGTATTGCCCAGTATCCTGCAGAATCTCAAACCGTTTGCTTTCTATCCTGCTGCTTTGTGCTGTGTGTTTGGCATAACTTTATGACCCCCCCCCCCCCCCCCCCGTACAATGTTTACTGTAACATGAATTTACGTGCACCTATAAAAACTTTAGCACTTGAATTGTTCTGCTGTGTTTTTCCAACCAGCTGCTGTCTGATCCGAGATCAGGGTGTAGGACCATCGGCAGGCACGCGTTGCCTATCTCCTTTCGTTGGCAAATTGCACTGTACTGCATGGGCACGTCTGAATAAAGACAAAGTCAAACGAAAGCTGAGAAGTTGACCTGAAGTAAAACCCTACACGCCTGCCACTCTGCAGAGGGAGGAAATGAAGTGTATTCAATATGTACAGTGAAACAATGCATCTTACAAACTATACATAGGAAGAGCTTCCGAACTCACTGTAGTGGAAACTCTCACAGTGAATGCACAAAAGGAAAATGTGGTAATGCATAAAGATGCTACTATGTAAAAGCAAACCCACTGTCGAATGAAGATAGGTAGTGAAGTGGTAGGAAGGGAACAATGCGAATTGATGGTAGGATGCAGATAAGCAAGAATTTGCATCCAAAGAGCCCATTCCCATCTGCGAAACTAAACCTATGCTGCTGAAAAATTCAAGTAGGCACAGATGGCTCACTTCGTTGACACACAAAAGATGGCCCATCAGAAGGCCTGAATAATATTATCTTAACGCCTGCTTCCAATCACCAAGACACATGTTCGCAAGAATTTGGCTGCCACTGTAGACTTACTGCTACTGGCTGCTCACCTAACAGCGTTACAGTTGTACTGGTGTCGCATACTTTCACGCCTTCGATGGCTGAGCGGCAGTGCCATCAACGAGACGAGTGTTGCAGTAACTGCTCATCGTTAGTTTGCTGACATTGTTTGCTTCTTAATTTATACTATTGCGATGTGTTGGTAATGCTCCATGACCAGCACAAACAGACTTAGGCAAGCCAAACAGCAACAGTTTTTTAAGTGCATTGATGACACCTGCGGACAGTTGCATAAGCCACAAACACGAGTGGGATGTTGCTTTTTTTTTTTATAACGCTTTGCGACCCAAGTTATGCAGCCAGCTTTCGAGGAGCCATGACAGAATGATCATAATCATCCTACGGCATCGAACGAAATGCTGATATTCGCTCCAAGAAATTTGTGCAACAGGAAAAGGTGTAAACCACACCCAACCTTCCGACCACCTCCCTCTTGCGAAAGAAAAAAATAATAATAACGGATGTCCTTTCGCCATTGCAAGCGCTCACGTTGACAGAAAATGGAAGGTTTGCATCGCGCCGTTTCTCTATCTCTCGTTTTTTCTTTGCCTTTTTTTTAACAATGAACTCAAAGTTAAGCTGTTACGATCGAAACCCGCAACAAGCGCGCTCTTTTTTTTTTTTTTCCTTCCTCACACCACTCGCAATACCCTTCGCTATGCACATCGCTAGTTGCGCGCATCAATTTCCACCACAGCAATAAATCCTGGTTTGTATCGCAACTTGTTCGTCTATAATTACGTGCAATATTTCGGCACGTGTCATAAGCAACGCCTCTACACTCACCATGAAGCCAACGTGCGGTGGTTTCAAACATCTGCATAACAACATCGAGTAAATAATCGCACAGATTCATCGCAAAGAAAGAAGAAAAAGAAAGTCGGAGGGAGCAATGCAATCCGGTACTTCGCCGATCCCGACGGAAATGCATGCTAAATCCAGTCCAGCTGCCGTCGTCCTTGGCGAGTTCTGACAAAAAGCGTGCCAGTTTCGCCGCCAAGGCGATGAGCACACAAACGGAAAGTCCGTGACGTCGATTATTCTTTTCTTTCTTCCTCCTGCTCTGAGCTGAGATCGCGATGCCCGATAAAAACCGATTACTATTGCGAAACACCACACCCAAACAGATAAAAATAAAATAAAAATAAAACAGTCGCAGCGAGCCACGTCGCGACCACTGACCGAAAAGAAAGTTCGTCCCACACTGCGCGCAAGAAATCAAACGGATGTGTAATAGCGCACCTGTGAGCTCGCAAAAGTGGGAGGTGGTCCCAGCAGGTATGCAGCCAAAGTTGGGAAAACTTCAAACTTACGACAGCAACGCATCACGAGCGGCACGTAGCAGTCGCGGTTGCATACGCATAATTAGCAGACGATCGCCGGCAAGCCCCACGCGTGCTTTAAGAAATGTGGCGAGTAACTTGAGCGCCGAGCTTAAGCGGTTCGCAGGTGAAACTGACGGCTCGAACCAGCGTTGACGTTGAGTCATGCCGCTGCTGCGGCCACGAGACGGACGCGTACACACGCGCGTCTATTTCGCGTGCACTATCGGGACAGGCGTCGTCCGTCGCACGTGCTGGCTGCGCATACCACTTGCGTCGTTGTCCGGCCGACCGCGACCATTGCAGAAGCGCGAAATCGCGAAAAAATGCTTAAAAACTAGGCCTCACCTGTCACACGGCGATCTCATGCCCAACCCGATCCCGTCGTGCGTTGCGTTCTGCTGCCACCTGCTACGTCACGTGACACAACAAAAACCCGCAGCGCGACTTTTTGAAGCTCTTTTCTTGGTTTTCGATTTCGCGCACCGGAGGACGAGGAGTTTTGGGCCTTTTCTTACGATGTCGACTAGTGATGCGGCGACTCCTTGTACCAGCTGAATGGTTAAGTACGGCTAATACGAGCGACCGCGACGACGTTTAACGGACAACTTGTGGCTCTCAGCGCGGTCCCCTGGATGTAGGTCGAATGAGGGGTTCTGAACGCGTTAGTCACGGTAGGGTTTCCCAGGAAGATATAGAGAAGTGAGTCAGGAAGACAAAATAAAAAGAAAATAACAGCAGTGTCCCCTCCCAGCCGAGATGAAGCCACCCACGAAAAGGGAATGCAACAACAGCAATGTGAGAGCACCACACATTTCCCACAATCTTGATTGGGGATTGCGATACATCAGTTAGTGCCTTGAACAAATCAAGTGTGATATTAATATTTTGGTACTTTCAGCCCCAATTTTGCAGAAGTACCAAACCCGCGAATATATGACTGGTAGTTTTGTCGATTTAAAAGCACAGTCTGCAAAAACGTACCCTTGAGTAAAGATATATCCACTGTAACGTTATGATAGACACGATGTGGACGTCGAGAGTGATCGTGATTGCAAGTATTGCAAGTAGCCGGTATAAATCGTGTGGTGAAGTAGAAGACCAGCCAACATGTGCGTTATATTACTTATTTATCCAATCCACAAGTTTTGCATTGCCTCCGAGATGTACAACGGCACGTTGCCGTGCGTTAAAATCTCTAAGGCCGTGTAACGTGCAGTGTATGCTTTGTTTATTCTTCAAAAGATGGCACTGTAGTCCTTCACGCTGAAAATGCAAATCGTTGCAAATACAAACAGCAGCGCGACGTTTAAAAATCGTGCAGTTTCTCTCGCCGTTTGTTGCAACCACATAATTTCTTGAGACTTGCACAGATGACACGGTATAGCTGTCAAAAGCCTTTGAAATTTCAAACTCCGCAACGGCGTAGCGTTACGGACGAGCGCTAGAGCGACGTACTGTACGATAGCTAAGCGATTGGATTTGAACTAGACGTCTAGACCAGTACACTTTAGTTTGAACTACAAACTATCGCGGCAAAATGAATCGGAAAGGTGTGAAAAGGCAAGGTGTTGACAGTTCCTTCGAGTCCGGAGGAAGCAGAATCAAGCGAGCACGTGAGGACGAGCGCCAACAAGGAGCAAGCAAGGAGGACGATTTCTGCAACTCTGATGTTGAAGAGGCTGCGCTGGTTCAGGTTCGATGCTAGTTCAATCAGTCATTCAGCTGAATATTCGTTTGATACTTTCATTTTACTCGTCTTTTACTCGTCATGTTACTCGTCTTTTTTCTTAGGACGCCACGCCTATTCAGGAGGAATCTCAAGCAGGCATGTTCAGCAATACTGAAAAGATCTTCGAGGAGCTTTTGAGCCAACTGCAACAGCAAACTACGCTGCAGGAAACATGCCTGATCAACATTCAGGAGGCACTAGAAAGAGATGTATTAACCACGTCGCATATATATATATATTCGCAGTTAATATTACAACTGCCGTTATTTGGCGCACCATCGTCCGCTTTTGTTTTAGAGGAGGCTTCAGCTCGGGCGCTCCTATCTAAATGCATGTAAAAGGACAATTCGTTTTCCTCGGCAACCACTGCACCAAATATGACGAGGTTTGTTGCATTTAAAAGAGAAACTTAAAACCTAGGGACTGTTCGATTCGAATTTCTGATTTAGGTCTTGAATAATTTATTGAAAATTGGCAAAGATCGCAAATGTTCAGAAATCGATACTTTCAAGTTTAAAGCTGTAACTCAACAATGAAAAGTGATATCACAATTATGTGAATTGCATCTAATAGTACATGTAAGGAGGACAATTAAGATTGGTATGTTACACATAAATCTCAAAAAATTTAGTAATATGGAAATACAGCTTTTGCAGAACCCTTGTACACAACGTAACAAATTTACTTAAGATATAAAATGACATGTCGAACTTGTCCGCTTTCGGTGATCTAGTGGATGCCGTTTAATAGAACCACGATAACTGTTCACGATGCAGAGCTATTATATTGCAAACTTGGTGCTTCTACTTTTATCGGAATTTCGAAAATCAGATATTACGCTTCTAACAGTCACTCGAATTTAACTTTCTCCCTCAAATTCAACAAGTTTCATTAAAATCGGCCCAGAGGTTATCTCAGAAAAACGTTTTTACGTTTTAGATGTATTTGAATATAGGCCGCGTCGGAGTTTGGCCCGAGCTAAAGCTTCCTCTTAACATGTTCTTGCCCATGCCATGAGACGTGGTTAACTGTATTTTCGTTTGTCTTTTTTTCAAGGTCGTAGAGCCAGAGGAAGAGTTCTTGCTTAGTGCGAAGAGGTACCTCGAGAACAAGAGGAAGACAGTCGTCGAGCTGGTGCCTGAGATATACGGTGCCCTCCAGGGCATCGCCGAAATCGACAAAGAGAGGACATCAAAAAGACGATGACTGCAGCTTGGAAGGCACTCGGCTAAAGGATTCGTATGTAATTGTTCAATAAAGGAAACAAAGCGACAAAAAATATCTTCATTGTACTTTGGAGATACAGACCATAAATATTGGATGATAGCGGTACAGTAGGTGCGATACCCGCCGCGGTAAGGGGCTCTGAGGTTGCACTGCTAAGCACGAGGTCGCGGGTGAAACTCCCGGCTGCGACGGCCGCATTTTGATGGAGGCGAAAATGCAATAATTAATGCTCGTGCACCACGTGTGTGCACGTTGAAGAAGCCCAGTTGGTCAAGATTAATCCGGGGTCCACATATACGGCGTTCTTCATAATCATATTGTGGTTTAATTTGGCCCGTAAGACCCAAGAGTATTTTTTTTTTTTTTTCATAGGCGCAATGCACAAGAACTTACATTGGAATTAAGGTGACAATTAACATACACAATATATATATATATATATATATATATATATATATATATATATATATATATATATATATATATATATATATATGATCAAGACCTGCACACCAGGACAAGCTCGACTAAATATGTATAGTATCCCGGAAACTTGGCGATTGAGAGGGGGAAAGGGGGGTGAAGATGCAATGGACAAATTGCGAAATTCCTCAAGTCAGCTAGCTTTCTTACACACGTAATTAGCTTACCTTATGCAGAATATGTGCGTTTCGAAAACTTGGACTGCGCGGGCCGAATGAAGGTAAGACATATACAAGACTGCGTGGGGACAGCTTAAAATATAATGCCGAGCCTGCAATGGGGGCGAAAAAGACGAGGACATGAATCCGTGCAAACTGTACATATATATTTCAACCGCCTCCGCTAACTGCGCTTTCAAACATATATATCCCTTTAGGAAGCGAAGTTCGCTTATTGTTTTGCCTCGCTGATTTCACGCGTTAGCTTGTTCCATAGCGTTTCTACAATTAAATGTATGTATGTATATGTCTGTATATCTTTGTGCCACACATCCACTGAACAGGTACTTTCGTATGGGTATAAAGACCAGAAAGAGTACGTCGAATGTTGGAGAAATAAAAACGAGATAAATAAATGACATGGCTTTTGTTACTTCTATTTATTTATTTATTTGTTTGTTTATTTATTTATTTATTTATTTATTTATTTATTTATTTATTTATTTATTTATCGGCCTCGCCAACCTCGCACTCATGCGTACTAACGCATCACTAGGGTGGCTAGAAGGGCCACCCTAGCATCACGTCCAAGTAGAGTGCATTAAAATACCATGCGTTGCCGTGTGGCGTTGTAATCTCAAAGGCCGTGTGGCGAGCAGCGTACGCTTTGTTTCATTTTCGGCAGATGGCACTATAATCGCCTAAATCGCCTAAACCTCAGCAGCGCGACTTTTTGAAATCGTTTTATTTGCCTCACTCATTCATTCAAATACATAATTCCTTGCGACTCGCACAGATAACGTAACACAGCTACGAATAATCTATTTTAAATTTCCGAAATGTCGTAACCACGACCCCGTAACGACGTGACGACGTAGCGTAGCAGACGACAGCTTCTGTAGCTTGTGCGCCATTGCCACAGCCAGAAAAGCGAGGCATGATCTGATTTAACAGAGTTAGTGTATAGATTACAGCAACAGTGAAATTTAGTTGTTAACTTAACGTTAAACCGTTCTGACAAAATGAGTCAAATAGGCAAGGAGCGCCGCGACGAGCACCCGCAAGAAGCCAGCCAGGATGACACTTCCTACGATGCTGAAATGGCTTCGGTAGTTCAGGTACCGTGAGTCAATAAAACAAACAAACAAATCCATTCATGTTTATTTTGATCGTATTTTTTTCATTTAGGACCCGACCTTCCGTCAACAAGAACGATCTCCTCAGGTTGGCAGAGACAAGGAGCCCAGCAGCGACGTTGACAGGATCTGCGAAGAAGTCGGAAATATTTTGAGCGAGCTGAAACAGCAGACTGAGATCGAGGAGCTGTACCTGTCCGGCATACAGGAAACCGTTGGCGCACAGGTCTGAGCTGCGTTTTCTTTATTCGCTTCGTCGACGTACGTTATTCACTATAATTGCGGCCGTATTCTAGCATGGGCCCATCGTCCGTTTGTGTTACTTAAGCTATTGCCAGCTATTCAGGTTAATTAACACTTCACACTTATTGTTGCGATTCACTCTACGCTGAGCGCAGCCACTTCATTGCAGGTGCGCGGACGGGCGGGCATGTCGCCATTTTGGTGGGCCGACCCCGGTGATAGCTCGTATAATAGTGGCGTCACGCGGCCACTTTCGATCACGAATGAAAGTGCGCCGTGTTACACCCGCATAAAATTATGTGCTTCCAAATATCTTACCATAAGAAACGAGTGGTCTACCTTGCGTAGACCACTCCCCCTCCTCTTTGCCCTCCGCCCCTTTCGTTTAAAAAGGATAGTTAATGTTGTTATTACTACTGCTACTACTACTACTACTACTGCTATTACTACTACTTCTGCTACTACTCCTACTACTACTACTACTACTACTAATTATTATTATTATTATTATTATTATTATTATTATTATTATTATTATTATTATTATTATTATTATTATTATTATTAAACACTGCACCATATAATCTCTACGTAATCGTTCGGAATACAGCAGTTACATTAATCATACAACGGTTGTTCATAAATCATGAATGCTTTGCATTACGTAGAAATCAACTACAGTTGAGACTGCCACACCCATTATATATCTTTTTTTTATTCCTCCCTCTCTCTTTTGTCTGTTTACAAGGTTGCAGAGGCGGTGGACGAGTTCGTAAAGTCTGCGAGAAGGTACTTCGACTACAAAAGAAAAACGGTCTTCGAGATCGTGTCGGAGATCAACGGCGCCCTGCAGAGAATCGCCGAGCACGACAAGATGCGAGACATCATGAAGGAGGCAATGGAGGCCGCTTGGAACGCACTGGCGTGAACGAGGCCTTTGTGCATTTGTGTTGTCGAATAAAGCAAACGGCACGACAATAAAGGCTTTCCCTTAGTTCATATTGTACTCTGGAGGGGCTTGCGTGGTCCTGCGCGCCCCTTCTGAGAAACCCGTATATGTCCTAGGTATACTTTGTGGCGCAAAATACATTTCTGGAAAAGGGACAGAAGAAAGGGAGACAGTGGCGCTTCACTGTCTCCCTTTCTTCTGTCCCTTTTCCAGAAATGTATTTTGCGCCACAAAGTATACCTAGGAAATCTAAGCACCAACTTGCCCAAGAAGAAGTCCTTTTGGAACACCCGTATATGTGTTTAGCTTAATTCGCGCTACATTCGGATGGGTGACTGTCTTTTTTTTTTTTTCCTTTTCATGAACTGTTTCAAATGTTCGACCGTATGCATGCCGCACCAGCTACGAAGTACATCCCTTTAAATGACTGGAGCACTGACGGCCTAGATATTTGAGCGAGGCCATATATATATATATATATATATATATATATATAGTACTCAAGCGATAACAACAGTTCGATTTCTCTATGCAAGCTCGCAGCAGTTGTATTGTGAAGGCATGAAAAGGTTCACATATGCGGAGGCTAGCTACACGTTTCAAGGTCACATCTATGCGTACTGCCATTGCGAAGAGTGTCACTCAAAATAAATAAACAAATAAATAAAACGTGATGCTCCTTCCCTTTCCAGGTGTTGTGTTGGTGAGATTGTTTCACGAATATTAAACTTCACGGGGTGGCAGACCACGGCGGAGTACTCGGAGATAATTTAAATAACTGGGCTGTGGATATTTTGCGGAGTTCAGTATACATGCACGTAGTAAACACGGGCCACCAATCTGGTGACGTATCCTCGAACGATCACTTGCGAAGATACCACCGCTTTCGCGGGACCTAGTGCTCAAGTAACCGGGCCAATAAACGCTCACTGAAAGTGATGCCACCGAAAGCGACTGTGCGAGAACATACGCCCACTGCATGGACAGACACTACGCCAGTTTTTCGACCTCAAGCTAGTCGAATGTGCACAGATTATCTGCGAATAAAACAGTGCGGAAGCCATTAACCCGCCGTGGTTGCTCAGTGGCTGTGGTGTTGGGCTCCTGAGCACGAGGCCGCGGGATCGAATCCCGGCCACGGCGGCCGCATTTCGATGGGGGCGAAATGCGAAAACACCCGTGTACTTAGATTAAGGTGCGCGTTAAGGAAACCCAGGTGGTCCAATTTTCCGGAGTCCCTCACTGCGGCGTGCCTCGTCATCACATCGTGGTTTCATCACATGTGAAAGCTCCATAGTTAAATTTTTTCGCGAAGCTATCGACGATTCGCGGTACTTTTAGCCGCAATTATGCAGAAGTACCAAACGCGCGAATATATATGACTGGTACTTTCGTCGATTTAAAAGCACAGTCTGCAGAAACGTACGTACCCTTGCGTAAAAATATATCCACTGTAAGGTTACGTTAGACACGATGTGGACGTCGAGAGTGATCGCGATTCCAAGTATTGCAAGTAGCCGGTATAAATTGCGTGGTGAGGTAGAAGACCAGCCAACATGCGGGTTATATTACTTATTTATCCAATCCCCAAGTTTCGCGTTGCCTCCAAGATGTACAACGGCGCGTTGCCGTGCATTAAAATCTTTAAGGCCATGTAACGTGCAGTGTATGCTTTGTTTATTCTTCAAAAGATGGCACTGTAGTCCTTCACACTAAAAATGCAAATAGTTGCAAATACAAACAGCAGCGCGACGTTTAAGAATGGTCCAGTTTCTCTCGCCGTTTGTTGCAACCACGTAATTTGTTGAGACTTGCACAGATGACACAGTGTAGCTGCGAAGAGTCTTTGAAATTTCAAGCCCCGCAACGGCGTAGCGTTACGGACAAGAGCTAGAGCGACGTACGAGAGCTAAGCGATTGGATTTGAACTATACACCTAGACCAGTACACTTTAGTTTGAACTCCAAACTATCGCGGCAAAATGGATCGGAAAGGTGTGAAAAGGCAAGGTGTTGACATTTCCTTCGAGTCCGGAGAAAGCAGAATCAAGCGAGCCCGTGAGGACGAGCGCCAACAAGGAGCAAGCAAGGAGGTCGATTTCTACAACTCCGATGTTGAAGAGGCTGCGCTGGTTCAGGTTCGATGCTAGTTCAATCAGCCATACAGCTGAACATTCGTTTGATATTGATTTTACTCGCTTTTTCTCCACTCAGGACACCACGCCTATTCGGAAGGAATCTCAAGCAGACATGTTGAGCAATGCTGAAAAGATCTTCGAGGAGCTTTTGAGCCAACTGCATCAGCAAACTACGCTGGAGGAAACATGCCTGTTCAACATTCGGGAGGCACTAGGAAGAGATGTATTAACCACGTCGCATATATATATCCGTACCTCGGTCGGCCAGCATTATTCGCCGTTAATATTACAACTGCCGTTATTTGCCGCACCGTCGTCCGCTTTTGTTTAAGAGGAAGCTTTAGTTCGGGCGCTGCTATCTAAATGCATGTAAAAGGGCAATTCGTTTTTCTTGGCAACCACTGCACTAAATTTGACGAGGTTTGTAGAATTTAAAAGAACAACTTAATATCTAGTGACTGTTTGTTCTGAATTTTTGATTTAGGTCCTGAATGATTTATTAAACATTGGCGAAAATCGCAAATTTTCAGAAAACGATACTACAAGTTTGAAGCTGTAACTGAACCATGAAAAATAACATCACAATTATGTGAATTGCATCTAATAGTACATGTAAAGCGGACAATTAAGGTTGATATGTTACACATAAATCTCAAAAATATTAGTAATATGGAAATGCAGCTTTTGCAGAACCCTTGTACACAACGTAACAAATTCACTTAATATATAAAATGACATGCCGAATTTGTCCGCTTTCGATGACCTAGTGGATGCCATTTACAGAACCGCAATATCTGTTCTTGATGCGGAGCTATTAATTTGTAAACTTCCTGCTTCTACTTCTTTCAAACTTTCGAATATATGAAAATCTTTTTTAACAAAATTCGGGCCCTAAATCGAAATTCCGCTTGCAACAGTCACTAGAATTTGGCTTTCTCCCTCGAATTGATCAACAAATTTAATTAAAATCGGTCCAGGGGTATATCTCAGAAAAACGTTTTTGCGTTTTACATGTATTTGAATATAGGCCGCGTCGGAGTTTAGCCCGAGCTAAAGCTTCCTCTTAACATGTTCTTGCCACATGCCATAAGATGTGGTTAACTATATTTTCGTTTGTATTTTCTTCAAGGTCGCAGAGCCAGTGGAAGAGTTCTTGCTTAGTGCGAAGAGGTACCTCGAGAACAAGAGGAAGGCAGTCTTCGAGCTGGTGTCTGAGATAAACGGTGCCCTCCAGGGCATCGCCGAAATCGACAAAATGAGAGAGGACACCAAAGAGACGATGACGGCAGCTTGGAACGCACTCGCCTAAGGGATTCGTATGTAATTGATCAATAAAGCAAACAAAACGACAAAAGAAATATCTTTATTGTGCGTTGGAGATACAGATTATGTAAATATTGGATGATAGCGGTACAGTAGGTGCAGTATCCGCCGCGGTAAGCGGCTCTGAGGTTGCGATGCTAAGCACGAGGTGGCGGGTGAGACTCCCGTGCGCGGCAGCTGTATTTCGATGGAGGCGGAATGCAATAATTAACGCTCCTGTACCGCGTGCATTGTGTGCACGCCGAAGAACCCCAGACGGTCAAAATCAATCCGGAGTCCACATATGCGGCGTGCCTCATAATCATATCGTGGTTTAATTTGGCCCGCAAGACCCCAGATTTGATATATATATATATATATATATATATATATATATATATATATATATATATATATATATATATATATATATATATATATATATATATTCGTAGGTACAATACACAAGAATCCATGTCGGAATCAAGGTGACAATTAACACACACAGTGTATATTAGTATGATCGAGACCTGTACTCCAGGAGAAGCTCGACTAAATATGTACAGTATTCCGGAAGCTTGGCGATTCGGAGGGGGGCGGAGATGCAATAAACGATTTGCGAAATTCCGCAAGTCAGCTAGCTTTCCTACACACGTAATTAGCTTACCTTATGCAGAATATGTGAGTTTCGAAAGCTTGGACGGCGCGGGCCGAATGAAGGTAAGACGTTTACAAGACTGCGCGGGGACAGCTTAAAATATAAAGCCGAGCCTGCAATGGCGCGAAAAAGACGAGGACATGAACCGTGCAAACTGTACGCCAAAATATATATTGCAACCGCTGCCGCTAACCGCGCTTTCAAACATATATCCATTTAGGAAGCGAAGTTCGCTTATTGTTTTGCCTCGCTGATTTCACGCGTTAGCTTGTTCCATAGCGTTTCTACAATTATATGTATGTATGTATATGTCTGTATATCTTTGTGCCATACATCCACTGAACAGGTATTTTCGTATGGGTATAAAGACCAGAGAAAAGAGCACGTCGAATTTTGGGGAAATAAAAACGAGATAAAAAAAAGACATGGCTTTTGTTACTTTTATTTATTTATTTATTTATTTATTTATTTATCGGCCTAACCAGCCTCATACTCATGTGTACTAGCGCTAGCCACCCTACTAGCGCATCACTTCCAAGTAGAGTGCATTAGAACACCATGCGTTAACGTGTGGCGTTGTAATCTCAAAGGCCGTGTGGCGAGCAGCGTACGCTTTGTTTCATTTTAGGCAGATGGCACTATAATCGCCTAAATCGCCTAAACCTCAGACGCGACTTTCTGAAATGGTTTTATTTGTCTCACTCTTTCTCTCAAAGACATATTTCCTTGCGACTCGCACAGATAACGTAGCACAGCTACGAGTAATCTATCTTAAATTTCCGAAATGCCGTAACCACGACGCTGTAACGACGTGACGACGTAGCGTAGCAGACGACAGCTTCTGTACCTTGTGCGCCATTGCCACAGCCATAAAAGCGAGGCACGATCTGATTTAGCAGAGTTAGTGCATAGATTACAGCAACAGTGAAATTTAGTCGTTAACGGAACGTTAAACCGTTCTCACAAAATGAGTCAAATAGGCAAGGAGCGCCGCGACGAGCACCCGCAAGAAGCCAGCCAGTATGACACTTCCTACGATGCTGAAATGGCTTCGGAAGTTCAGGTACCGTGAGTCAATAAAAAAAAAAAAAAAAAAGAAATCCATTCATGTTTATTTTTCTCGTATTTTTTTTCATTTAGGACCCGAACTTCCGTCAACAAGAACGATCTCCTCAGGTTGGCAGAGACAAGGAGCCCGGCAGCGACGTTGACAGGATCTGCGAAGAAGTCGGAAAAATTTTGAGCGAGATTAAACAGCAGACTGAGATCGAGGAGCTGTACCTGTCCGGCATACAGGAAACCGTTGGCGCACAGGTCTGGGCTGCGTTTTTTTTTTTTTTTTTTTATTCGCTTCGTCGACGTGCGTTATTCACTATAATTGCGACCGTATACTTGGGCCCATCGTCTGTTTATGTTACTTAAATTCTTGCCAGCTATTCAGGTTATTTAACACTTCACATTTATTATTTATTTTTTATTATATATTATATTATAATATATATAAATATTATATATTATTTATTATTTATATTATTATTATATTTATTGCGATTCACTCTACGCCGAGCGCAACCACTTCTTTGCAGGTGTGCGGATTGGCGGCTATCTCGCCTTTTTGGCGGGCCTATCTAGCCATTTTGGGTATAATAGCGGCGTCGCACGGCCACTTTCTATCGCGATTGAAAGTACGCCGAGTCACAACCGCATAAAATTATGTGCTTCCAAATATCTTACCATTAGAAACAAGTGGTCGACCTTGAGTATACCACTCCCCCCCACCCCCCCCCCACCCCACCCTACTGCCCCTTTCATTTAAAAAGGATAGATAAAGTTACTACTACTACTACTACTACTACTACTACTACTACTACTACTACTACTACTACTACTTACTACTACTACTACTATTATTATTATTATTATTATTATTATTATTATTATTATTATTATTATTATTATTATTATTATTAAACACTGCACCATATAATCTCTACGTAATCGTTCGCAATACAGCAGTTACATTAATCATACAACGGTTATTCACAAATCATGAATACTTTGCTTTACGTAGAAATCAACTACAGTTGAGACTGCCATTCCTATTATTTATCTTTTTGTTTATCCCCCCCCCCTCTCTCTCTTGTCTGTTTACAAGGTTGCAGAGGCGGTGGACGAGTTCGTAAAGTCTGCGAGAAGGTACTTCGACTACAAAAGAAAAACGGTCTTCGAGATCGTGTCGGAGATCAACGGCGCCCTGCAGAGAATCGCCGAGCACGACAAGATGCGAGACATCATGAAGGAGGCAATGGAGGCCGCTTGGAACGCACTGGCGTGAACGAGGCCTTTGTGCATTTGTGTTGTCGAATAAAGCAAACGGCACGACAATAAAGGCTTTCCCTTAGTTCATATTGTACTCTGGAGGGGCTTGCGTGGTCCTGCGCGCCCTTTCTGAGAAACCCGTATATGTGTTTAGCTTAATTCGCGTTACATTCGGATGGGTGACCGTTTTTTTTTTTTCCCCCTTTTCATGAACTGTTTCAAATGTTAGACCGTATGCATGCCGCACCAGCTACGAAGTACACCTCTTTAAATGACTGGAGCACTGACGACGACGAAGTTTGCCCCCAACGGACGTGAGCTCCTCAGGGACCCGCTTTTTCGTCTTAATTTGTCAGTTTCCTCGCTTGACCTCAGCACTCAGTAGCCGAAATTCGGTCGACGACTTCCCGCCTCACCAGGCGGGAGGACTTTTTGGCCTCCAAGACGTTCCAGCGGCTCCCACGGCAACCGAAGGAGTTGGCAAAGAAGGGACCCCGTTCTGCCTGATGCAAGTGGAGAGATGAATGCTACTGCAGAACAACAAGAACCCGCTGTGCAACCGGCTGGCAGTGACCACGTCAACCCAAGTGCGACAAAGGATGCTGACCTCGAGGCGAACTCTCCCAAGAGGGCACGTAGTGACGATCATGAGCCGCACAGCGATGCCACAATAGTTGAAACCACCCACATGGAAGCGGAAGATAGATCTTTCACCATGGTGACGTACAAGAAATCACGCCAAGCGGGAATACTGCAGTGATTTTCAAGCTCACCGACCCGGAAGCGTCGTTTTGGAAAGTGAATCCAAACAAGTTGGCCAGTGAGATTATTACCACGGCAAAAGAGAAGGTGGAATCAGTGGCGTAGCAACAGGGGGGGCCGAGGGGCCGAGGGGCCGTGGGCCCCGGCTGCAAGGGGCCAGTGAGGTGGGGGGGGGGGGGGGGGGTGTCATATACGTCTGAAGACACCCCTCTTTCCACCGGCTACAGCCGGGGAGGTGGGTGACAGAAGACCTATGGGCACCGGGTGCCAGACGACCTAGCTAGCTACGCCACTGGATGCAATCATTTCGTGTAACGAGGGAAGGCAACTTTTCCGTCATTGTGTCTTCTCTCGCTGCCTCCACGAGACTAGTTGAGTTAACTCATGTTGCTGGCCTTGCAGTGGAACCATATGTGCCACCATCGTACACGAAAAATCTAGGAAAAATAAGACATGTTCCAGTTCAATACACTGAAGACCAACTACTTGAGTACCTACAAGATAGCGGCGTCATTTCCGTTAAGAGGCAGACCAGGTGGCATCCTACAATTCTTGCCTGACAAACGATTACCAACACGCGTCCTACTTGGATTCACGAGTCATCCAGTCGAAGAATATTTACAACCTGTAACTCGGTGCTACAACTGCCAGCGATTTGGCCATGTTGCTAAGTCCTGCCATGGCCAATTGCGATGCAAGATCTGTGCGGGAGCGCATGATTACAAAGCCTGCACCTCTAGAAATCAACCCAAGTGCGCCAACTGCAACGGAGACCACACAGCTTCATACGCTAGATGTCCCAAGCATCAATCGGCTTCATTACTCAGGCGACAGGAAATATTACATGGTCGTACCCCGAAGCAAGGCTCGCCTCCTCCGAACTTAGATGCTGTCAACCAAGTGATAGCAGCTCCTCCCTCACAATCAGCAGAGCGCAAGAAAACGTATGCGATGGTGGCTAGTGGTTTACAGGAGATGAACGGCAAACCAAGCAGGAAAGAGAGCCAAGGAAAGACGTCGCCAAGTGTTGTCGACCGCCAACATGAGTCTCAGCAGGCATTCATCGCTTTGAGAACACAAGGACCTGCGCATGTCTCACGTGAAGCGGAATCGTCTCAGCAGCATATGGTGGTGTCTATGCTCTTTGTTGCGCCGAAAGCGATTATGCGGGCATTTCCTATGACAAACATCCTTCCAGAGGTGAGCGCAGTTCTTTCGTTAGAACAACTGGTACTACAAAAGTAGCTTACAACATCGCATAATGGGTCGCCAGATGGATAACTGTTTTCGAAACACAACCGTATTTCAATGGAATGCAAATGGCATTCGATCTAAGAGCGCAGACTTCAGGAAGCTTGTTTCGCTAATACAGGTTCCCTGTTGTGCGTCTTAACGAAGCCGGTGCAGACCGTAATTTCCGTCTTTCGAACTACGTAATATACTCATCTTCACGAACTCCGAACCCTAGCCGAACTATCTTATGCGTCAGACGCGATCTACCTTCCTGTCTTCTCTTCTCCTAGGACTCTGATGTGCCTGAGTCCGTTGCCTGTAAAGTTCAGTTTAAAGAGCTGCTAGTGACCATTGTTTGCGTTTACATGCAACCAGCATCGCGCATTACTGCGTCAACTTTCATGCATTTCTTTCAAAGGATTCAAGGACCAGTCCTATTCTGCGAGGACTTCAATGCTCATAACGTTGCCTGCGGCAGTAGCCACACTGATGCAAGAGGCAGGTCTTTAGAAAAGGCTATAGACGCATGCGGCCTTGTTGTGCTCAATGATGGAGCGATTACCTTTTTAAGAGGCTACAATTACGCTAGTTGTCTTGATATTACTATATATCCTCCCCTGACCTTACGCGGGGTATTAGATGGGGCACAGATTATGAGTCACGGGATAGGGACCACTACCCAATTCTCATAGCGCTCCCCCTTATTCATCCGGCAACATCTCCCAGAGTAACTAAGCTTACTAATTGGCAACTATTTCGAGAATATAATTCTGCGGTACTGAACCAAGTAAATGACCTGGACACATTCATGTCATCGGTACTAAGAAATTACTCTAGGGCTACGCGATTCACGACTGTTCCGGAGGGACAAAACAGTGTCGACGCAGACTATGAACGACTCCGAGCCGTTAGACGGAAAGCATAGCGTCGGTTTCGTAGTTCTGGACGGCTCGAAGATTATCAAGAAAGTCAAGCTGCACACAGAAAATCTAACCAGGACATGCAAAAACTGGGACAGCAACGGTGGCGTGAGTTCTGTACGTCACTTACCCCCTTCACTACCTTGCCGAAAATGTGGAGATTAATAAACGCTCTTGGCCATCTGGTATCACAATGTAGTCCCTTCAAAAGCCTTGCTACAGCTCTTGGCGTATCTGAACGCGAAATTGCAAACACGTTCTGCGCAACCCTAGTAAATTTCGCAAATCATGTATCAATTCAAGATCAATCTATCTTTTCGTTGCAGCAACAGATTGAAAATGCTCGCAGTTTACCTCATACCCAGTTGGATATTCTGTTCTCTCTAAAAGAACTGCAGCACGCTCTCTCGAAGATACGCCAAAGAACAGCGACTGGTCCTGACAACATCTCTTATTGTACCTTGAAAAACCTTGACCCAACAGGCACGTCCACTCTCCTACACGTCTTCAACAAAATGTGGGAGGAAGCACATGTTCCCATGAGTTGGAGGATCGCTAACGTAGTCCCATTGCTAAAACCTAACAAAACGCCACTGTCTCTTGACTCCTTCCGTCCTGTTAGTTTAACAAGCTGTGTTTCAAAGGTGATGGAAAAGATGATCGATATTAGACTGCAATGGTGGATAGAATCCAGCAGTTGTCTACTAGATCAAATGGCTGGCTTCAGAAGAGTTTTATCACACAAACACATAAAGAGCACATGAATCTATCCATGTCTACACGGACGGTTCTGTAGTCAAAGGAACTGCGACTGCAGCTTATGTAATACCATCCTTAGAGGTAGAGTACGGTTGTCGACTAGGACACACGTCGTCACCAACAATAGCGGAATTAGTGGCAATTCTCCAAGCCACTCATTTTATCAAAAGATATGGGGCACCAACAAAGTGGGTAATTTGCACGGACTCCTTATCGGCTTCAGCATGTCTTGAAAATATTGATGACAGCCAACCACACGCACGAATAAAATACGCAATACTGAACAGTTTAACTCAGGCTAATGAAAGGAAACGTGAAGTGATATTACAGTGGGTCCCAGGCCATGCTGGTATAGCAGGCAACGAACGAGCGGACTCATTGGCAAAATCAGCCCATAAAGACGCAGAAATTGAACTCATTCCTTTATCACCAATGCACACAAAACGGATATTGAGAGTACTAAAGAAAGACTTGTGTATGTCAACATGGTTTAATGAAAACACTAAGGAATCAATATTTTACGAAGTAGACCCTCAATTCGAATACCAGCTGGACTTACAACTTTCTAAAAGTACCGAGACACAAATTCACCGAGTGCGCCTTGGGACAGCAGACACCAAACATTTCCTGCATCGCATCAAACGGGTTCCTTCCCCGGCTTGCTCCTGTGGCCACGACGATGAGGATGTTCGCCATCTACTCCTCGAATGCCCCATATACGAGATACAAAAACAGCAGCTAGAACAAGAGCTACACTCCATCGATCCTCACCGGCCTTTCTCACTCGCAACATTGCTGGGCCCATGGCCATCGAAAATAGCACAGCGAAAAGCATTGAACGCATTTGAACATTTTTATGAAGACACAGGCATCCTCAACAAATACTAGGTACTGCATTGAATAATCACATGATGTCACTAGAATATTCTTTTATTGTTTGTAATTATTAGTGCTTGTATATTACGTGTTATACATTTTTTGTTGTTGTGCGTGAATTATTTTAACACTGTAATTCCTGATCTGTTTATACGCTCATCGAAGTCTACATCACGGCCGTTTGTGTGTGTTTGTGACTTCGTTTACGAACTCATTGTGGTGCAACTTGCATTTGACTTTTACACTGTTATGTTCATAGGCGTATAGGACTGTGCTATGGCTTTTTCAACGTATGAAGTGTATTTTTTGCATTTTTTTATTTTCCTACATATTCTTTTATAGTGTTGTTACTGGTATGAGAAAATGAGTAGCAGTCACCATTATAAGGTGACTACGTCTCTTTCTTTTATTTTATTTTCATTCCAAAAAAAGAAAAAAGATATTTGAGCGAGGCCATCTATATAGTAATCAAGCGATAACAACAGTTCGATTTCTCTATGCAAGCTCGCAGCAGTTATATTCTGAGGGCACGAAAAGGTTCGCATATGCTGAGGCTACGTACACGTTTCAAGGTCACAACTATGCGTACTGTTTGCAGAGCTGTTAAACATTATTAGGGCAACAGATTCGCCTATCATTGATAGCACTGCCATTGCGAGAAGTGTCACTCAAAATAAATAAATAAAGAAACAAATAAATAAATAAAACGTGCTGCTCCTTCCCTCTTCCGGTGTTGTGCTAGTGAGATTGTTTCAGGAATTTTAAACCTCACAGAGTGCTTGATTACGGCGGAGTACTCGGAGATAATTTAAATAACTGGGCTGTGGATATTTCCCGGAGTTCAGTATACATGCACGTACTATACACGGGCCACAAATCTGGCGACGTATCCTCGAATGATCACTTGCGAAGATACTATCGCTTTCGCGTGACGTAGTGCTCAATTAACCGTGCGAATAAACGCTCACTGAAAGTGATGTCGCCGACAGCGACTGTGCGAGAACATGTGCCCCCTGCATGGACATACAGTACGCCACTTTTACAACCTCAAGCTAGTCGAATGTGCAATCGAATGTGCATAGATTATCAGCGCATAAAACACTCCGGAAGTCATCGACGATTGTCAATGTAAATGAATAGCCAAACGCTTCTATTAGAAAGCTTTATTCGCCTCGTTAGAGGTATGATGCGCTTTAAGGCGTATGTTTGTTTCATTGAGGTTATTTAAATAGTATTTGTTATTTAACTAATCGCGCAACTCCGCAGAACATGGCCGTTAACCAGCATATATGTGACAGCTGCAGTACAAGCCGGTCCAGAAGCGCGAGCGCCTGCGTAGAGGGCCACCGTCGTCCTCCTCTCCCGCCTCCATAACACCCTCTCGCACAGCCGAGACAGGGGCAGAGGGCGGCGGGAGAAGCTGAGGGCTGTCCTTCCCGGGCACTCCACCACGGCATCTAAACTAGAATATACCAGTTCACTGTAATCTAAACCTACAGACGCCGCAGAACTCTCGCGTGACGGCGCGTACGTCTCAAATGCGATAGCTGGCGTTCGTCGACCAACGCGTCCCGCGAGCCAGTTTGCATCGGCCGTGAAAGTGCGATCTACCCGCGGACCACCGAGCGGCACAAAAACCGAATAAAAGAACTGCTGGCATAGCTACTGCAGGAACCAAACGTCTCGGCGCGCCTCGATTTTCGCTCCGTGATCTCGAAGCAGGAGGCCACGTGTTGGGCTGTCACTATGCAAATGTATGGGCTTCACGGAGCGTTCGCATGCCAAGGCTGGCTGCGTACCGTAATGCCCTCTCCTAATTTTAGTCTATGGAATGAGCCAAAGAAAGCCATGTACTCGTTCAATCGCTGAGATAGAGAGAGAGAGAGGGGGGGAGAGAGAGGGAGAGAGAGAAATTGGCAGTTGCTTAGCTCGGCTATACCAGTATGTACGTGGCGAATGCTAAGGAATAGCATGGTTAGCCTTGGTTAATATTGATCGCAAGTCCAGGTTAGTCTGGTTGTCTAGCTATGTTGCGGTGTTTAGCCAGTCGCTCGGCGCGCTGTTCGTCTGTTTCCTGGGCGATTCGTTTCCTCTTCATCTCGTTCCGATGTCGATTCCAGGCCTCCTCCTGCTTATCAGAATTGTCGCCGTCCATACTGCCGCCTCAACTGTGGTTGCGGCGCACGCGAGCTCTCCTTTTCAATCCTCCGACATGTTATCAGGCATGCGACGCAGCTGGCGAAGCTAGCGGAGGCGAGCGCAACGACGAGGAACGCGGTGTGACGTGATGCCAAACGGCGGCGGCGGAACACCTATGGCTCGGTGCTACTAGTGGCGCATGCGCAGTAGTGACTAGCGAGCGAGCGAGAGAAATATCCGCGGCGAGGCGCGCGCTGTGACGTCATGTGCCTCCTCGGAGCACCGCCACGGCGAAATCGCAAGTTCGCGGCCAGTAAAGATTTCGCTTTAAAATTCGGCGGATACACTTAAGACTGCTTACGTGTGGGAGTAATGCGAAAGCATTAGAGCCGCTTTGATGAAATGCTTTTTTTTTCTTCCGCGCGTTCCTTGTCCGCGCCAGCTCTCGCCTGCGTTCCAACCGCCTCGGTAAGGCCAAATCAAAACACGTCAAGCGTCTCAACGCGCTCGCTTGTCCGCGAGGAGTTCATGACTCGAGGGACCGCTCAGCGCCGTTCAATAGGACATTAATGTTTTTACAGCGAAAGTTGTATATAACTAACGTTCCGTAATTTTTTCCGCGTCCGTCAACGGAAAAAAATCATAATGTAGGCCGATCCTGGTAGTGCAGAAAAGGTCGATCCAAGCTCAAAGGCACATACCCCTGTGGGCTCGGGAACCTGTAACGCGCCCTTCGCGATCTTCAGTATGGGCCCACGTATGGAGAGTGCTACGCCTGCTGCACCTCCGTCGCAGGTCGGTCCGGCATTGCACGATCTTCGGGATCGGCGCATGCATGGGGAGTACTTAACGCCTGCTTCACCCCACCGCGGGTCGGCCCGGCATTGCATTATCTTCGGGCCGACCCGCGGCGGAGGTGAAGTACGCTGCTTTTCGCTTGAGAGCCTTGACTGCCGTCAGCTTTCGTTCCCATTCCATCTTCAGAGTAGCATATTTACCAGGGATAAGCGGGCTAGTTGGTGGTCGTTATTGGAATGCATCATGTAACCGCACAAAAACAAGGGACCCTTGTCCCTTGTTTTTGTGCGGTTACATGATGCATTCCATCTTCAGAGAATGGAATGGTTGTCAATTTTGTTTATTTTGTACACTCATGACGCGGCGCCAGCCGCCGCAGTTGCTCAGTAGCTTTGGTGTTGCGCTTCTAAGCACAACGTCGCGGGGTCAAATCCAGGCTACGGCGGCCGCATTTCGATGGAGGCGAAATGCAAGAACACCCGTGTACTTATAGTAGGAGAGCTTATAAGCTCTCATGTTCTTGTAAATAGTTCCTGTAGGTACGTCATTCCATTCATTGAAATAAATACCACGTTAAAAAAAAAAGAATAAGAAAAGAAAAACGAGTCGTAGTGGCGTCGATGAAGCATGCTCATCTCGCGCCCCGGTGGCCCGGGTTCGATTCCCGCCCAGACCGTTATTTATCAAATTTTCTTTTCAAAACCAATAATTTATTTGGTTTACAGGAACCTCCCTGAGAAATTTGACGTCAATCCGAGCATATTGTGACGTTTTTTTACTCTTTGCGCCATCGGCCATTTTTGGTACCATGCTTCGGTCACACCGAGAACGACGACAGTTTTTTACGTAGTGGGCATATAATTCTGTCGCATTAAAGAAGAGAAAAGTGGTGGCGCTCTCACCGATAACACATATGTAAAGTCTGCCCGGCTCTTGGCCAATCCCCGTGAGTATGTGCCAAAGTATTAAGGTTATCATCATCATCATAAGCGGACAGGACTGTCGCAATCGGTCAAGCTGAAAGCTAAGAAACGCAGCAACCCTCGTGCTTCGAGCAACATATATAACCGCCACCGTGGTAGAATTTGTGGCTTCACAAGGCGGTTAATAGTTAACGCTACCAGCGTTTCCAGCGGGATTCTCACTTACAGTCATATACAGCACACGTGGGCGAACTGAGCCACACCAAACCAACATCTATGCCAGCTTCGTCAACACCGGGGAGCACCACTTCCGCAAGGAAGACACAGAATAAATTTGTTATTCGGAGAACGTTCACGCTAGGGCACCCATAGCAATGTAGTCAGCGCACTTTTGATCGCCATCAAGCCCGATCCGTATCGAATTTCTCAGTCGTGATTGGCTCCTTTGCGTAAGCTACGCGCGGGAGCCAATCGCAGTCGAGAATTACGATCTGTATCGCGCTTGATCGCGGTCAAAAATGTTCGCGTGACACCGGTATTATCAGCGCAGACTCTGTGACACGAAGAAAAGCTCGAGCACTTCGTCGTATGCTCTCTTGCCTGTCCTAGCTGTAATTAGAGAAGCCTGTCCTTTTACGAACGCCGCTCGCTGCGTTCTTCAACGCCGTTTCATGAATTCATGGGTGCCATAGCTGCGGACAACCCTGGATAGCACCCACGTGACTGAGTGAGTGTAGTGACTGAGGTGACCGGCTGCTTGCGGCTACTCTTCTACGAGGGCACGGCGGTAAAGCTGCGTCCTTAGTTCTGGTTCTATTCTATCGCGCAACGCTCCAAGTTGCGTTGAAACAGCATCTCACAGATTGCGCTTTTCGTGGTTGTCTCTCAAGATCTGCATGCGACTGCAGTTACCGCAAACCGGCGGCCAGCACGAGGTATACTCACAAGCCAGTGAGTACATAACTTTCGGTTCATGCTTCCATTGTAGCGCCGCATTTACTATTTTACATCACTGCACTCGTGTTGTGATTATATATCGTAGCCTTCGAAGGCAGGTATTGCGTCATCTTCTGTAGATCGCCATGATTTCCATGATTGCCCTGCTCTCGGACGTACCAGTCATTGTCCACATTACTCATGCAAATCCTGCTGGGGGACACTGCTAGTTTGCGGAGCTTCTTTTTTTTTGTTGTTGTTGTTCTTCTCGAATGACAGTAGTTGATAGGCAAGTCAGCTTTGCAGTGTTCAACACTGTGGTCCACGCCTAGCACGTGTTCATAGCTGTCAGTAAATACAATCGCAGATTTCGTTGTGCACCCATGCATCGCGGCCCAGATCCTCTTTCTTTAGTTTTTCTTTAGATTTTGTGTCCTGACGTGCTGTGCGAAACGTTTCGTGACCGCTGACCATAAGGCTGATGTATACACATGCATATTCGCAGGTACAGCTTTAGTGTCATATCCATACGCATCTTTCGTTTCGGGCGCACAGGCCGGAAGACTGTGTTCAGCATAACCTCTCGCGTGAGTGCAGAACTCTATGCATGATTTGATAGAATATATAACTTCTGCTCACTTGGTCATGTATTGAATGCGCGTTCACACATGTAATCCTTATTTGGTATACATCCACATTTTATTGCTCTGTTCTGGTCTTGAGGGGACCGTCGCTGAGGAGGCTGTAGTGCTAATATAAGTATCAGCACTTCATGGCTTCTGTGCTCAACACGACATGCCATTTTTGTGTGTGGCTATGTTTTGAGTGTATGTGTTAGGCCAGCTTAAATTTCACATAAACTTTTTATGATGCACTTTATTGGGATGTTGTATTTATACAACAAACAGTACAGGACTTCCTGAATGTGCTCCTTAACCTATTCTGTGCAGTTTGATGGCGTCGGGCGATCACGCATCCTGCGACTTGCAGCTGCACTGTTCTGCCACTGAAAGTGGCAGCCCTGCTGTTGCCAAGCAAGCTAAGAGGATTTCAAGTTCAGAGGATGCCCCTGCCACTGCACGGCCAAGTGACATCATCACAGCTGTATCGCAAAGTAACAGCACCGTAAGTGCACAACAAAGTGACACCACTACTACCGCACAGCAAAGCAACCGCACCATCACTGCAATTCAAAGTGACAGCACCACTATGACATTGCACAGCACCAATGCTTCACTCAAAAGGGATGCCCCCACCAGTACACTGGAGCTGTTAAGTCACTCTGCAATGGGCAGCAATAGTAAAAAAGCTTCCAGTAACCCCCGGCATTCTCCAAAACAGCAAAGACTGTGCCCCTCTGTAATTGCGCATAATTGTAGGGATAGCACACCACGTTCCAGACGGACAGTGAAACAGCGTTCAAGCATTGTTTGGAGATGCCTCGCGCCACAGCCTGTTCATGACACATCCTTCTCAGAGAGCAGCTCCGAGTCAACGTCCTCAGATGACTGTGCTGAGCTAAGGCGCCTGTGCCGTTCACAAGAAGATCTTACCATTAAGAACTGCCTGGAATCTGAATGGCAAGTGCCACTGTACAATCATATAGCTGCACGTTCCCCTCAGCTGCAGCACACTCCAGGATCCGAACAGCAGCTCCCATCCAGCAAACCTCTTGCTCCACATTGTCCCCATAGCTTGCCGCTTCCTCTGGAACCGAAATTGCCGCTCTATGACCCTCGCATACCACCGCCGTCTCTGGTGGCGCACTCTCCAGGGCCAGAGCCAAAGCTGCCATTCTATGACCCCCATGTTCCACCTCCCTCGCTATTGCCGACTTCTCCTTTGTCATCCACATCTGACAGCTTGGGAGCAGTGACCTCATTCGCACAGACATCGCCGATGTCATCTACACGGGACAGCTTCGGAGCAGTGCCCTCGTTTGCACAGACATCGCCGATGTCATCTACACGGGACAGCTTCGGAGCAGTGCCCTCGTTTGCACAGAATTTGCCCTCATCATCTACATGGGACAGCTTCGGAGCAGTGCCCTCGTTTGCACAGAATTCACCCTCGTCATCTACACGGGACAGCTTCGGAGCAGTGCCTTCATGTACACAGAATTCACCCTTGTCATCTACACGGGACAATGCTGAAGCAGTGCCCTCGTTTGCACAGACCTCATCCTTGCCACCTGCGCTGGAAAGCTGCAGAGCAGTGAAAGAGTTGACTCCGGTGAAGCGGATTACTGATGAAGATTGGCCACTTGTCAAAAGAAGCCGTTCCAGTCCAGAGCGGGATGACCTTGATCTGTCCACCTCTCCCACGCAAGTCTTCAGGGGCGGCCTGCAGTGGCGTGGTCCAAGCACATACAGGATGTACTGTGTGCAGCAAGATAAGGTAAGGCAATATTTGACTGCGTAGGCATTGCATGTGAATATAGTTGTTGACTGTCCCAGATTTTTTCGGATTCTCTTCGATATTATCAAGTCATGACATGGTGCTGTTGGGACAGCCATTTGTCAGGGATTCAGACCTGGTGAGATTCAGTCAGCACCAGGCATTCCTTGATTGGCCAGGTGAATCACATATCATACACAGTGCAGTGCAAACAGGACACACAAAGTGACAGAGATAGTGCACATCGCTCTCCTGGATTGGTGCATCCCTGCCTCTGTTGCCTTGTGTGTTCCATTAGCACTGTACTGTACATGATAGCATACCAACTAGCCCATCAGTCTATCCTACTGAATTACATGTGTCCAAAAAGAAAAAAAAGTGAAGTGGGAGGCCCCAAAAAACTAAACACAAGAAACACAGATTTAATCAGCACATTAATCCTTTTATTTGCCCCCTTTCCACTATACCGAATTTCTTGAGAAGGAAAGTTGACAACCAATATCAAGCGTGGTTGCTAGAAGTCGCACACAGTTTTTTTTAACTGCTGTAACACTTTTGGGCACATGCCCCATGTGCGATACTATATCTATAGCATCCGTGATAATGATGAAATGAGCATGCCATTTGAAACTGGGTGGCTGCACTTGCCACCTTACTCGTTCCTTTAAAATTTGAGGTTTATGTAAGTACCGAAGTGCTTTTGTAGGCTAAACTAGCTTATTC
Organism: Dermacentor andersoni; assembly: GCF_023375885.2. NCBI lineage: Eukaryota > Metazoa > Arthropoda > Arachnida > Ixodida > Ixodidae > Dermacentor > Dermacentor andersoni. The sequence goes on along the minus strand of NC_092819.1, from coordinate 53,723,908 downwards.
AAAATAGGAAGTTCACTTTAATGTGTGTTTTCCTTTTCATTGTGCTACCGGTCTTCCATTTGTCTTTTAGTAGTCTCCACTGTAAACTCATTCACGTTTCCTCACCTGTCTTGGAAAGCCAAAGGCTCAAGCATGCTTACTGCTTCAGCATTTATCTCTGGATGAATACCTTGGCCAGTATTATGCGCACCCTCTTTGTGCTGTAAATGCAATACATAAACCAAAAAAGAAAACCAATTGTGAAGGCTCTGTGCATTCTGCACACATTGTGCATTGAGTGCTGAAGATGTTTTCAGTGCATTCGAAACTTTGGTGAGTTGTGCAAAAGCAGATGAACATGCTTTAAACCATGTTTAGCTCAACTTGTCGACATAATGTGCCACTTTGAACCTTTCTACAGGTGGCCGAAGGGAAAAGATAACTTAGACAAGTGACCGTAAATTGAAATGAGAATTTCTTGTTGGAGTAGTGCACATAAAAATGCCTCTCTGTACACTCCCTTTAGCTGTAAAGCAGGTTTTCTTCGCAATATGCACGTCAGATTGCAAATAAGAAGAGGTGATTGAGTCCTGGCCGTGTGAATTATCCACTAGCAAGGATGCATGCCTTACTGTTGAGCAGCCACTTGTAGATGCTGTGTTAAGACCAGAATGTGCTAGAACGACATCTTGTGCAGTACTTGTTGGCAGAGAAAAGTAAAACTCTATAGAGTGCACTCAAATTACGCCAAGGGGACACCAGGATTGCATTCAAATTAAGCGTGGGGAAGACAATACACAACCATAGGGTGCAGTTATAACGGGTGCACACAGTTTCATTGAGGGCAGCAACATCAGCCCTGGTGTTATGCCAAGACGGAAATGCCAAAATGTTTTCGCTGTGGCACTCTCATAAGTCTACCTTAGAAACACTGAAAGTTCTCTAGAATAGTGTACTGGTAGAGCCTGATATGTTATCCATTTCAACTCTCTCTTTACAATCAACATTTTTGCTCCCAGGATGGTGACAAAGATCGGCTTGCCCTAAACATGTTCTGCTACCAGGACGAAGACACAGCAGAAGTTGTGTTCAGACCCAAGCCTACTGTTCACACTCCGCAGACCGCTGCTCCTACGCATGCTCAACGATGGCGACGACGGCTCAGTCGTTGGGCACCTGCTTCTTCTAATGCCACGCAGTCCTCAGAGGTGGCGCTTACAACAGCTCCCATTGTTCCTCTGCTCTCTAAGCCAATGCCGTACTCGCTTCCGTCAAAGGCAGGCCTTGTGGACTCGCATTGCCACCTAGACTTCATATTCAGTCGAGTGGGCCACTCCGGAACGTATGCCAAATTTCGCCTCAACCATAGAGACACTTTTCCGGACTGCTATGAAGGTTGTGTGGCGAACTTTTGCAATCCAGCAACATTCAGGCAGGTATGTTTGCACTGAAATTTACAATTGCCATATTGCCTAAATATACCAAGATTGCCACTAAGCGAACTAGTTGGTAAACCAAGCTGGAGCCCTGATTGGAACTTTCTGCCATGGTTAGATTCAACCTGATTACTTTCAAGCTGGTGTAGTTGAAGTGAAACTCATGAATGCGAGAAAGAGATGCCGCTATACCAGAAGGCTACAGAGGGAAATGGGAGATGGAACTAGCCAATGTTCGAGCTTTCCGCTATGGTTACATAGATAGCAGTTTTTCCTTATGTTAAATTTTATTCACTTCCTGTATTTCTGCAGTGCTTGTTTGTTTAACAGGAGAGTTTGATTTGTCATACCAATGGCATGAATTTCTTTGAAAGAGTGAACTTTTTTTCTCCCATGCACTATGCACCACTGTACTGCTGATTCCCGTCAATTTGCCTTGCAGCTTTTGAATAGATTGTAGCAATTGACCTCATGCTACTGAACAGTGTTAGTTGGATGTACACATCACGTTTAGTGCTGTGCTTTTTACCTTAACTGCTGCCAATGGTTAGAGTTTGGCACCTTCTTTCCTCTGATGTGGAAAGCTGATGTTGACATGGCTCAAAACTCCACATGTGAGGCAAAGCAATTTCTACAGCAGAAGGGAGTGAAAGCACTCAGTGAAATTGTTTTGGGTACTAATGCTTCTGATTGTTATTACGGAAGGATGCATAATATGTGCTTATTTGTCATTTAAAGAAAAGCATGAACTAGATGACTAGTCGCATATTGTGAAGCACAGGAGCTGCACCAGGCACAGACGACAAAGTTTAAAGGGGTCCCGAAACACATTTTGAACGTAGTAAGAAAATGTTGCCGATCTCTTAATGAGGCTCCTGTGAACATGCAAGCTAAATATTATTGCACCGCATCCAGTGGAGAACTTGTAGCCTCATATCAGAAGCAGTGAAAAGTCACTTCCTCTTGCTTCTGAAATGTCGTCATGCAGGGCCATCAAGAGCAGCTGGAGCCACAACAGCTGTTGACTGATTTCGTGATTGCGAGAATGTTAGTAATACAGTTATTGCTCATTTGAGTTAAAGAAATGAAAAGTGCATATGTCTACGATCTTAAGAAGATGCAGAAACCATTTCATCTGTGTACTGCCAGTCTAAATGTGACAGTTTCTGCATCTGCTTTGAGTGACTTCTGAGATGAAAAGCATAGAATAGATGGTGCGGCTACCGCAGGGTGCTACCACGAGCGTCTCTCTTGCGTTCAACCTTTGGTTGGAGCCGTTGGGGCATTGCTCCCTTGTCATCTCTACTGTGTAGCTTCCAGCGTGCTAGCAGCTGATGAGTCTAGTTACTACATCTGACTTCGCTTGAACCTGAAGAATTTGCAATGTTCCTGTGGCAAGGAATCCTTGAGGCGACGTAACTTAATAGTGATGTCATATTATAATTAGTTAGAAAAGTGTTTCAGGGCCCCTTTAAGTGACTCGCTTTATGTGACTACACTAAACGAAAACGTGTCCCCTTCAGTCATGAATTATAATGGACCATCAATAACTGTGCTAAAATTGCTCAATTTTATTGCAATGTGCTGCAGACTCCACTGAAACAAACTGAAGTTGGTGGGATGATGCTTCATCCATTTTGTAGTGAGTCATCATAACTAAAAGCACTAATTAAATATGAGCCTATTGCACAGTCAATCATGTTGCATATTTTCCTAAAAAATAATTGGAACTATTGGCTCCAAGCACATGCACAGGTTAAATATATTTGCTGCAAGTATTACAAAAAAGAAAAAGAAAAAAAAAAAAAAAAAACAATTCTTTCGCAGTTAATGATGGAATGTTGAACATCCCATCATACATGGTAGTACTTTCAGCAAAGTGATTGTGTGTAGCAGTACTCGGCAAATTGAAGTGAAATGGCATCACACTGAGTGGGGAGGAATGGGGGGGGGGTAATTACCTGAAGCTCAATATCAGATTTTTTTTCCTTGCCACGACTGGACAGAATATGTAAAAGCAAGTCATTTAAACAACCGCGTACTAAATGACCGAAGAGGATATGGAGGAGCTGTCGAGGCTTTCTCATCCAGCCTGCATGCAGGGGTACAGCTGTGAGCAAAAGTATATGGACTGACGACTTACGGAAACATGAATTTAATTGTAATTCATATGCAACGATTAAAATTTGCTAGTGCACCAGAAGGGTCACAATGCCAGGTTTGTACTGCAATCCTCTATTTCAAGTGACATTCATAAGTGGAGAGGAAAATCCATTTTATCGTGCACCATGTGGTACGTATGCTTTTGCTCAGGGTAGCGTAATTTGCATTTTAGGTCTCTGTCCACACTATTGAATTTAAACTAATAACGCAGCGCCACATGTGGAACAGCCTGCTGTCAGAGGATGGTGTCTGGGGTGCCTTTGGATGCCATCCTCACATGGCCAATGAGTATAACAAGGACATTGAGGAGGACCTTGTCCATGCCCTTGACCATCCCAGTGTGGTAGCTCTTGGCGAGATTGGTCTCGATTATTCACACAAGTAAGTGCCTATGCAGTGTGTGGTGTTGTGAGGCATCCGGTGAACGTGGGCAGTTGGGGAAATCACGCATGCATACATAGTGGCTGATAATATAATACCAAAAGAGAACATGAATGAAAAATATTGTTAGGGCTGTGAAGCATGCACTGGTGCCATCTGGTGTTACAATATGCAGTGAGCACTGCAGATTGATCTTGCTGCTTGAGTGTCTGTGTGGTCTGCGGCATTGTGAGGCATGGGCTAAAAATGGAACAGTTGGGGAAATTGCTTATGTATACATAATAGGCAATAATATCAAAGGAAAGCATGGGGAAAAAATTATTTGGGCTGGGAAGCGTTCACAGGTGCCATCTGGTGTTACAGTAAGCAGTCAGCACTGCAGATTGGTCTTGACTACTTGCGCAAGCTAGTGTCTGTGCAGTGTGTTTTGTGGCATTGCAAGGCATGGGGTAACGACGACCGGTTGGGGGAAGTTGCCCATCTTGTACGTTGTGACTGCAACATCAAAGGAAAGGGTGGAAATAAAACAATGGGGTTGGGAAGCATTCATAGGCGCCACGTGGTGTTACAGTGTGCTGTAAGTACATTGCTGCCATGGGAAATTCTGTCATCTCTTGTCTTCTGGTAATTATTTTTGCGTAAAGGAAAGCAAACTGCACTTGCTACACGGAAAAGTGAAAGTGTTGAGCACTCCTTTCATTTGGCACCACTGTAGGGTAAAAGGTCTGTGCTTTGGTGCTGTTATTTTTAATTGCTGCTTTCGGTTTACCTCTTTCTTAAAGAGACACTACAAGAGCAACAGTTAGTCAGCTTACGGTGTTTAAAATATTATTTATACTCTGTCTTAATTCACTTCATGGCAAAGGGCTGACTGCTATTGGAGTGCATGAAGGTGAAACTTTCCTCAAGAAGAAAGTGGTGGCGATACCTCACTACCTTCTGACGCCATTGGGTTCAAATTATTTTCTTGTATTGGGCTGTTTCAGCGTAGGAAAAGCTAATTAAACTTGCTGCATTTGGTTTCTTAAGGATGCATTGTAGGCTCTCTTTACAGATAGACAATTAACAGTACTTGAGTAGGTGCTGTTGAAGTACATGTCATCATGGCGAGTGGTTGTGGGTATTTTAGGGTGGTGTCATCGCCTGTCTTTCATTTTCGAGTCTTTTCTGCCCTGACAGGCATGGTAAGAGAGGATGCCTGGCCTCCTTGCACAATTTCGATTTGCAGAAACTTAGTTTACTAGTTGAGCCTGTATGTAACAAACATATGTAATGAGTTATCAGGTGTAAAAATGAGCTCATAACGAATATCGGATGTAACGAAGGGCATATTCGTGTATGAGGTGACTTCCTTATAATAAGGTTCGACTATACATTTAACATTCTGCTATAGCGTCTTCTTAAAAGAACACCAAAGGGATGTGTTAAGTCAGGCTAGATTGAAAGATTGGCTTTTCTAGATTGATTGATTTCTAGGTTGAAATATTAGGCTTTTCTAATGATGAATTCGTCATTCGTAAAGAAAACGGAGCTTTTGTGAACAAGAAAATGACGAAAATAAAAAATTGCAGTGGTTTTACCCTTACGGAATGCGGTACTTCTCATGTGACATCACCTACCCGAATCACAGAGAGTGGCTGTTGTGTCCTGCCACTGCAAGCCCCGCATTGCTTTCTCTGTTTGCAACCCTGAGGCAGCAACCACCCTCATCCACTCCGGGGGCCGCTGAGACTCAAGTAACTGTATTCGGTGTCCTGAACCCAAGCAAAGCTGCAGAGCGACTCACGCAAGCAGAACACCTGCAGCCATCAGTCAAGCAGTAAACTTCGTATATAGAGCTAAGTAGTTTCTAAAAGACATAACAGTGGGCGTAGAGGGAGGTTATGTGTAGATCATGTCAACTTCTCAGTTTTAGTGCAAGCAGCTCAAATTGAGGAGCAGCAGCAGCACCGTCGGCGGCAATTTTCCATTAAACAGAGTGATATATTCGTACACAGAAAACAATGATAGACTTCTAGACAAACACTCTCCTCAATCTAATTCGCCTTAATATTTTCCTTTAGTGTCCCTTTAAATAATGGCAGTATATCAAAACCAATGTCGGCTAGTGAGCTAGGTTTATACTGTTGGAGTTGCGGCAGAGGCATGTCTGCTACAGCTCGCAGCACAGTCCCATGTGCAGGCTTTCGCCTTCAAAACTCGCGCAGTATGCAAGTGGTGCCTTGACATAATGAGCGCATTTTCTCCGAGTCAAGACTGTCCTTTGTATCTCGTTGTTTTCGTGGGTCAAGGAGCAGATGACTACTGCCATCTGCATTCAAGGAAGTAGCTGACACTTTGATTGGCAGCCACTCGTGAAACGCTGGGGGAGAACCAGCCGAGCATGTTGGGTGTGAGTGGCATTGGCATATGGCCTTGAATTTGTGCTTTCCAGACGTGCTGGTGGTGTCGCACGGGTTTTCTTCAAAGCCATATAGCAGTGATGCATTCCCGGCCCATGCTGCTTGTGCAGTGTTTAAGCAATCTCCCGAATGGCAACAAACGATTGATGGCCAAAAGATAACCACATGTTCAGTGTGCCACAATGCAAAAATAGTGCAGTATCGGTGGTAATAAGCGTGCACCATTTTCCAAATGCTAAGAAATGAAGTTGTTAATAAAGTTGCTGATTGGAAGGTTGGAAGAAGTTCTATAGCGTTGCACTTTCACGATATCACCCTATAGGATGAGGAAACACTGTGGCGACACAGACAGCAGAAACTGTGTGTGCTGGCACAGCTTATCATCTCCCTGATATCTTCTTTCTTGGCACAATTAAAATAGATACCTCATCACGGTAACGCACACTTACACTAGAGTTGTCCTTTACTGGCAGATGGCCATCCGGTCATGATGTTGCGCATATTACCATCAGAGGCTAAAGCCAGCTAGTAGTAAGCAGCACTTACATGAACGAAAAACTTAGTGAATTTGGCTCCTGTTTACCTATTACGGTTAAACGGTTAAACATTCTGACCAATCATTTTATTTTACAACTAAGCCAAGACAGTAGGACATGCCTCTCATCTTGATGGCGCAGGACGATTATTTTATGGAGCAGCTTGACTGTGGGCGTTAGCGGTGCTCAACCACGAGCAGCCTCATGCTCAACATTGGATTAACTGCCAGTTGCCTTCTCTCGAACATTACAGATATCCGAAAACATGACAAAAAATTATACTGATATTTACAGCAACGGTTCCGTCACAAACTTCAATCTTTATCATATGTGGCTAGCTGTTTACCGCGCCTGTTATTAGCAAGCAAAGAGGCTCAGCATAAACTGTATGGTGCTCTTGGGTTCCTTAATTCCGCGAGGTAGGACGTGGCTGGCGTTCAATACAATCTCCCATTCCTGAGGCACCTTTGTGCTTATTTAGCATGGCCAAGGATTGCGCTGAGCGACACTGACTACTCATAAGCTGCCTGCTTCTCGAGACCTGTGTTTCTTTGGTCCTTCTCCATCTCCATCCTTGCTGTGTTGAATTTCCACCGCACCACCTGTAGGTGCTGGAAAGTGCAAATAGCATTGCGAAGTGAATGTCGTTCTTTGGAACTTGTATTCAGGTGTCCCGTGCTAGTGCATCGTAGCTTTGATGGGCCTGAAGGTTTAGATGCGGTAATAAAGTGCTCGGAAAGGAAAGCATTAAGTCATTCTCTGGCTTGCTCATTCATTTGATGTCTTGAAACACTAGGCAATCTAGAAAATGACAGCGTGTCTGGGGCCGCTCGGGGCCCTACCAGCCCAATGCACATCGGTGTCTGCAACAATTCGCGCAATGCTTCGCATCACGTAGATGTCAACTATAGGTGAGTCTTGCCAAACTTTTTCAGGTGAAAGCCTTTCTAGGCTCATGTTGAAGTTTGTGTCAGCAGACCTGGGTGCCGGAGTGTTCGCCGAAGCATCATTTCGCCATATGAAGACAGATTAAAGAATGAAAAATGATTGATAGTGACAGTTAGTTATTGATAACATTATAATAGAGATTGGTAGAGGTTACTAGTGACTAGTAATGACTACTAATGACTTTGAAATGACCAATATGTCTAACGATGCCTTGTAATGACTACAATTGATTAGAAATGACCATAAACACCTAGTAACGAGTAGTAATGACTAAAATGACTACTAATGACCTGTAATAACTATGAAATGACCATTGTGTCTAACGGCAGCTTGTAATGACCACAATTGATTACAAATGACTAAAAATGCTTAGTAGTGAGCAGTAATGACTAATAATGACTTGTAGTGACTATGAAATGACCAATATGTCTAACGACTGCAATTGATTAAAAATGATTAAATATGCTTAGTAATAACCAGTAATGACTAATAATGACTGAAGTGACCTTTAATGACTACGATATGACCAACATGTCTAGATGGCTTGTAATGACCACAATTGATTACAAATGACTAAAAATGCTTAGTAGTGAACACTAACGACTAAAAGAAAGAAGAGAAAGAGGCGAATGATAAGAGGAGAGAGAGGAGGCTTTCGCCGTTCACCTCTTAAGAGAGATCTTAAGAGGCCCTGTCATTTTTGTAGGAACCAGTGCAATCACGGAGTCCAAAAGGAGGTCTTCCGGAGGCAGCTGCAGTTGGCCCTCAACCGTAGGCTGCCACTCGTGATTCACTCGCGGGACTCCACTGCAGACACCATCCAGATCCTCCAGGAGGTGGGCTGTCTGCAGTTCACCTGCACACCATCTTAAACATGAAATGCTTCAATTCATTCTGCACGGTAGCACAAGGAAATCTGCAATCCGGTGAAAACCATTGTGAGCTGATTTATAATCCGTGGAAACGTTGATAGATTCCTCTACAAGTTATGCTTACTATGCAGCGACCATAAAAACTAAGGTGGGGGCCACTGCTGTGCTGCCAAACTGGTGCCACTTTGGCGAGATGTAGCTGTCCGGTTTTCACGCTGTGGGTTTCATAATTATGGACGCCACCTGCCGTGGTGGCGTAGCGGCTTTGGCGTTGCGCTGCCAAGCCCGAGGGCGAGGGATCAAATCGTGGCCACAGCGGCTGCATTTTGGTGAGGGCGAAGTGTAAATACAACCGCTTACTGTGGATTGGGTGGTCAAAATTAATCTGGAGTCCCCCACTACGGCATGCCTCATAATATATCCTGGTCTTGGCATGTAAAACCACAGAATTTAACAATTGCACACTCCAACTAGCCCAGTTGCAAACCATGTCGTGGTTCTTTCCTGTCCATATGGCTAAGTGCCTTTTCTTTCCCTTCGAGTAAAGCATTCTTTGTCTTTGTCTTCCCCCTTCCTTTTGCGGGTGCTGACTGGCGACCAAAATGCATACTGAGTGCAGATGAGAGATAGAGGCTCAAAAGGAGCGTGATGTGGAGCAGGAACGTTTTCAATGCGCAGTATTGAATGAGCGATGGAAATGGACTGTGGTAATTGTTTGCAGCTTCAAATCAGTGCTTTGAGAATCATTTCACACTAGTTAAGTGTGGCTTGGTGTGTAGTGCATGCCATAAACTCTGGTTTCTGTCAGACATGTCTGCATTGTATGAGCGCCACAAGTCTACGTTGAGTTAGGCATTTCCAGTGAAAACTTGTCCACCTTTGCTGCATGCTTTGTTCTTACGAATAGTCAGTAAACAAGAAAACGCATTCTTTCACAAACACTGAAGAAAGCTTCACTTAATGGCCAACCATAGCGACATTTCACTTTGAATTGGTTTTAATTGATAAGTGTATACAGTAGAACCTTGTTGATACGTTTCCGATATGCATGTTTTCCCGGTGCCAGCATTCGCAATTGAGAATATAAAGAATGACCCGATAAAGTTACGCTCATTCAATTGTATCAATCAATTGTATCAATTGTATGATACGTTTTCCGGCCACTAAATCCCATGTGAACAAGAAAATGTGCGAGCCGCGCATGATCAAGAACAGTATATAGCTGCCCACCGTGGCAGCTTCACCGCAATACTCACCCGACTGTCTCACGTGAAAACACCGGCATACACTCAGTTTCTCATTTCGGTACCAGCAAATCTTCTCCGGGGTCGTTGCAGGCCATTTGCATTCATGGCCATCACTGCCAAATGCGATAAGCATCTTTGCCTGTCTGTTGCACAGTGCGTGATGTCATCGGAAGCATAGTGCGCGCACTATAACCGAAACGTGCTGCCGCTTCCTGCAGCTGACTGCGATCGTATGCGTTTTCTGCCGCTACATCCCATGTGAACAAGAAAAGTCAGGAGGTGTGCGCGATTGAGAACGGTATATAGCCACCCGTCTCACGTGAGAACGACGGCGTGCACAGTTCCTTATTCCGGTACTAGCAAATCTATGCCCGGGCCATTGTTCGCCACATTCACAGCTATCACTGCCAAGCCTATTGCAATACGCATATTCACCTATCTGTTTTACAGTGCGTGGTGCATGGTGACATTGGTAGCGTACTGCACGCTTTTGGAAGGCGATAATCCAAACACGCCGCCATTCCCTGCTGCAGATGGTGCAATGTGGGCATTACATTTCGCATCGGTGGCATCCAGCGTCGCCCACCAGCTCTATTTCGTTTTGGTTTCCCGTTGCCCTCTTAAAACATTGCGCAATAGGAAAACAACAGAATGCGTCTCAGGCCACCAGAGCACCACCAGCTCGAAGCACGTCAATGTCGTGTGCTGCAACGATCCGCACTACCCTTTGCATTACGTAAATGTCAACAACAGTTCATTCTGTCAAATTTCTTTTTGTTACTTTGGATCGTACGTTTACCCAATGAGTACATTTCCTTGTATATTTTTCCAGAACGTATTAACTAGTTTCTACTGTATTATTGAAACAGTCTCGCAAAGCTGCAGGGCTTGTTATTCCGAAATTTTCTTGTTATCAACTTTTAAGCAGCAGATGTTGCATGCACCTGTGTCATGACACTACTTGGCTCGTGATAAAAAATAAAAAACAATGATGACACATCTGTCACCGGGAGAAACAAGACTACTTGTAGACAAGCAAACACTGGATGCAAGGAAAAAAAATTAACCCTCCAAGATAAGGAAGCAAGGACACAATATGGAGACAAGTCATGTAGAAAGTCTAGAAAGCTACTAAGAAACAGCCAGCACGTTAGCGGAAGTAGCGAGTTGAATAAGTCATGTAGAAAAAACTTAGACAGTCGACACTGGTTTAGTACTCATCAGGTAGCGCTGATTGACGCTGCTGTGGAGACGGTCACAGTGGAGAAAAGCAACAGCCTTACACCCTTGTGGTGTTTGCCAGCCGGAGCTCGGGCATGGCGCTGGAGACGCAGGGCCACTTGGGTCGGATGCTCTTCCGATGTTTGCCAACTACAGGCTGCAGGAAGAATTTGGACGTGGTGTCCATCCCAGGCGGGAGTCTGGAGCAGCCTTGGGTCAGGAATTCGACTGGCACCATCATCTCCATCTCCTCCACATTTGCCATGCTGACCGTCTCCCTCCGAACTTCCTCCATGTGTCCTCGCTCCTGCTCCCTTTTTTTTTTTTTCTTGCAGCATGTGAAACAGCGTCGATGCGCTGTTGGCGCTCATCTTGCTACGTCGTCATTGTTGCCCATTTGTTTGCACACTGTGTTGCACTTCTGAACTCCGCGCGCATCATCACAACCTGGTGTTTAGCCGACACAGTAGACTTATGCTAATTTGACACTGGGTAATTAAATTTCTTGGGTCATTCTATCCCGATCAAAGGTCCTGGCCAGTGCTCATACATTTCTATGGGCTCAAACCTTTATTTTGATCGTAAAATTGGCCTTCGCTGGATAATTCAAACTCGACTGGTCAGCATGTTACTGCCTGACCCCTCTGGCTATGCCAATAGTGCCCCCTGTAGTGGCTATGTCTGTCTCTGTGTAGCTTAGGGGACCATGAATGCATAGAACACATCCTCTCTCGTCGAAAACACATCTTTTCGTCCTGTCCTAGGAAGAGATTCAAGTGAGAATGGTAGCTGAGAATGGATGTTTGCGGTTTTTACACGGTTCTAATTACCCAAACTTTTTTTTCCCCAGTGTGGGAAATTGCCTGCACGTTACAAACGGATACGAAACCAAAATCGCATTCGTGGCATTCGCAACATCCTACCATCAAGCCTAGCCAGCGTCATCGCCAAGGGTATCACAAGATGACGAAAGATGAAGGTTAGCATGAGGAAGATGATGCGCTGCTTTCAGCTTTTGTTTACCAAAGCCGAGTTATTTTATGCGCTAACTTAGCAGCAACGAGTCATGTCACACGCTTTTGGCATTACAGAGAATGGGAGGACGAACTAGCAAAGTGATTAGTCTAGGCTTGGGCCACCATCCTGCTTGTAATTGGTGTGGATTTGTTTCGTAAATCCAGAATATCAAACGTGTAATGGATAATGTGGAGGATGTTGTTCTTCATAGACGGTGATAAAATGCTTTCCAAGACTGATTGTGATGGACATTAAGTGTAAATAAATTTCTATTCTGTGAACATAAAGTTAGCTAGTTTCATTGTTTTCTCATTGTGAGAGTCAGAGGCACGATACATTTTTCTTGCTGAATATGGCATATGGGTCAAGTATTTACTTTTTTTAGGCGCTTTAATATCATATCTATGTTACTTTTCTACTTTACACACACAGAAATTGGCCGTGCATTTGATTTAGGCGTCTTTGAATCGGCCAAATGGCTGCCAAATAAATCTGCAGTGTGTTTCGTTCATTTTTCTGCCTCTTGTTTAAATCGACTCGCCAAATAATGCGATTAATTTCATCAATCCCTACAACGTCGAATTAATGGAAGTCTACTGTATGACACAAATCACTGTACATTGCGCACTGCTGTGGGTGCCAACTAACTTCGCCGATCGCTACGCAAATTTTTTGATGAACGTAAGGCTCTCGCCACTGGCACCAGGCTTGTCCATCTGGGGTGTAATAATACGGGTGTCACGCAGTGCATTTTCAAGCGCGAGCAAGCCTAATCGGAATGGAATTTCTCGACAGCGATTCACACCCTTGCATAGCTTGAGCAAAGGAGCCAGTTGTCATGGAAAAATTCAATCCCGATATGGCTCGGTTGCAATCAAAAATGCCCTGTGGGACGTCCATATTGTCTCTTCCGTCCGTGCTCTTTTTCTTCCCTTTTCACTGCTACCCTTGCCCAAACCAATTCACCACAGTCTTCTAAGGGCCAAAAAAGTGAATAAAGATGTTTAGTCAAAGAACCTTTTAAGATTTTCACCACGCCTAATCGCAGAGGTAATGCTGTGGTGCTAGCAGCTATTGTTCTCAAATTTCTGGTTAGGTTCTGAACCATTTCGAGTAAGTGATAATGGTGGCATCTTGCTTTTTTCTTTTCCCAGTTTGGTACGGAAAATGTCCATTTTGCCACCTTTTTGTTGTGCATCCACTCGTACAACTAGATGTACAGTTTTAAATGTGAGCTGCTCTATATCTATGCTACTTCAAGGTCGGCTTTTGTTGCAGTTGGGCTTTAAAACCTGTCATGCCCAAATGTTGTTCCACATCAAGACAAATTACTTCATTTTTATTTCCGGCGCATTTGTAAATAAAAGAAAAAGCAAATTAAATGTCATTTGAGTAAGAACCTAATTATTTAGAGTTACCCACATCTGTAAACTTGCTTCAGCGTGTAAAAACTGCTGCTATAGGCTGTGGCCTTAAGTTTGATTAAGCTATCATATACAGCATAGCATAAAATGGTGTGTCAAGCATTACAGGGTAAAACTGATTCCTGCAGTGTACGAGACCTGCATAATCTGTCTCTCTCTCTCTCTCTTGCACTTTGCTGCAGCGGGTGCCAAGAGACTATCTCATTCATCGTCACTGCTTCACGGGAGGCTGGAAAGAGGCGCAGGAGTGGCTTGATGCATTCCCCAATCTGTGCCTGGGCCTCACGCCGCTCGTGAGCTTCGACCGAGTGGGCCCGCTCACCGAGGTTGCCCGCAAGATTCCCCTCGACCGTTTGCTGATAGAGACGGACTCGCCTTACTTCCTTCCAAAAGAAGTATGTGTGCTGTATTGTTTTATTTATTTATTCACAGTGCCCTCAGAGTAAAGACAGATTGTAGAGGGGAGGGAGGGGGCTACATAGATAAAATTTTGAAAAACATATATAGAAAAGCACATCACCAGCATGTGCACAGGTAATTGAAACCCTTGAAAAACCTTGAAGTTGAAAAGTAAATTTTCAAGGCTCTTGAAGGTCCTAAAATTCTTTTTTTCCATTGAAAACCCATTCATTCCTTGGGTAATACAGTCTTACATCAATTTCGTGACCAGCTTGCAATGGCGAATCAGTGTGCACCCAGCAAACTCCCCATTTTAAGAACACTGGTACAGTAAAACTAAAAAAAAAAAAAAGAATGCAGCAGATCCACTGAGTTGGAATCTATATATAGCGAAGTTTTGTGTGAGTGCATGAAGAGTGAAAACAGAGTGCAGACACACGCGTGCACGGGTGGGCGGGCGCATACATTATACCGAGCTTTTTGCCAAGTGGAGTGGCTGACTCGCAGCGAGTACAAGAGACGCCTTGAATGCATCATGGTTTCAGAGGCACCGCGTGCATTCGTACGTATCCCAATTCGAATGCTTTATATCCGCAAGGAACATTTACTTCCTTATTACCATGCAGCAGCGGATGCGCGAAGGTGAGCTTTCAAGTTCTTCTTTTTCTTCCCCCCCCCACGGCTGGCACAGCCGCTGCTGCGGATGCACGAAGACCAGCGCCATCTGGTGGTGATCCGAGGAACCCAGCAGTAGTGATGTGCCCCTCCTGCGCTGCGATTATTTGGCCTACTCGGCCTACCATTTCGTAAACCCTTCATGATTTCAGAACATTGTTATATTGAAGTTTGTTTGTCGATGTTTAGCTGTACGCAGGTATATGTACATACAGTTAAACCTCGATATAACATACTTCAGTATAACAAATCTCTCAATATAACGAAGCATTGAAGTTTTTATGAGTAGCTGTCCATAGAACACCATGTATATTAAACCTCTATGCAACAAAATGTGTTAATAGACGATTTCAATGAAGAAATTTAACTGCCACCACAAAAGAATACCGAGACAATAAATGAACACTTATGCGAACACAGATGGTCGAGCAGTTGAATTTCAAGCGACTGCTGAAGCATAGCAGTGTCACGTTCCGTGTAAAGTCCAAGTGCAATACGATCCTATTGCGTCCCACGCACTGTGTGCTTTATAATCTATTTCACAAACTGCTTGCAGCACTGCCGAAGGTACGAGACGTACACAGGCAATATCCTTGCACAGCGGTATATAGTTCTGGGTGTAACTGGCTGATTGTTGGCTACGCTAGAGAGACTTATTTTTGCTCGCCCGCATCATATGGTACAGCACTATGTAACATGTTAGAACCTAGAATTATATACCAAGAATTTTTTTCATATACCAAGAAACCAAGAATTACTGTGGCAGCTACCGCCTGTAACTGTAATAGCCACCCTAACCATGGCAACATGGCAGCGCCCATACAGTGCCAACCACCCACTTCTATTTGAATTTGCGCTTGTTACTGGCTCTCCACCCTGTCAGCAAGACACAAGTGGCAAAATCCCATCATCGCTAAGTCTTATCTTAAACTGAGATCATATCATTAGGTATTTTTGTCATAATTAATGAGATAGGCCATTTGTTTTCACACTGCTAGGACTACGGACACGGCACCGGGCCATTAAACTGATTTAGTTTCTAGTTAGGAGGTGACGCCACAGCATTAGCATTGGTGATGCGTTGACGATGCGAAACGCTATAAAGGCCTACTTGTTCACTCCATCATTAATTTACTACCCTGCTCTAGCATGGTAAGTGATCACGGTAGCGAGCAAATGCCAAATAGCCGTCAAGCAGATGCTGTGACGAAGGTGAACATTTCTAAGGACATTCATCCATACTACTTGCTAAGGAGTCTGCAAGGTAACTGAACGAAAGCGTACAGATAAAGCGAAGCCTTGCTGTCATATGCATGTAAATGCAGCTTATGGTTATGGCGTCAAAATATTTTTTGCGTCAAAACATTTTTTGCATCAATCCACCAACCATGGAGCTTGTAACAGGATGGCAAGCAGACGCTGAGCAGACGACACAGCGCCGACGAGCACATCTTGAGAATTCGGCCTTCCTATTGGCTAAGAATTCATGTAGCTTCCACATTGCTGCAACCAGCTTGCGAGATGGAGTATAGGCGTGAATAAAAGTGTGCGAGGGTGAGCCCAGAAGGATGGTGGCTTAATGAGTGCCATCATCCCACGTGAGCAAGGGGAAGGGGAGCACAGCTCGCGATAACGCGATCAAGCATGTGAGAGGGTTGGTGGGAGTAAGCAGCAGGTTAGTGCACGTCTGCTCATCTAGTGCATGGCTATCGGCGTGATCGGACGCATATGCAGCCCGCACGCCGTTTTAGAGGTAATCTGCCGCATGTGCATAAAGTGGGGGAGCCGAGATGGCATGGCATCGTGTGCTGTCTTCCCGAAGTTTAGTGTTGGAGGTTGTGTAACCTCGAGTTTTGGAGGCGCGTTAATGCGAGAGGCAGGCAAAGCATTTTCTCCCCGCTGCCGGTGCTTTTTGGGATGGCGCAGTCCTACTGCGGGCCATGTTATCAGCTGTGGGAGCGGAGTGGACGTGAAAGCATGGCTGGCTTTGCTGTGTACCAC
This sequence comes from Dermacentor andersoni, assembly GCF_023375885.2. Classification (NCBI taxonomy): domain Eukaryota; kingdom Metazoa; phylum Arthropoda; class Arachnida; order Ixodida; family Ixodidae; genus Dermacentor; species Dermacentor andersoni. The sequence goes on along the minus strand of NC_092819.1, from coordinate 53,707,207 downwards.
CAATGTGACGATATCATCAACACAGCATGAAACCCTGTCTTCTTCACGGACTCTCAAATTCAAAGATTTGATTTTTTTTTCTTTATTCAAATTTATTTTTGCCACTTCCTGATAATTCGGAGTATTGTGCCCCTCTCCCTCTTCCATTTAAATACAATTCATCAGTGACTGTACTTATTTGCATAAAGGATCAAATTTAAATGTAACGAAATTTGGTACAATGAAGAAAATTGCCACTTTTACCGACTTCGTAATATCGAGGTTTAACTGTATATACTTGTGTACACAAAGCATACAATGCACAATATATACAGCAGTACCTGGTTGATATGATCCTGTATCGTATGAGTTCGTGGTGCCAATGTTCACACTCGAGATCGCGGAAAATGATTACCTGCCGTGGTTGCTCAGAGGCTATGGTGTTGGGCTGCTGAGCACGAGGTCGCGGGATCGAATCCCGGCCACAGGTGGTCGAATTTCCGGAGTCCCCTCACTACGCCGTGCCTCATAATCAGAAAGTGGTTTTGGCACGTAAAACCCCATATTTCTTTTATTAGAAAATGACCGAGTACAGTAAAGCTTCTTTTTTACTGGTTAATACTGTAACAAGCATGTGATGCCCCCTCGGGCATAATCTTCATTGGCCCGCCAGGCTTGGTAGGCAACATTGGTCACCGCACCGCAAAAAACACCGACGAAGAACACAGCTGCTCGGCAGTCAGTCATCATTCATCACCATCACGCTGCGGAGCGTCTGTCTAACGGAGGGTGCCTCGAGCCCTCCCTTGTTCACGAACCCAGTTGGATCGTGACAAATACCGTATGTCCGCGATTCTAAGCACCCCCTCATTCTAAGCAACCCCACCATTTCCGAAAAAAAATTTGGAGAGGAAGTTTGCGTGCGAATTTTAAGCTGCGAGAAACAGCTTGTAGCCAAGGCTGCCAAATGCGCTTGCTCACTCTGTCGGAGCTGGAGCCATCAGAGTCCCAAGGTGGCCGTGGCGTCAATGGCGCGATCTCTGGCTTCTTGTACACGGCCGCCTGGATTGGCTGATCCAGGCAACCATGTCTTGCATTGCTGTGTTCCGACACTGCATGAGAGGTGGCGGCACAGAATGCCAAAAACTAAGCCTCTCGCCAAAATCTGCCAAAAAGTGGCCCCGGTGACTCTATCAGCGTGTTGTTAGCAGGGCCTGGAATCGGTGGCACTTGACAAGTTTTGCGGGCATTGCGGGCGCGGTTTGCTTTGCGAACCCACACAAGCGGTGCGTTCATTAAAATTTTTCTAATCTAAGCACCCTCCCCCCTCACTTTGCGCATCACATTCCTGCAAAAAAAAGGGGTTGCTTAGAATCGTGTAAATGCGGTATGTTCCCAGAAAACACGTTCCTTCCACTCCAGTGTTCAGTACGTGGCCAAACTGGAATCGCATGACACGTTTTCCAGCCACTAGATCCCATTTGAAGAAGAAAAGGCGCGAGGTATGCATGGTCGAGAGGAGGAAGTGCCTGCCCTGGCAGCTTCCCCACAGTTCTCGCTTGCCCATGTCACTGAAAATGTTGGCGTGCACTCAGTTTTCTCTTCCGGTACGGGCAAATCCCCTTGGGGAATCATTGCCATTTCCTTCCTCCATGGTCGTCACACGTCACATTCACAGCTATCGCCACCAAGCTTATTAATCATCTTCACTTATCTGACAGCACGTGTGCTGTAGTGCCATTTGATGTGTGCTGCACGGTTTTAATGGCATTAATCGAAATGCTGCAGGTGGCATAAAGTGAGTGTCACGTTTCGCTCTGGTGGCATCGTATTCTGGTGTCACCCACTAGCTCGATTTTGTTTCCTGTCGCTGTCTTAGAACACTACCTAATAAGAAAAGAATGCCAGGCCTGTTCTAAACATGCAGCACAGTCGCAGCGTAAGTTGCAGGAGCCGCCTCCTCGTAGCTTGTCTTAAACTGTTTGAGGATGCCTGCTGCAACCAGTGATCATGGAAGTAAGTGCAATGTGTACACATATATTGTGATAGTGAGATATGCTTTGTGATGGTAAAAATATGTTGCGTAGGACCTGCAGTGTGTACTTCCTGCACCACTAGAAACTGTGTGCAGCGACAGGTGATATGAACATTTCAGTGTCCCGTCGTGGTCACAGTGTGTAGTTCAATGGGTACCCAGTCGGGGCAGACCGGGCTCCCAAGTATATTTCGCAACAGTGCCACCTTCAGCAGTGCCAGTCTTCCCATTGGCATCGCTGTCGAAAGTGAGACACCATTTTGGTGTGGCTGAAAAAAATGCAAACTGAGAGGGCAAGCGCCGGGCTGCTCCAAAATCAGTCTGTCTGCATCAGTCTGCTCCAGAATTAAGTTTTGTCTGCTCCAAAAGATAGCTACGAAATGACTTTGAGCATTCCCAACCCTGGAATAGTCAGTAGTAGCGTACCTGCCAACCTGTGAACATGAAAATTCGAAAAAGAAATCTCGTGAACATGGCAGGTGGTGGGAAGTGGGGGATATAGCATGCACCCATAGGCACCATCACACAAGCAGCAACAAACTTGCAGCAGGAGGTCAAGCAACACAGTGTTTTTAGATCACAGTGACTTTGCCAAAAAAGTCACTTGCAAGTACTCTCAGATTCCTGTGGCACCTTCCAAAGCCACAAGAGGGTGGCAGCATCACAATATTTTTTTTGTGTACATTTTGTTGTAATGTTGTGCAGGCTTCCCCGCCTGTTCTAAGGGCCTTAAAAATTTTCTTGAACTTTACTTCCGTTAAACTTATCTCAGCATTAGTAAAATCATACAGCGAGTTGAAATTCTTGAACTAACGAAAATTTGGGGAAAGTTAGCAGTTATGGTAGTCGTAACTCCATGGCTGCAGAGTATGACTGTACCAGTTATTGCTTCCTTCAGCGCTACGTATGATAAGCCAGCAGTTTCTTCTGCTTGCAGTGATGCTTTCTATAGCTGGAATGAATGAATAGGTTGCTCTAAATAAAAAAAAGTGTGGTTTTCAATGGAGGAAATTGTCAAGTGAATGCAGTTCATGAAAGAATGACCTGTGGTAGAGCTGAACCTTGTTACGACGAAGTCGTATTCCGTGCAAAAATACCTTCGTTATATCCTGTATTTATTTCCAGCTTATCTTGGTCCAGCTTATCTTCGCTACAAGCTGACATCAGCAAGAATTAGATTTACCTCGTCATATCTGTTAACCCTTTAAGGGTGAAACATATATATACGTGAAAAAATGTTTATTTTCCATCTAATTGTGGAAAATACATTGAGAATAAATGTAATAAACGAAAATAAAGAAAAATATTTCGAAAGGACTTTTTCAACAATAGGGCGTGTCACCAGGCAGAAAACTAGAGGTGGGCTTCACTCCAAGCCACCTAGGGCTTTGTTTGAAACTTGTATAGACACCTTTCATCACATGCAAACCATAGTTGTACATTGCATTTGCTTTACAAAAGGTGTGCAATACCATTGCTGCCATAGACCTTGCACTGGTCTGTTTCCTCTGACTGTGCTCTGAAAAGTAAGAGTGTTGCATGCAAAACTTCTTCCTCGTCCTGTGTTTCTGTTCTAATCCAACAAATGATGCTAGCTGCCCGTCATTGTTGGCTGAAGACATTTAGCCAGAATTTCTGCACTCAATACCCAAATTCGACAAGACATTTTTACTTCTGGTGCTTGTAGGCAACACTCATCCATAAAGGGTTGATAAGTGTTATAGTGTTAAGGTATTGCGTAAATCATTGTGTGAATGGCACTAAAGAAACAGGACCCTTCGGCGCGGAGTGGAGTATGACCATTGTGAGCCATCACCGTGCGTTGCGCTTCTCCCCAGTTTACACGGACTGTGCGTAGATTGAGGGATGTCCATGTTTGCAGATGGTTTTAGCTCTCGACACCAAGTGTATGCGCGGGCGCAGGTATGCTGCTTAAGGACATGGGAATTCGTGAATGAGATGAAAAACAGATTCACTTCATTGCCGAGCTTCGACATGGCCGCACCACTGAAAAACAATCGCTGCAAAGCACACAGACCACCAAGCACCCGCAAAAGGCAGCGGTGATTTCAACGCCGCCTCTACATTGCCGGTGCGCAGGATGTTATAGGTTGCTACACTAGTCGCCAAGATCCCCACTGTCTTCCCTGCTAAAAGGAAATGTTTTGTACTGGTGCAATAAAACATCTCCCGTCTCCCAGCAGTGTCTACGTCAATGCCTTCGCTCAGGAAAGGCGTAACGCTACGTGATGCGCACTCCATGCTGCAAAGTGAGGGATTTCTCAGTTTGGCTGAGTGACACTACACAGTGCCATGCTGTGAATCGCAGTTGCACATCCTTGCTTTTTTTCAGTGTATTTTGTGCTGTGTACTTAATGTACAGCAATTTATTTTCACTTTTTCTTTTTTCATCTTTTTGTTGTAGCTTTGCTCTCCTTTATCTTTTCTCTTTACCTCCAGCGGGACAGTTCAGGTGTCCACTGAGAAGTGAGACAGTTACGGTGCCCGCAGCACTTCATTGCCTACCTCCCTTTCTTCTTTTTGCAATAAACTCGTACTACTACTGCGTGAATGCTGCTTAACCATTCAATGTCTTTTTTGTGCCCAAGTAGGTGTAGGTGGGGGACCTGTTCACGTGCTCTGTGTGGCAACAATGTTTCTTCATTGTGCTATGCAGGAGTCGAGAAATCTGCGCTGTTCACACCCAGGCATGGCCATATACGTGGCGATGCGGGTCGCATCTCTTCGAAGCATTCCTGTCGAAGATGTCCTTGCCGCAGTCCGTGAGAACACGAAGCGCATCTACAGCATATGACGTCGGAGGCATCTTCATGTCGTCAAGCTCACGTGGCCTGCGGTGTTCCTCTGCATCTGGTGTTGCGAAAGTGAGAGGCAAAGCTGTGCGTGCCGCAATGTTGTCGCACTGGATGCAGAGCTGCTGAGAGCCTGTGGTTAACTACATTCTTGAGGGACACCTGCTGGCCATTCATCATCATCGACGTTGCCCACGCTCACAGCGAGACGCTTATTTGGTGCAGTTGTTAAAGCAAGCACTGTGCCGTGCTAGTCAGACCAAGGAATTATACTTATGAAGGCAGAAGCTCACCTGCCTTGCTTCGTGTTTCATATACAGATTAGCCTGACATTGTAAGCCTTCCAAGCTTGAAATTTTGTGTTCGTCTTTGTTCACCTGCACTATGTACTTTACTAGTGGACACAGTTTCGCAGGTAGTGTTTGACAGCCGACATGTTTAAGTGTTCGCAGTTTTCCTAGTAAAAAAATGTTAACTCATGCAAAGCTGTTGCTCAGAATGTGACAACACTCGAGATTACATGTAAGCCGATAGTATGCGTGTAGGGAAAATGGTTGTGCTGTACAAACTGCAAGTTGTTTGGACAAGATGGCATGGGGTAGTTGATTAACATTAACACTTGTTCTGTTTCTGAAATGTGCTGATAATTGGATATCGAGGGTTTTCTTTTTGTGTGTGTATCTGTGTATGACTGGATCATATGCTCAGCATGCACAAAAAAGACACATGCAGTTATGAAGCTTGTAAAAGGAGCTTTTATTGTATAGTCTGTTGTAAGCACATAGTATATCCCTCCTAGAACTGTCACTGGGTATGGCGTTACGCTCCTTTGGAATGACAATCCAGACATAAAATGAATGTGCGCTTGAATGTTGTTCATAAACATATGTAGTACAAGGCATCCCAACTGTCATGAACCAAGATTTTAAAATATGCAAATGCCACGTAGCTGGACAGATTTGCCGTCACTTGGAAATACTTGGATTATTTCTTGCATTCCACCTTATCACATAGTTAGTCTTAAATAATTAACCAGTCTCAAATATTATAATTAGATTAAAAGTGTCAATGAGAAAATTGTGGAGCAACATTAAAAACTCCCAATACAGCTGACTGCTACTCAATATGTGCTACATAAAAGAGCTGTTTTTTTCAACGTGAAAGAAGCCTGCAAATACGCATAAAATTGCCATGCAACTAGCCGCTCGAGGCACTTTGTGTGTATTCGTGGGCTTCTTTCATGCTTGGAAAAATACTTTCACGTAACACATATTGAGCGACAGAAAGCTGTATCGGGAGTTTCTCATGTTGCCCTACAATTTTCTCATTGACACTTTTCATCTAAATATAATATTTGAGAAGTTTATCAATTAATTAAGACTAATTATGTAATTAAGGGGAATGCAAAAAAAATAATCTCAGTATCTCCAAGCAATGACAAACAACATTGCCTGGCATTTGCATATTTTAAATCTTGGTGTGTGATAGTTGGGACACCCTGTATATAATGTGGCTTTATTTTTTACCACTATGAGTCTTCACAGTTAATTTTATTTTTCTTCAATGCTGCCACTCGAAAAGAACAAATATCTTATGAAAGTAAGTGCAGAACAGATCATGGGGACCTGTAAGCATATGTCGCGTTTGAAACATGTCAAAGCCCCACCAATTCAAGAAGTCTGACATCACAGAGCTAGAGGCTTTCTTCTTTAAGAAAGGGAACAGTGGCCAAAGGTCACACTGTCCGTTTAAGTTAACAGTGCATTATAATGAATAGATAAGGGAGGTTAAGTAATATGACTGGCTCTTTTGACAAAACTGCTAGCTTTTCTGCACTCGAGCTTTATATACGAAAGTGGTACTTTGCAGCAGGTCTTCTGTATACATTGGTAAGATGTGTTTGCTGGTTTTATCTCAACTTATTTAGGCATATGCATTGTCTGCTGTGCTCATTACGAGGAATAATGACATCTGCTGGGGGTGAAATGATCACTGCGGAAAAGAGGGCATGGAACAGTTTCTACTCCTGGCAACAGATGGCATCACTGTTCCCTTCTTTGAGTAAACATACGCTTTCCATCCAGCTTTGCTGCAGATCATACGCGGTGTCGAGTTATCCTACATTAAAAACAAGTGCAGCATCCAGACACGGGCAAAACCCAATATTAAATTTAAATTTCATGTGAAATTTCAGTCAGAAGAGTCATATATACCGAGATTATATAGCAATGCAACATTCAGTATGTTGGAGCTTGCCTTGACCTGTTGCAGTTAATGAGCTATACTTCACCTCACAAACGATTCCATGCAGTGCTGCAAAAGCTGCAAGTACTGCATCCACACATGATATTAAACATAAACCATCACTAAATGCAACCTTCGCATGAAATGCGAGTGTAAAGCAGCAAGCAGCTTAGTAAGAAGAGCCATTTATACCTGTTTCTCCCTCGATGAAGCAGTATGTATTGTTAAAGCTTGCCTCGACCTGTTGCACTTCGCCAACCCCATGCAGTAAAGCGTTTCATTTAGCCAACCACAAATAAGAACCAGAAGGGCTTGTTCGTACAGCGTTAATCCCCTTCCGTGCTTCATGAAATGTAAAAGATCTCAATAGGATTAGTGCAAGCCCTCCTGTCTTCTCTGAGACAAATAACCAGCTCTCATTCCCAATTGGCTGAAACAAGCAAAAGCTTTGGCTGCACTACATGGAACTAGTGAGACGAGAGTACAGACAAGGAGTCTGCTTTTGTCACGCTGCACCGAATTGCCGAGGCAAGAGTATGAACTAGGCTACTGCCATGGCCGGAAGTAGCAAAGCCACACCCAGTGCAGGGGTACAAAAATGAAAGGCACAACAGTGTCCTACTGCGTCTTCAACCGTGACTCCGTGACTGCAGGTGCCGGCAATAGCACTCCCGTAAAGAGTAACGTTCCCGTGAACACAAGCACCGTGCCGAACCAGTGGGTAAGCGTGAATGGATTCTGGAAGCAGTAGATGGACAGGAGCAGCGAGACGAACTTGCGGAGCGTGATCACCAGTGTCACTGTCAGCGAGGAGCACTCGGTTGTCAGCACGTACACCGATCGGATGCACACATATCTGAGACACAAGGCTGTCAAGGTAGAAGGCGGCCAGTTTTTGACGAAATGTGCTTCTAGTTCGACAGAAAGTGGCAGTTGGAACTTCAACTACAAGGCGAGGTCTCTTTGGAGATGCAATTTACATAACATAGTGCTTGTCCAATTGAACACCGCATACTTTTTTTCTACAGGAACGTGCACACACCTTGACTACAACAAGCTGTTGCACATAGCTGTTTTGCCCTATGCACACAAAAGCATGTTAACGTGTCCATGTTGCACATTATCCACATGTTACATGCAAAATGACAGTAGCACTCAATGAAAGGACAAATATGCGTAGAGACAATACTGTGTTTTCTTGTCCTCGAGCGATGCAGTCTTGTAATGGTGAGACAGCTAGCTATACAATCTGTTTTTATAAACTACTACCTGTGACAGGAATGTATCATAAGCATCCCAAATTACATGCAGTATGTTACAAGTGATTCATTTGCACCACTAGATTAATGCTTCTGCATGAGCCCAGTAAGACGTTCACGTGCATGCAGTTTGCTCAGACATTTGAATGAAAACAAAGCCTGTGCGCCGTTGCTGTTACTGCTATGTTCCAACAGTGCACTCTGGCTTGACATTTTTTTTCTGTAAAATGAAAAAGAGGGATACTGAACTGCGCTATCTCAGGTGCACAGTGTTGGCATTTCCAGGTAATGTTTATTTTCACCTCGTGTGAATTTTATGTGAGTCGGGTGCAACTCAATTTCTCTCTTTTACGATTTGTATTCTATCAAAGTTGTGCTTAATAACGTACGTGACCTGTCAAATTACAGTACTGCCATATAGCAGTGCAAATGATATGGTGTCACGCAGGGTGCTGCATCTCGAAGCTGCAAGCCTTCTAGATACTACAGTTAAGATGAATGCTGATATGTGAAGTTTTGTTTCGACGCAGCAGTGAAATAATGTACTTTGTACGTTGCTCAACCCTGTGCCCCTATGCTTACCACAAGGAGATACAGGCCGAACCCCATTATAGAAAAGTTGCCTTCAACACAGAATTCGTTGTGACCATATATTTTATAGGATTTGGTACTGCCATGAAAAACATTTTATTTACATTGTCACATCCATGTTCGTTGAGGATTGGCTGTAAAACGGTGGCCACGGCATTGCGCAGCCGAGCTCGAAGTCGCTGGTTAGATCCTGAATGCAGCGGTCGCATTCCGATGGAGGCTCAATGCACAAACATTCGCGTGGATTGGATTCAGGTGGTCAGAATTATTCTAAGAGTGCTTCACCACAGTATGCCACATAATCAGATAGTGCTTTCGACATGTAAAACCACAGAGTTAAACCTTTTCGAAATGTTCACCTGTATGGTGCAACCTAACGCAAGAGACAGCATTGTCCTTAGTGTAGTACAATGGCTTCTGAGCACTCCATTCTGATATTTTATGCGAAGGCATCTCCTCGGTTCTCCACAAATAATTAGATCGAAATATGCCCAGTGGCGCCAACTACAAACCAAATCATACAAGAGTCACCCACTAATGTACGCTATTTATCCAGAAATATACACAACAGATACATGCAAGTGTGTCGCACCAGAGCCATGCTAGAACACATGCTATAGGGATGCTAGGGACTAACACGCGTTAATGAGAGCGAGACCTCTACCGACAGCCTCCGCATGCAATGGCAGGCCACGCTGCTCAGCTCAAACCTGGAAGATCAACTCTGGGCAGTCCAGCGGGCCAAGGAAGCCGCCGGGAGACAAGAACTCTTGGCCATAACCTCGGCGGGTGCCCCAGCCCACTAATAACTCGTTGGACGCGAATCGTTCTGATTCGAAATAGTTTTCTCGCTCACTCACTCCTCAGTTCTTGCCTTCCTCTATGCTTCTGTACAATGGATATTTGGACATTACTGTTTGCCATTAGCAAGAGAAGTATAGTTAAGGGAGCTGGATTTGCACTCAAGTGCATTGAGCGAAATCCCGAAACCTTGTCTGTCTACATTACCATATAAAACCAGTTCTATTTGAAACAGGAGAAAAGGATACTGGGTGATGACATTTAGGAGAAGGTATACCCAGGATCTTGGGATGCTTTCCAACACAGGCAGAGGCAGTGGCGCTGGAAGAAATTTGCACATTTGAAGCACAGACTGTAAGGGTTCAACAGGCTTCGACTGAGGTCAGTAGCACATGTAGCACAGGTTAAGCATGCATATAAGCACATATCTGCAGCTCCACAAGAAATTAGCTTTGTGTGAATTATGAAGAGCAGAATGTGCTAAATATACGTAGTTTAACCCACAAAAGAAACAGAATTTTACATCAAAGAAAGTTAGAAAGTGTTCACGTTTATTGCTTCCCATGGGCAGTACATTCATCAAAAAAAGGTTCAAGATTCATTTATTTCTCCAAGAGAAAAAGGCCCGGGACAAAAAACTGCCTTGGAGCAGCTTGACGGGGTCCAGGGCCCATTTACAATATGGCAGCAATGAAGGGGAAAAAAAAAATACAACTTGAAATACATCATGAATCAGTAATTTAGAGATGAAGATGAAAAGAAACAGTAATTGGTTTGCTGAACTATCGACAACTGAAAACTCACTATAGCATATAGATACTTCTACTATAGGCTTTGTGTTAAGTTTCCTGCTCCTAAGTACTAACTATATGGTTCTGCTCAATTGATTAAAAATGTTATGTTAAGCTTTGTGGGTTTAAGCATTGAAAGAGAACAAATGGAAAAGCAGGAATATTGAAATTGTTCTCTCTTCTCTCTTTTTTTCCTGCTTAAAATTGCAAACATCACAGAAAATTCGGTAAGGGTACTAGATTTGTTCAAAGGAATGGGCTCTTCCACTACGTTTAAAGTTTGTTTTGCAGAAGTAGGCAGACCCTCGGTGTGGTGTCATACTGTGACAAGGATTTGCAAAGCAGGGAACTGCAGATCAAAGGTGGTTTCATTGCACGAGTATCCTAATCCTATGGGGGAGGGCACGTAATTGTTCCCCACAAGCAGCACCGTCTTCTGTAGAATGTCTTACTATACCTTCAGCGGGGTGGCCTCTCAGCCATGCTGTACAACTTACCAATCGCCTTTTTCGTAAGGATCGCGAAAAGTTTTCTTGGACTCAAGGTCAAGGTAATCCTTCCCTTGGCTTCTTTTCAAACTTCTCCATGCTACCATGTATGCATTTGTGCTGTAAACTGCTTTCCTTGATCCTGCATTTGCCTATAATGGCTATTTCAGACCTGCCAACTCCCATTTAGAGAGTACCACAGGTGAAACAGATTATAGCTAGATGAACAAGCACTCACGTAATGGTTTGTTGCTGAAAACGTTCAGTGCTTATTGAAAACATCACAGGCTTCGTTTTCTAAGAATGCTGTGAAAAGGCACTACAGTTCCAGCTAGAATGATTTTAGCTAAAGACGAATGCAAGTGCAGATAAAGTTAGTTCATAACATATTCATGTAAAGCAGCTGAAATTCGTTCTATGGAAATGAAACATTCGTTCTGTGGAGTAAGTGTCGCTGCTGTTAGTAGGTCCAAATAATCGCACAGGTGCGAAAAAATCGGGCTCTGAAAAATTGATCGGCCACTGTATGTGCAATCTTTTTAAATCGGGTTTGCCCTAAACTGGATGCAAATCAAGGATTGTAAAATTGTTGGCATTATTACAACTATCATAAAGAAGCTCTATAAAAACAGGGAATTTTATAATAAAATTGTAATAGTTGACAGGTTTGCTGTTCGTGTGTGCAGGGCATGGCATGTTTGATTTTAGAAAACCAATAGGGTGTCTCCTCTTCGTCTCCATTTGCGATCCAGGACAATGGAAAAACAGAGAGCTGGTAAAGCACGCTTCCTATGGAGAAGACTTTCCCGAGCTCTCGGGCTGTCACTGGGTACTGCACAAGTCTTTTTCACTGCATGATAAGTAGCATTTAATTGACACCGCTTACCTGATTGGTTGAAGAGCACGGCGTGCGAATAAATGTTTGGGACAAGGAGGAGAAACCCAGGCAGTGGCAGAGCATGCTGCAGAGAAAGAAGTTTCTCGAGAAAACTGGAAGTGCCGTCCAAAAGCATTGGAACCTCTTTCTATATATTTTGTATCCAAGTCGCACAGATAGATTAGTACAGTTTAGTACAGATAGATTAGATAGATTATTAACACTTTTGAGCAAGTCCACTTCTCCGCACCGAGTGTCACTTTGGTGTCATATGAGTGTCACTTTGGTGGCATGCTGCTAGCTCGGGAGTTTATGGCAGTGTCAACGGGTAAATCTGTCTGCACATTATATGCTCATTTATTATTAGGCAATATATATGCAAAATAACATGATCAACCATCACAAGACAAGGCGGCACGGCACCCAACACCCGAACGATGCGCTACACGTTTGGAAGTGAGGTGATGAGAATGGAAACCGTTTGCAGTTTCCATTAGCAACGTTCATTGCAAATGGCTTGGGGACACTTACGACACTTGAGGTTGCAAAAAAGAAAAAAAAGTAAGTTTTAGAATTAATCCAGTGGAGTATAATTTTAGTAGGACAAGGTTGACTATTACTGGACATATTGGATATTAAAAAAAAATTACTTTCACACCGTATGACAACCTCGATACCACAGTGCAATGTCATAGATATTTAAGCATTGTCTCCTATTCGGGCCATTCTGGCCCAAAGAGTTTTCGAAACTTGCTTAGTTGAGCCTTTTGTTCCTTTGGAATGTAATCTGGTTCTTGTCCCCCCCCTCGCCCCCCCCCAAAAAAAAAGACAGCAGAGTTCAGCGATTACTTTGGCTCTGAACTAATTTGCTAAGACACCAGCATTCTCACACAGTGAAGACCATAATTTTATTTTCGATTGCCTGCTTTTTCCTCAAAATAATTACGTTCGCCACCTACAGGGTACTGGAAAAGAACCCAGCAGCGATAGAGCTGTTTGTTAGGGGGAGGGGGGGGGAGGGGTGCGCTAAAATGTATTAATTTATATTTAATTAACGCTGCACAGATTCCTCTGCTCTGACAGTGTGTGGAGGAGTGCAAAGCCTTGCAGTAATTGTCGAGCACTGTCGTGCCATTGCTTAGCCATTAGCACGTTCGACTCCGAATGCACATTGCTTTACTGACACGGGCTCAAATCTCAGTGGAGGCAGTTGAGAAGAAGCTTTCTTTTCTTTATGTTGCGGCAATGGCGAGGTGGCCTGATGACAAAAATTGTTGAGTGTCGACGATGACGACAACAGTCGTCAGCATAACGGAATGGACAGACGGACAAGGCAAACCCAATTTCAAGTGCTTAACTGTCATCATAGTAACACAATTAACTATACCCAAACAAAATGCTCTCGAAACCCATGACGCCACTGCAAGTTGGCGAGGGAACATAGGTAAGGCATCGCCACTCGGTTATTTCATCTCTTCTTGCTTTCCAAGCCTCCTGTCGCATGGTATGAGTGATCATTCCGCTATAGCAGAAGTGTAATTTAACACTGTTCGTTAGAGTCATTCTAAAACAATGGTTCAAGGTGCAATCTGACTTACAGCATAGAAGAGAGATTCACGGGGGTGCTTTCCATAGCGGGCGTAAAGTGTTTCCTGGTAAATTCCCATGCGAGCCGAGAGCAGGAGAGCAAACAAGAGAAGCCCTATGCCTGCAAATGGGAACGAGAATCTGCATTTCATCTTTGTCGGGCAATGTGCCGTGACACTGAAACACACTGCTAAAAAAAAAAGGTAGGCAATTTCTGTAATCACATCATGACAGATGCGCTTCAGAAGACAATACGTGACAACAAATTATAAAGAGCCACTGTCGCAGAGTCTTGGATGTTACTGTTAGCAATGGTAGGTGTTCCTCTGCTTAGCCACCATGGAATGGAATGGAATGCCATCATGTAATTGCAGCAAAATGACATTTTTTGACTGGCATTGCTGCAGACTATATGCACTTCGGCTGTATTGTGAACGAAACGAGCAAGTAATGCTTGCAAGCATGGTATTAAACTGAATTCACTGCAAAATGCTAATTCTGCGTGAAATTTGATGAGGAATTGGCCAGTGGTCTAGGTGGAAGAGCTCTGAAATACCTATATGTATGCAACACTTACTAGATACAAGTAGCACATGCACTTTTAATGTGTAAGGTATACAAGTGAGAAATTGTCAAACATGCATCTACACTGCAGACAAATTCGAAATGCACTGCTTTTGCATTCTTGTGTATAACTTAATGAAGTAAGGACTATTAACTGATGGTTATACATACATAGGACGCAAGAGAAATGTATAACGAGAAAAATTGAAAACACTGAATATATGAGAAAGGCACAGTGGTGTAGCTGGTACAGCCACGCCTCAAGTATGTTCCTGGCTTTACAGCACATGGATGTACGTGGCAAGCTGATCCCTTACCAACACATCTGGTGTAAAGGCTGCTGTCTTCCACTTTAACAGTCCCTGCTTTTTCCTGCGAAGGATATGAAAAAGGAAAACGTCGCAAGACTAAGGGTGTTCGAACAGTAAGATCTTCACATGTTGAATCAAATAACAAATACTTTATCATTTCTAAACAATGTGAAATATGAAGTTTGCGTGGAGTTCATTTGTTTAAACAAAAAGAAGCAATCCCTCTGGTGCGACATAAGCCATCAGTACAGACCCCTCTATAAAATTTATGCATCTCGTAGTTTGCATATGCCACGAGGCCTCGATAGGCAAGATCAAGCATGCATTCATTGCATCAGGCTTCATGTGGCCTACACAAACTACCTTTAGAGCAAAATTAAACGGACAGACTTGCTAATGTGCTCTTTGTGTAATGCTCCTGAAGATTTGCAACACCTTCTGTATGACTGCAGCTGCTACTTGTTGTAGAGACGCTATATTAAAGCTCACTACACTTGCATCACAACTTGAGCTTCGAGCTACAGCACATTCTTGGCCCCTGGTAAAGCTCCACCTATGCATTACGTGCCACGAAAGTGCTGCTGGTGTTTCTGAGGTCCACTGGCCTTAACAACAAACCTTTATGACTATTTCTACAGTGTAGGTACATGTCTTTGACTGTATGCGCTGTTTGAATGATCATTGCGTATATAACATACTGATAACCCCGCACTTGAAGTAGTATGCCACGTGATCAACCAGGCTAACATCCCTGGCATATAATTAAAATTAGCATCTCTCTTATTTACATCAATTAATACATGCATGTAATCCCATTCACAATTGGATGTGAATGGAATTATCGCCATGTGCGGACACGGAAATACTGCCCAAATGATCAATTTCTAAACGTAAATTGAGACAACAAATTTGTATACAGCCAAAAAAGCAAGCCATTCCTGTCGGATGACAGCGGAAATTATTGATCAGAAGCGATGTGCCTTGCACATGCGCACAGTAACTGGTGCCCCAGCGCAGCAGCAGCAGCGTTTCTGCAGCAGAATCATTCACAACAGTTCCCACTTCAACCAGTATTTCTTCCCTGCAACTTGGCCCAAGGAATGTTATCCCACACATTCTAAAAGAAACAAGTGTAGAATAGCAGAGATGGACTTACATTCGCAATTTCAAATATTCGCACAAACATACATGAAACACTTCTCATGGTGAAGAAAAAAGGTTTGGTTTTCCTAGACCACAATATATATATTCTTTTTCTTGAATAACATCTGAACAAAACTTCTACAGCTAGAATCACTGCACTGAACGAGCCTTTTCTGAGTGTGTAATATGTGTAATGTCTCAAGATGGCTATATCACCCTGCCTTCCGTTCCTCGTAAAAGCAGCCGTTGTAACCAGCACATAAACACAGTTGGTATAGTACCACCATAAACATTTACAATGGACACACATCGCCTCAATGCATGCAAAGGTATCAATGTATACATGGCAAGGTGCACTGTAAAAGGAGTGATGACTTAGCTACAGTAAGCACGGTGATTAGCTGTCGGATAAGACTGGCACAAAATACAGAATGAGTTTATTACAGATGCTGACAGACACGTCGTACCTTGTAAGCTCTTTCCAGAACAACACTCGTATTAAATCGTGCTGTGGGGACAGCTTACAATTGCAATAACTGACACGTCAGTATCATGATAAGTGGTTACTGCATATATACTAAGAATGTTCCAAAACAAAACTGCATCTGCGTTTATGTCTCTTTTCACCTTCCCCTGTAGTACTAAACTTCAGCATAGCTTTTTTCAAGCATTCCTTTGTTTTAAGAATGTTTAAATCCAGTTCACAGGAGTTAAGTGCACAGAGGAGTAAACATTGGGGTAGCTGTACATTGTAGAGCTAATTAACAAATAAGCTCAGAATGCGCATTTCGTGCAAGTCAATACAGGCTGTTTCAGAGCTCATTACCTTTATTCTTATGGTGTGAATTCAGCACAAAGCCCAAAGTTCGGAGAGATAGGTGTGTGGTTAGCAGAAAGATGTACTAACACAGCACTTGTGTTTGTGCTTCTTGCCACTAAGGTCAAATAGCCCAAACTGCTATCTGAATTGTTCAATCCTAATTGGGAAAAGTTCAATGCCCGTATTCTACGAGCAAGGCAGTGCTGTTACAAGCGGTTTCTCATTTTCAGCATTCGAACAGAGATGGGACACTGCAAAAAGGTGTTTTGGTCCACTGCAATAATCTAACTCACCTTGTCGCCTACTGAAGCTATGGTGCATATCATAATGCCAACAGTTATCATAAATACTGCAAGGTGCTTGGACAGTGGGTACCTGCGGCCAAGGAAGACATATTTTAATGAGTCCTGGTTTCACTGATGGCATCCATTTCAAAACGCAACCTTCACATTTTTTTTTTCATTGAATGGGAAAGGGACATTGTACTGGGATAGTCATCGAAAACCCAAGGTTTTGCGACTCTTTGGGAATTATAAAAATCGTGAAGATCTCGCACAGTGTACGAATCGGTGCAAGCAAAGCCTTTGTGTCCACCCCAATGCAGCAGATCACTCGGCACCGGTGCATCACGCTACCTCCGGTGCAAGTGCTGTCACATTGTGGCCCGCCATGACCTGATGACATCATTGCTTAAGCCAACCAATGGGCACCGTACGTTACCCTCACCCTATGACATCATTGCTCGCGCTAACCAATTGGTCTCACGCACTTCCCTGAGAACTCCATGACATCATAGCTTATGTGAAAAAATCAATGCCACCCCCCCCCCCCCCCCCCCCGTCACCCTCAAGGAATGTCATTTGATGTGGCAAATAGTGACGAAAACGCAGAAGCAGGCACCCAGTGTATGCGCCTGCTCTTTTCGTCTGCACCCAGCTGTGCAGGTAATAATAATAATAATCTTTATTGCATAAGTTCACATAAGAGCTACATATCACAGCCCCCATTATGCAGCAGTGCTTGTATGTAAAATTATGTATAGACAACAGGGAGACTTCACTCCTCAGAAAAAAAATTACCGATTAAAATGATGTATAAGAAACACACATTTTGTTCACATGCACTTTTTGTTTATGTGTTGCAGTGTAGTCTTTGCTTATACACAGACATATTGACTCTAAATCTTATTAAAAGGCTAATAGCAAAAGTCCATATAGTCTGCACACACAAACAATTTCTTAACTCGGGGATGACAAGTTCTCTTTAAGCACAAAATCGCACATGCTATATTTCAAACAGAACAAACATCAAGAAAACAAAGTAATAAACATTATACACATACTAACCTCCTCTTCAGTAGAATGATGGCTAGTACCATGTTTGCAATAAGTGAGCCCTGCCATAAATAAGGAAAAAAAGTATATATGTACATAGAACACAAGACTTTACAAGCAATGACATAGCCCAGCACAAGTTGTGCAAACGCATAAGTGAATGTCGAGATTTTAATACTATTTTGGCATTTCAAAATGCTTCAGGATTTTGGAATGTGTACTCAAACACTGTGTCTTGTGCTGATATTTGACCCTCAAAGTAGTGAGATCTGTAGATTTCAATGTTGTCAACTGTTCAGGCTTCTGGATCTGACCTCTCACAGTTGCACTCCAAAGCAATGAAAGGACCACAAGACAGCAGAGGTCTTTGATTTTTCTTGACAAACTCCTACAGCTTGGCGTAGTTTGTGACGTAACACAAGACAAAGGCATAGTAGTGGCAAAGTCAAGCCAAGGTGACAGAAAGGTGACCCAAAGTGTGTTGAAAGCATTCACCAAGAACATAGCCTCTATTTGTTTTCCAAATTAAATTAAATCAAATTCTGGTATTTTAAATGCCAAAACCATGATCTGAATACAAGAGAGGCTATAGTGGGGGACCCCATATTAAATTTGACCACCAGGGGTTCTTTAAAAGTGCACCTAAATCTACGAACACGAGTGCTTTTCGCATTCCGCCCCTTTGGAATGCAGCCATGACGGCCTCTATCGAACCTGCGACCTAAAGCTCAGCAGTGAAACCCCATAGCCATTGAGCTACCGCAGAGAGTAACATAGCTTATGTAAGCAAGAAAATGCCACACATGGAGGATCAGCGTCACCACTATGAAAGAAATGCTGTAACAGCCCCCTAGGTATAACTGTCCTACTTATCATAGGTAAACTGCAGTCAAGCACTGGTATTAAAAGGTTAACTCGGATTTCAACCTGAAGGAAAATGCAGCTTGGCCAATTGTATTCGGTTTTTCTACAGAAGAATAACCGGTGCTTGCTCTTCGCACCACTATTTGCTGTTTGTGATTGTAGTGACCTTACTGTGTGGACCTATGACTCAAGGGAGGCAGTAACATTCAGCAGAGCACGACCATTAAGGTTCGACTATTAAGACTACTCGTAGCTATCGCATTAGAGACACCATTCAACACAGGGTGCTGTGAACTGCAGATGGTCTCCGCAGTCCCTTGAGTCACAATTTTCTCTGGAACTAAGTCATCTCCTGGCATAAAGCACTTGTTGCAATGTTTGTACAGAGAGCTTTAGGCTCTGCACGACCCTCCCATTCAAACATACATAACACGGAGGAGTGCTTTTATCAGTTTACCACAAAACCAATTTCAACAAGATTTTAGACGCATCGATAGGAAAATGCTAAAGTCTTTGAAATTGCAACTTCTCAATAAAGCTGTAAGCACTTGGAATCAATTAGTGAACACTCCCAAAAGAGGAACCTGAGCAAATTAAAAGTGAGCACTGTTTATTATCACGGTTTTATTATCTCGTAGGTGGCAGCACAGTTTCCAGTGGTCAAGGCTCGCATGATAACTGGTGATGATTCACACAGACATGCTGACGACAGAAAAGCACGCCGCCAGCAAAAGCCAGCATTTCGATTGGTGATGGATATAAAGGGTCATTTCACAACAACAGTGCAGGCCACACTTAGCACAAGCATGAGACGAGGACAGGAAATGTGGCACTGTGCCTTCATTATGCGCAACATTCATACTTGATGTGGCATTTGTAAGATGGATGCTGATCAACCAGTACTGTGTTCTTTGCTGAAGAATAAAACTGTGATCCTTGCAGAGCGCAAGTAATGCCGACTTCAGCTTGTTCATTCAAAACGTCAGTCACTACAGAACCTTGCGGGACTTGCGGCATGATGTGAAGTTACATTCCTTTTGTAAATATTTTTTTACCATGCCTTAAGAGAGCCCACCCCAAAATTTTTAAAAGGATTCAAAGTTGTAATATATGATTTGTAAAGACTCACGGATTTGAAGATCATGTGCAGAGGCATTGAGATGTCGTATGAAAGGGCATGATTGTTTGAAATGCTGACCAAGAAAAACATGACAACCAGTGTGACGTAATGTCTGCAAGAGGAAAGAAAGCAACAAATTGTGCTTGAGGTATCTGCTGTTACAAGGGGTGCCGACAGACATTTTCGACTTTGTAGAACCGCCACCATGTGTATCTCATGTGTAAGAGGTTGATACTTTACAAGTATGAAGGTTGCAAAACACGTAGAAGATATTTCAATTTGATACTAAAGTTGGTCCCAAAATGCCTGACCTGGCATCACTGACGTCGCGTTGTCATGATGCAGTAAAAAATTTTGCTATCGTTGTGAAGCAATAACGGTAAGTATGATAATGTTGCTAATAAATAACGAGAGTGATGCATGCAGGAACAGAATGAGCCAGAGTACCATGATGCACAGAAACTGACACTGGTTCATAGAACCAACTACAGTGGACTCTCTTTAAACGGAACCTCAAGGGGTCAGCGAAATTGGTTCCGTTCATCAGGAGCTCCATTTACTGGGAGACAAAGCTGAATACAATTGCACGAATACAAACCCAAACAACCATGAGGATGGTGTTCCGTTTAAGAGGCAATTCCGTTTAAGCGATTTTCGTTTATCGAGATTCCACTGTATTTTAGTTAATTATTTATGGCACTCTTGATGCTTGCCAGTATTCTTTTCTTCTAGGGTTTAGAGGGTCTGGACATTCATATAACGCAAGAGAATGACAAGTTGAAGATGTCATAGTAGTATTGCTTCAAAAAGTTCAGATGCTTGGTACTAGTAATAATTTGGTACAAACTGCTACTCGTCAGCAATGATAAAGAAAGTCTGTCATGTAAAGGTGGATGCCACATTAGGCCAAGTGTGCTACCACCCAATTGACATAACGTAAGCTTAATTAAATGCGAGCGGCACTAAGGAGATACTGGTTGCTACGGTAACATGAACGAGAATCATCTTGAACAAGAATCATCTGCTGCCATTTTAAATCTGTCTGAATTTAATTAGTGGGTAAATAAGTGGCCTCTGGTATTCACTGATAGTGTGGAGAAGGTCCTTAAAAACATTGAAAAAGCTTTTTCTCATGCTCTCACATTTCACACTCCTTTTTTTAATTGTCTGAACAACAGCGTGAACTTGTGAAGACCTAGAATACCGGGCATACAACTGCTGTAGATTAGGTAAACACAGATTGATATGGCATGAACAACAGCAGGTATGCATCAGATTTTAAATATACAACACAAGCACCGTATAAATGCTTTTTTGAGCTCATTTCTTCCACCTGTATCACTGGCTGCAATACATAGTAGGGATGATGTGACTGTAACTAGAAGAATAAAGAACTGCATTAGAGAGAGAGAGAAAGAAAAGTCACAAACTACTTTTTGGGACAAGCAATTGTAACCAGCTAATTAAAGAACAATTCTGTAGGGTTAGCAATGTAATTTTCTAGCACTGTAGGTGGTACTGCTTAAGTTAAAAATGGTAAACGAACAGTCCCTTGGAAAGTTTCAAATCTTTAAATGCACCAGTAACACATTGAGACATTTCTTTCTCTATGTAGCAAGCTAACAAATATAGCAAGCAAGCTCTCCATTCTATACTACTAAGTGTGTGGACACTGCTACCGCTTAATCACTACGATTACCATCCCTGCCTGATACTATCTACATCTGTATGGCATGTAACTAATTATAAGAGTAATGGTAATGGCAGAGAGTTAATGGGTGTACTAAAGCACTGTTCACTGTGAACTTATTTGGCGGTGGTGGTTTGCACAGTAGGCAACCAGAACAAGCCATACCAGGCTGAATTGTATTTATTACAAATAGAATTACAAATTCTGTTTGTGGCATGTTATGTTAACCTGCTCGTGTAATGCAAAAAAATCTACAAAATTGTGCTGCCACTTTGCAGATCATATACAACAGCCAGTAGAGGAAATAAGCTTCCCCATTAAAAGCTCAAGGTAATGGTGGCCAAAATTTTTAAAGAAATTTTCTTGCCAACAGCATCATACCTGCCTTGTTTGCCAGAAATAGGGAAAGAAACGAGAAAATGAACTGCAAACTAACTTGAGTGGCACCACAGGGCGTCTCTTGCCAAAATTTGTTGCAAATATGAATCCTTCTATGGCGATGAAGAGAAACTGCGAAAACGTGATCAAATTGGTGCATCCTGGATGCTCTCTGTAAAGAAAGAAAAGAAGTAAGCATGCTGTAATGTCAAGCCTGAAGTGACAGAAGAATTGAGAGCTGGGCAAGTTGGTACAATTCTGGATGACTAGAAACAGCATACAAAGGACGAAGAATGTGTTGTGTCTTTCACCATCTCTTGTGCGCTGTTTCTAGTCTTCCTGAAATGACAGATGATGATTAGGCAGCAATGCATGTATTTTTATTTTTATGTGTGAGCCTATTAAGACCCCAAAAAATTTAAAAATTTAAATATACCTAGCCACAATCGATTATGCAATAAAGAGCTACCTGATGTCAACTACTACATGCATAAGAGCCCATCATGTGAAGTCACACACATAAGCAGCAGTAGAGAGGGGTATTGTTCCTGAAAACTAAGGGCATGAAGGAACACAAACGACACAGACAGGCACTGACTTCCAACTATCTTATTTTGGAATCGCCAAGCCAACGTTTATATATGCAGACGTGTTACCAAATGACAAAGAAACGAACAACACATCAAAGCTGACCATCCAGAAACAGCATTTATTTAGCGCTAATATTTATGCTAGGGGCACTCACGCAGCGATCACCAGATTTCCTAATGTGGGCTGCTTCAGCTACCTCTCTTTCTCTTTTAACTTCTGCATGTCTCAGAAAGGTAGTCTTATCTAAGTGTGGTGTGCTTTGTGTACCTTCATGTCCTGTATGTTTGCGGCGCAGAAACCGTTTTCAAAAACAATATACGAACGTGAACGAATTCTTTAAGAGCAAACTGAAGTTCAAGTTGCCTACTAGACTATTCTGTGTAGCAGAGATCTTGGAGGGCAAAGGCTTGAAGTACGAGTGGTAGTGTGATGAACGTTAGTTTTATTATTATATATGCACATTGAAGACGATTGCCTAATGTAGATCTGCAAGTTCACCACTCACATTAATGTGTGCTCACTCACTTTCTCTGTCACAGACACTGCTTCTCTCTAAATACACATGCGCATACCTGAAACTAAAAGGTATGCACTTATTTCCTTTCACAAAACATCGCTTAGAAACACTCCCAAAAGGAATTTGAAGGTCAGTGCCACAACAATACATAGATCGAAGTTGAAATACATAATTAGAACAAGAGAAATTAAGATGAAATACTCACTTGACCAACAATTCGAGGAAGAATACGTTGGTGCAACAGCCCAAGAAAATGAAAGCTATCGCCACTATAATGCGAACCTCCATTCCAACTGAAAACAAAATAAAATCAAAAATTCAACAGGACGCGTTTACAGTTTTTAAAAGCGAATGATACGTTCCCCGTTGGTGACGGAAACCGCGTAGATTCACTAAGCGCATGCAAAGGGAAACGTTCATCGTTCAAGAAAATTGGACATGCAAGTTGGGAAGCCTCTCCGCCTTTCATCTCATTAAACCTTCTCTCTTCCAGACACGAAGAGTAAGTTTTGTGGTACGTGGCGGGAAGTTGACGGCGTGGCAGCTACAAGTAGAAAGCAAACTTTCCTTTTTTTTTTCAAGTGAAATGCAAGACAATCAGCCAGACGCAACTTGGCCACGTCAACCTTTGCACAGATTAGTAGGCTCCTCAATGAAGAGTTTAAAAAAAACTAATCTCGGTCTAATTAAAAACAACGCGAAGAGAAAATGAGATCGCGAAAAAAACTACTGTTGATGTGAATAAACGAGCAAATACCGTTTGAACAGATGACTAATGTTGTGAAACGTAAACTGCGGAACTCTCAAGCCAACAACAGTCCGAAACTCCCAGGCATCACTTTCCGCACGAGCTCAATGCACTCATTCATCTGTCCTGTCCAGCGCCACAAGCTTCATTGTTCGTTTTGTATACGTGTCAGCGTCACCGCATTTGCGTCGACCAACTGTACTTTCCGTGAACTGCAGATACTTAATAGCACCTTTAATGAATGGGAACCGCGGCTAGGTGACCACGACCCAACAACAAAAAAACATTTCTATGCACACTGTTGTCGGGCTGCTCTTTTCATACGGCCATCTTTGGCGACGCCGTTCCCGTGTGTCGGAGCGTCTTACAATCGCAAATTTAAATTTCGTTCTGATTACTTCGTGCGAAAGTTGCATAAACGAGTAGTATTACCCATACAAGCTAAATATTATCGAATATCATATTTTGTTGTGATAGGCAGGTTAGTGGGGTTACGGACGTCACCAAGGTCTCAAAACTACCTGTCTTTCATGTGACAGTAAGCTTTGCTTTGCTATTGAACGTTGTCAGCAAAATTCTAATGCTTGTTTGCCTTGTTCGTGTCTTCTTTGTGCCACGAACAATCTTGCTCATTTTTACATGTTGCACATGGCTAGCTACGGCTGCGAATACCCTACATGACATCGTCCGTCACACAGGCTTTTAACAGCTCCAACTAACATGGTACTATTTATTTATTTATTTACAATGTACTGCGGTCACATAGGACCAAGAAGATGTAATTTTATACATAATAAATAAATAAAATCCGCGGACAACCTTGCGCTGCGGGTAATGTGTTCGAGTTTTGCTGCAGGGTATGTTATCAAGCGTTGCGATGAAAGTGGTGTGGGTTATTGTTATTTTTTTGTTCAGTTTCTACTTTAGCATGTTTGCTGTAGACCGGAATCATTTGGACGATATTACTGAGAAATCAAGGACGTCATATGCCACCGACGTCCTGCGCGACAAGAGACCGAGAAAGCAGCAGCGGCCACCAACGGGACATCGACGCGTCAAGGTGCGCTGGCGACGTGGCGTCGCGGCGTCGCGGCGATGCCATCTCCCCTCACGCAACACTTGGTGTGCTAGCGATGCAGCAGGTTTAGCGTTTCGTCCGCTACGTGGCACCGCAGCCAATGGGAAATTAGGTACCGTTTCGCTGCTACAGACGCCGCTGGCTTTTTCGCTCAATGGGATATTTGATGCTCTCGCATCAAAAAGTATAAGCACACGCTGTGTGTACTGAACGTCGCCGACAAAGGACAAATGTATTGAAGTTCCATCTCGAGCACAAACCGCGATCGCGCTCCCAGCTTCATTTATATTTGTGGCATATCAAACGAGAATGCAGCCTTGAATCATGCTTGGAGGAGCACCCAGACATGATCATGTCGGCAATGAGCCGGCTGCATATTGTACGCATAACCCCACCTACAGCTGGCCCCCATTGAGAAAGAATGCGTACTATACAGTATTTGCATTTCTAGCTGAAGTTCCGCCCCTGCTATAAGACAGGTGTGCGAAAGTCGCCAGCGCTCTGAGTGCGTCTGCACGACTGTACAATATTTCTTTGAAGGGGCTTTCTCCGCAACAAGAGACCTGTTGAGGAAAAGCCCGCTTTTATAGTTGCCTTATTTTCATGAATGATAGCCAGCATGGGTTCAGTATGCATGCTACATGTATATGTGCATAGGTAGGTGTGTGTGTGTGTGTGTGTGTGTGTGCGTGTGCGTGCGTGCGTGCGTGCGTGCGTGTGTGTGTGTGTGTGTGTGTGTGTGTGTGTGTGTGTGTGTGTGTGTGTGTGTGTGTGTGTGTGTGTGTAATGTAGAAGCCACCAGGCCGCGTTTCCAGGTGCACCGTGCCATTATAGATAATTAGGACCTCTAACACTAGATGGTAAAGTTATATGTGGTCCAGTACATTGATGAAGTCATTTGACAGCACACTATATCGGGGCCTGCGATGTGTCATATATGCGAAAGACAGCCCCAAAGTGCGAGAGTAGGAATCTTTATATTTTGCGTATACCCAAGCGGCCTTGCGCACTCAAAGTGTCACGCCCTGCTTGCGTTGTTTGATACCCCATACACTTTATTTTGCATACATTTTTTTTTTTGCATTCTTCTGTAAACCCGGCGGTTTGCGCTCGCAAAACCTAAAACTCCCTAGTGTTGTATAAACTGCGTCGGTGCACTTTGCACAAAAGTTGAGACTGCGCTATAGTGAAGATATGACAGTTGCGTTGTATGCATGAAGATGAGCGGAAGTCGCAAGGAGTCCTGGGCTGCGATGTTTGTTTGGGATCATCGATGTTTTTACAATCGGCACTGAAGTTATAGGTTGTTGGCAGCATAAACGGTCATTCTAATAAAAATAATGGGGTTTTACGTGTCAGAACTACGATTTGATTATGAGGCACGCCGTAGTGGGGGACTCTGTAATAATTTCTAAGTATACACGGAAACAAGGTATTTCTACAACAAGGTTGTGGGACAAATATACACCCCAAGGGTGCAACCGTTTGAAGAGTGATATACGACATTTTTGGCTTGTCTTTAGCTTGCTGTGTGTTCGACGTGGATGATCAAGTTTTATGTGAGGGAACACTGGCGATGTTTTATCATACTGCTTTAAAACAGCGAATTGTAGACTGAGGTTTGCTTTTGTTATCTTTCTTTCCAGTAGAGTTATTTAATCCGGAGGCGAGGGGCAGGTGTGTAATTAGCAATTGTAATCAGCGTTGCTTATTGGTTTGTTAGCCATTGCTGTAGTCAGGACGTGCCTGCCTAACGCAACTGCCAATAAACTCTAAGTCGCGAGTCTGCACCGATGCACACCGTGTCCTCCTTATTATTCAGTTGCGCAGCTTTGAAAAGAAACACCGGTATACGAGACATCACCTAGCCAGTAAGCTTCCTCGAGGGGCGTCATGAATGGACTGCGAAGGCAGTCATCCTCGGATGCGCCTACACGGCTCCCCCGTACTGGCATCACCATGGGCACACGTCAAGCCCGGCATGCTTGCCGTCGATGGCTTCGCCTTTTTTTTTTTTTTTTCCGCAGCCAAGGAGATGCGCTCGTTTTCCTCCAAACATATTCTAACAGCGCACCGGTCTTGTCCTTCACCTATTCTACGAGGCGAGCTGTCGAGATGAACGCGAAGGTCACCATCGTGTATTACGACTGAACCGCGTCGTCTGCCAGACGATTACAAGCTGCAGAGTAGAAAACAGAGAGGTGGCTAAGAAGTCGAAACACATCCTCGGCGGCTCCCTTTCCCAATGCGTCGTGTGGAAGCTGCAAACACGAGAGAGTTTCTTTCTTTCTTTCTTTCTTTCTTTGACGGCGGTGCAGAAACCAGTCGTAAATACTCGCTCGATTGGAAGAGCTGAGAGAGCGGCGCGCAACCGTCTGCAAATATACAGTACCGGCAACAGGCGCCGTACGAAGGAAGGATTCACGAGTTTCGTTTTCTCAGAGCCGACATGCCGATAGCACGTACGTCGTCGTCTGGAATCAAGCGCCTTCGTGCGTTGGGCTACCTTCTACTCTGCTTCCTCAGGTCAGAAAGTTTTGATCTTGTGCCGCGCAATTCGCTGTACCCAGCGTGGACAGGACAAGAAGGCAGCGGGTACGACATGCCAGCGCTGAGCCGCTGTGAGCGCTAGCTAGTGTTTCTGTATATGCTCCCACAGGGAGCATATACTGGAACACTAGTGAGCGCTGCCGTGTGGCGTCCCCCACCGACACGTTGCACACAGGCGTGTCGATTTGACGCCATGCGATACCAGGGCTAAGGGACCAGGAGGCGAAGCCGATGCAACGCGGCGCCGATGTCGTGTCGCGTTCATCTGACGTCCCTTCGCCATAGCGCGCTGTCGTATCGTTCTTCATTTCCCCTTTACTTGCTTCCCTTCTTCCTATCTTTTTTTCCTAACTTCTTTATTTTTGTATGCCGTCCTTCCTAAAAAGTATGCAAGCATTGTGATCCTGTCGGCGACAATTGCCAGCCTGCCCCTTCCCTATTTCCCTGTTCGTAAACGTCTTCGTAAATAATACTAATAATTATTATGTTGGTGATGATGAAACCGTAACTAGGCTGGCTTCAGAAGCAGCAATTGAAGTGGGAGGTAAGCCACCAAGGAAACCAGTAGGTAAGCTCTCCCGAGTAACAAAGGACCTAATAAAGAAACTACAAAGAATGAAAGTGCCCAACTAAAGAGATCAGATAGAATTCGCGGAACTGTCAAAACTAACCAATAGGGAGAAAATAAGAGATATTCGAAATTATAACGTGAGAAAGATTGAGGAAACAGTAAAAAATGGACACAGCCTGAAAACACTGAGAAGGAAACTGGGCATCGGACAAACCAAGATGTATGCACTGAAAGATAGGCAGGGTAATATCGTCAGCAATCTCGAAGATAGAGTAAAAGCAGCGAAACAATTCTATACTGACATGTACAGTACCCAGTAGCCACGATACCTCCATTCGAAGTAACATTAGATGATGATGATGATGATGATGATGATGATGATTATGATGATGATTATGATGATGATGACGACGACGACGGTGGTGGTGTCGCACCATCATCCCACCACACCACCACCACTGCATGAGCATCTATCCTGATGCGCTGCATATACCGTAACACTAAACCGGTGTAACTTGGTAAAACATGCTTTAAAAACCCCAATTGTCATTCGTGTTGCGTGATTGTTGCTCAAGGAAACGAAGGCGAAAATTTATCTTTCTTGTGTTTCGCGCCAGAACCTCAGCGCCGATACGTCAGTTTGATGTCACGCATTTTAAACTATTTACACGTATTTTGGCCGTTACGGCAGGCGGTAAATTACCGAAACATGCCATGTTGTGCTTTTGATGACATTTATAGAAATGAGCGAATATCAAATCTTCCAAATACAAATCGAATACAAATACAAGGTATCGAATATCCAGGCGCACATCGTTTACAATCTAGAATCTCGTTAAGCAGAAATCGCGTAAACGGAATTGCCGGTTAAACGGAACAACTTCTATATTGGTTGGTTTTGAATTTGAATAATGTAAAAAGATCATAAAATAAAAAGAATCGTCCACCTCCACTCTGTGAAGGGGGACGACCAGCGAAGCTGTTTAGCACACGACACAGAGGTGACACAGAATTATGAACAAAGGTACGAACTCATTTATTGTCTTGATCGGTGGTCATCTAAACGTAGGTAGTCACACTAGGTAGACGCACACTACACTGACACGCACACTTCTATGCCAGCACGAAAACGTCCAAGATATTCAAGAAACGCTAAACGAACGCACCTTCATGCCTGCTCAAAAACTAACACCAAAACTCTAGTGTCATCATGCAAACAAACAGTCCTTTTTGAAAAACATCGGAACAATTTTTTTTTTTCAGAAACCTGTTTTCTTACCGTTATGCCTAGGACCCGTTTGGGTCCCAGGTGTGACAAGGGTAGTCCAATAACGCGTTACAGGTCCCCGAGCCCACCACCCCGAGTCCACAGGGGTTTGCGCCATTGCGCTTGGACCATTTCCACACTACCTTCGGGATCGTCCCACGGTTTTTGCAGACGCGCACTAAAAATGGACGCAAGCGTAGCCATAAACAACTTCGCTGTAATAAAAGCTCTCGCTAATCAAAACCAAGAGAGAGAGAGAGAGGGCTCTTTATTGGAAAAACAGAGAATTTTGCCGGCGCGTATATAACTTCTGGCATGCTACTCTGTATAGGGATGGGGAATGGGATTAAAAGATTCCAGAAAAGAGTTGGAATATGAGTAAATAAATAATATGAGTAAAAAGTAAATATGAAATGTCCGAGTGGACCTGATACTAATATTTACAGGTGACATGGCGGGTAAATTTAGGCTTTTGTATAGGAAGGATGCAATTTTTAAAGCTTTCCTATTTGACCAATTTCTGTCAGGTATATTTCAACAATAAATCCAAAACCCGTCGCTGTTTTGAAGGGCCGGGCATTGGACCTAAGATGCTCGGTAACGTTAACGGTTCGTGGCAAATCATGTCCATTTGGTGCTCAAAAAATTGTCTCTCGTCGCGGTACGCGGGGCATTCTAGTAATATGTGCTCAATTGTCTCTAAGTTGCGACAGTTATCACAGTATGGGTTAGTGGTAAGTCCTATGCGGTACAGATAATTGTTCGTGTATGCCACGTTCAGTCGAAGACGATGGTACAATGTCTCTAAGTGTCGAGGAAGTGGTCGTGGAATTTTCGGTCTCATTTCTGGGTCAATGTAACGTAGGAAGTTATTATTCGCTACTCCCAGTAGGCGGAACAACAGAAGCAAGCTCTAAAGTATTTTATTGAAAAGAAAAGCCAGAATCTGATTTTTATCTTGCCGCACCTATCTTCTACGCCGTAAACCATCTTCAAAAAGTCGTGGCAAGTAAAAATTTTATGGCTATTTTATGCTCAGCAGGTGCAGTCCTGACAGCTTGGCGGTATCGCCACTCGCCCCCATAAACGGCCGAAATAAGATCGACCGCAATTTCGCACATTTCGGCCTACGCCACCATGACCTCGTGCTAATTCAACCACCGACTCAAGCAGTAAGGGCGACGTTCTTACTCTGGTTAGTCGCAGTCAAATGTAGTCAAACGCAGACGCAGATATTTACAGCAGGAATACTTTTTTCAGGCATAATTAGGTACCACGCCTGTGTTGCCAAATGTGTAAAAGACAGCTTACTATCAGGGACAAAGGCTCAGTTTTAAATACAATATCACTAATTGTCGTTAAAAAAACTGCACAAATAGCTTCTCAACATCTTTAAAGTCTGGTTGCAAACGAACTTTTCAAGCAGAAGGTTGGTTCGCCGGGGCACATCTGTTTGCATAGGGCTTGCCTTTCCTCAGGACCTGCTCACCTTCTGCATCCCTGAAACTTAATTTTTTTTTTAAAGTTGCAAATAAAGTGTCGAGGCTGGTGTATGACTAGCTTTCCAAAATCGTTAAATAAATGGTTGCCAAAGAAAGACCACAAGTTGCGGGGGGAAAAGGGGGGGCTGCTGAAGGACTTGTGTGCTGCAGCCAGATGTGAAAGAGCCGTTGAAAGGAAAACATCACTTGTTGTAGCGTAGAAGATAAAACTGCTGTACTACTAGACTGCCAAAACACTCAATTACCTACTACGAGCAAAACTCACAGGTTGTCACGTCGACTTCTGCCGCGAACCAGAAAACAAACAGAGCGTTCCCCTCGTCCCCTTCCGTCCTTCCTTTTTGGGGCTAAGCGATCATAATTTCTTATGGTCTACGGAACCTTGTCGTTGTTTCACTTTTGATAATTTGCGATAGTTTGTTTATATGGTGAACAATAGCCAAACTAACAGTCGCTTGTTGCGAAATATTTCGTTAGTGTAAAATATTCGAAAATACTGAATAGCTATTTTTCGAATACGAATACGAATAGTTAGGTTGTAATAGTCCAATCGTATTCGAAACTTCGGATATTCGCCCATCCCTAGTCATACTGGAATTCGATGTTATGTTTATTTAGCGACAGATGGTTCATTAGGCTCGAGCAGACGATGTCATAATCGATGACGTCACCGCGAACTGGCGCGGGAGTTTCAGGACTGTATCCCCGCTTGTCTTTTGTCATTTTTGTGTGTGCGTTCGTTTAGCAAGCCCTGTCCTACGGTATAGTGTAGCCGATTTACTATTGCAGTAGCGTAGTTTATTAACACAGCTTAACTTAACTGTTAAGGATAATCCGTATAGTTTATCAACAGGTGTGCTTTGACGTGAACGCAGGTACTGTGACCTCACCTTCGCCGATGTCAAAGAACTGAAACAAACTGGTAGGTACTACCAATCTGTGACCTTCTGCTCCGGTTACGAAAACCGTCTGTGCCAAAAGTTCAGACGCCACTCGGCGGGGTCATCGCAATCTAGGCGTGACCTCGCAGCGAGCCTTCTGTAGCACGACCGACGTTCGAGTAAATGTAGAGACGAAATGTAGAGTCCATTGTCCCTCGGGTCCCTACAGAGCTTTGCAATGACGTCAGTGCTACAGAAGGCACACTGCAAGGTTCAGAAACATTCGCGGTTTGCAGTATACGTGCCCAAAACTTTCTATACGTTTCCGGCCAAGCGGTCAGTGAGACAGCATATTGGTGGGGGCAAACTAAACCACGCAGGACCGTGCAAGCTGGAGTTCTTCGGCACCACGACGACGTGGAAGAGCCCGCACTACCCAAAGGCGTCCCAGCCGCCCTTGAGATGCGAGGCAGTCCTCGAGGCGTCCGACAAGGATCACGTGCTCAGGCTGGACTTGGCCGACGTGTACCTCAACGAAGGAAACGAGGAGTGCGGCGTCTCCAAGCTGGAGGCTGCCGAAGGCGTCAACGTCACAGGTATGAATGAGATATATGCCTCTTTACTGTGTGGTCAATCGAGCAGATTCGCTTTCCTGACAGAAACTTTTTTTAAAAGAAAATATACAATCCTTGCAGCTTTCACGATACACCTGGCGATATAGTTTGTCGACATACGATGTGGACATTGCATTGCAGATGGTGCGCTGGAGGAACGACGTGTACAGTGTATCGAAAGCCCATCCACACGAATTCATTGGGCAGAATACAGTCGCATGAAAGGCTGCACACCTTGAACCGTTTAGACGAGTGCGAACAGTGGACTCAGCGGCCTTTCACGGACCTCATATACGCGCCCCGTTGCAATAAATAAAGACCCCATGGTTGTACTCAATGATGTTATGTGGTATTGTAAAGTTATGTTAGGCGAGCGCAGTGAGCTGTTCTCTTTAATGCTTGTTTAGCGAGTGAACCGATAAAAAGCCACATATTTCTTTACTAGTAGCTTTGCGAAAGTTGCCAGCAATTGCTTCACTCGAAAGTCACTGATCGAGTGCGATAGAGTCTGAAGCTCGTCAGATTACAGTTAGGTATAACACGGGGACACCCGGTAACGCAAAGGACGACTAATAAGCGACGGCGGATTCGAACCCGGGGCGCAACAGGCTGCGCGCCGCGGTTCATTTCACGTCGACCCACTCGACTTACCATTCACACGCCGCGCTCTGCATCAAGGAGGAGTTTGAGGAGGAGCCGAAACACCTCTCCGGAAAGCAAGTTGTTTCTTAGATAAGCCAAGTTGATATAGGGATCGAGGCGCAAGGACAGCCGCGATTTATTATCCACTCGGGAACTTCGACGCGCTTGTCCTTTCTACTTTCTACATTATAGTTGTGTGTTTGTTTTGCAATTGTTTTTTTATTTTATTCAAAGACATCCATTGAAAACATTGTCCGTCGCCGCAGATATTCCAGCGCTGTCGATATGTGATGCGTTTCACTGCTTTTATAACAGGACCGTTCAACCTGGGTGCGTTTTGCGGTGCCCAGTCGGAGCAGCAGTACGTGACGTCCAAAAGCCATCGACTGCGGCTCAAACTGACTTTGGAGAGCGACGTCGAAGAAGGTCATCTCTTTGTCAGAATCGACGCCATCAAAGACGGTAATAAAACACATATATATATTGCGCTCGTTTGACTGTCAAGGCTCATGTGCCTTGTAAGTTTTAGCAATTATGCGTCGATTGTATGTCCGTTTCAGTCGGTGGGCAGTGTCAAAGTGTAATACAACGGAAGCGCTGGTAGCCAGTAAAATATTTAGTTATATGGTAGTATACGGGATGTGCAGTATTCGAACAGCGAGTACTTATACGTCAGCTCAACTATATTTGAGTGGTTTGAATGGTCACCAACGAGAAATGCTAGTATTTCTGTTTAGGCTATACTCTTCGTCATAAAAAAAAAATCACCTAGAAAATGAGGACAAAAATTATGTTTCTAAGTGCCGCGTTCAAGCTATTATGCCCATCATGACGCTGGCTGTGGTCGCGTCGAGAACATTCACGGTATTTCGGCGTACCTTGGTCGTTCTTTCCACCCTGCATAGCCCGCAGGCGCTCTCCACACCTTCGCCAACATATATAAGCACACTGTACCTTACTTCTACGTTGCAGTGTACGGGCACCCCGTGCTCAGCAGGCCGCTGGACAGCGACGGCGACGATGACGGCGGCAAGGTAGTCGGAGGCAAAGAGGCCAAGAAGGGCTCCCACCCTTGGCAGGTGAGGCATATATCCAATGCGCTCAACGCATTTTTTTTAAATACCCAGTGCGTTTCTTGTGCTGCAAGTTCACGCGTTTAGGGATATTGATGCAGCGTACGTTTACACAAGCTCTTGCGGAACCACAGAAACGATTGAACACATCCTATGTATCTGTCCCCAATACGACGTCGAGCGCGAAGTTCTCCGGACAGCAATGAACCGGCTGGACTCTAGACCATTTTCCGCAATGATGATCCTTGGATCCTGGCCGTACGCGTCGATGGCAGAGAAAGCCATGAAAGCGCTCTTGAAATACCTCAAGTGGACAGGTCTTGGGAACCGTGTGTAGACTCGGTGCGAACATTCCACTGTGCGCGAAACTGTGCTCTCTCTCTCTTTCCTCTCCCTCTCTCTTCATCCTCATACCCCCTTTCCCCAGTGCAGAGTAGCAAACCGTACGTGCGTCTGATTAATCTCCCTGCCTTTCCTGTATTCCATTTCTCTCTTTCTCTCTCTCTACACAAGCTGCAGTGGCGTAGCCAGGCTTTTTTTTTCTTCCTTTTTTCTTTCCGGAGGGGAAAGGCGGTGTGTTGCCGCACACAGTTTTATGTCAAATATCTCTGGCACTTAGAAATGTCGGGAGAGGTTCAACGGCGCCCGGTATTATATTTGCAATAGCAGTTATATGGACACTCCACGCGAATTTCCACCGTCGGCGTCGCCGTGATGTTTTGTATAAAGCGAGCTAAGGGGACAGGTTTGTGCGCATCTCCTCTTCTACACCAGCTGCGGCGGCCGAGTATGGCCGCGCGCATCATATATCTCGGAGGCAATCTGCACCGGTTTCGAAGGCTAGCCTGCCGGATGTTGGCTTCGTGTGCGCAGTGTTCTCGAGCGTCTATATATATATATATATATATATATATATATATATATATATATATATATATATATATATATATATATATATATATATATAGTTCGCGTTGGAGCGAGAGGCAGCACAAAGGGGGAACTCGCTCGCTGCTGCCGTCGCTCATCACCCCAGCGCTGTGACAGCGAGTGTCCGCGGTCATCGAGTGAGATGTGTTCGCATTTGGCTGCGCGCGCGTGACAACATGCTTGTTAATTTGGTTAGTAGTGAAATGTCTACAGCAGTTTATGCAGCTGAAAAGATGACTAACCTTACTCCGTGTAGCTGTCTAAAAAATGCTGTCGCAATCAATGCTTCGCTCGTCGGGCGAAAACCGTGGCTTTTTCTTTTCCTTTTTCTTTCGTCATTAATTTCTCACGTGCATTGCACCGAATGGCCGGTTTCAATGATGACCGCGCCGCAGCGGAGTCCGATCTAAATGGCGTAAATAATGGAAAATATACAATGAATATCCTTATAAAATACGGCACGCGATGTCTTGGGGCCACCAGGTGCTTTTCAGGCTTCCCGACTCGCCAGCTCACTGCGGCGGTGCGCTTCTCAACGAACACTGGGTGCTGACGGCCGCACACTGCTTCGAGCTGCTCGGAAAGGACGCCCAGTCGTCGCAGCTACAAGTGCTGCTGGGAAAGCACAACCAGTTCGCTTCCGAGCCCCACCAGCTGGCAGTCCGGATAGAGAAGGTCCTCACCCATCCCGACTACGACAGTGACTCTCAGGTATACATATAGACCGTTCGTGTAATTTCTTACGACGGGTGCAATGCCATACACCAGCACGAATGGCTATAGGCTTTCTTTGATATTTCCTGCAGGGATACCTCGTTAATGCGCAGGTGAATGGCCAGACAATATCTGTACGACTAGCTGTTTCCATATTCGCAAAGTCCTTCTAGAAATTACATGCGTTCATATAGTATATGGCAGCCTCATTTGCTCAAGATGGCGACACGTCTTCGCTGCTGGTAAAGAGAGATGTCAGAAAGGCAGCGAGATTAACCAGACGCTGTCCGGTTGGCTTCCCTGTATTGGGGAAGGGAGAGTAAAATATGAATAGAACGATATAATTTCACAGTATATACGCACGGATACACGCAATGAAACGCTCACGTCGTTGAACTTATCACAAGTGGTCGTATACAGACTGCCGCATCTCGATAAGCGCAGCTGCGCTTTTGTGGCTTTGCACATCGCACGGTAAAAGCACACATGTGCGGCCGGCGACGGTATACCCATAACCTTAGCGCACGAACAGCCGAGTACTTCTTTCAGCACGAAGAGTGCAGGGATTTGTAACGAATCTTGGCTGAAGGGCAAGTGCCGAACGCCCGCTTATATATACAATCATTCGCCAACTGTGTATCTATTGACACCTCCTGTCCTCTTTTTCGTCCCTTCAAAATCTTATTTTTTTTCTCTCGCCTTCCCTTTTCCTCGGCACAGAGTACAGCAGGCTAAAGAATTTCGTCTCGAGACGACCTCCCTGCCGTTCCCGTTATTTTAAAAAAAGCTTTTTTTTTTTGTCTCCCTGACACCTGCTTTCGGTTTCAACGCGTCCCGTGCGCACGCCATTAAGAGCAGAAGCACACACAGGGAGCACTTTTCACCGACTGTTCCTTCGTTTGACCAACGAGCAGGACGCCGACGTAGCCCTGGTGAAGTTGGACTCGGACGTAGAGTTCAGCGACTACGTGCGGCCTGTGGCGCTCGGGGACCCAGACTTCGTGGAGAAAGAGTTCTTCTCCAAGCCCGACGTGCACGGAGTCGTGTCCGGCTGGGGCAGGACCGACGAGGCCGACCACTCCAAGGTGCTCCAGGAGATACGTGTCCCCATCAAGACAGCCGTGGTGTGCAAGGCATCCACCGAACTGGAGGTTGGTTTGTACTGTTGCACGCGCATATAGACCTTGCATTGCCGGGAGGATGCACCGTGACAAAGTGTACGCTGCAGAATCCACAGGGGGAGGGGTCCCTATAGGGTCCCGCCTACCCCCACTCTCCTCACCCCTTCAAGACATGCCGCCACTTCAGCGATAACGGTATTGCGCGTACGGCAAGCTCCGTTGTGCAACCCTACATACAGTTGACTTTGCACGCTTCGTGCATCGTCTACTTTTTCAATGGCAACATTCAGAAGAGACTGGTTACACGTTACGGAAAACCAGACTTGTATACGTAACGAAATGCATGTAATTAACTGCTTATAAGCAGTTATGTGTTGTGGTGTTTGTGTAATTTAATGATTGCTGCTTTTTTACTCGGTAACGCTCGCTGTAATCCAATTGTTTTTTTTTCGGTAACCAATTACATGTAACCGGTTACATGTTTGACGAAAGAAACTATGACTGAAGACCCAGCTCTCTCTCTCTTGAAAGCGCTTTTACGCCGCCTACATATGCGCAAGGAGTGCTGCTCAATTCTTCTACTTCGCTTAGTTCAATTATGTGACTTCTCTGATATACTGACAAAAGCTTTTGGCCACTAAACGCACATGTTTCTCTCTGTCTGATACAAATATATATATACGAGAATAATATATGCGTGTACTTTTGCCATAGTAACACACGAACAATATTTTTAGGGCTGAATATTATGCAGCTTTATACTATAAGTTACATTACATATTCGGCCACCTTTTTCAGGAACGTGAACGTATGCTGACGTCCGTAAGTCGTTTAAGTCTAAATGACTAACTACAGTGAAGTGCTTCTGGAGGAGGTTCACCAGATGTTGACAGACAAATTGAAACGACGCTTCTATAGGTCGATAGCGATGACCACCTCGGACGCTGATGCCAGAAAATGCCCCATGGATGATTTCTCCGTTTTTCACTGGTCTATATCCGTAGCGCCTTCCTCTATAGCCTCACCAACGATAAGTGGTGGTCATTCATAGAGGACCCATACAGTAACAACAATGTTACAATTTACCGTTACTACAATGTTACAACAATGTAACGTACGAACACATGTTGTGCGCTAGGTTTTCGTACGTTACAACACAGCCCTTCCTTCCAGCGCGCACATAGAGGGAGTTTTCAGTGTCGCTGCAGATGTCCTCACAAGAAGTCGAGGGAAGATTACCGATTTTCTAAATGCAATTGTTAGCGAAGTTAAGCAACGTGTGAAAGGCTGCAGAGGACGCATTGAAAGAGCCCAGCGAGCTCGCTCTACTTACTGAATTTGTGCAGTGGTAGTAAAAGTAGAGCGGGAAGTAACGTCAAATTAATCGACTACTTTTTAAAATTTTTCAGTTACTTTCGTGTGGCAGTAATTGGTAACTATAATCAATTACATTTTTTAATGATGTAACTGTAACCGAGTACTTTCTTTTTTCTGTAATGTGTGCATGTCTGCAGAAAACAATGTAACCAATGACAATTACTTCATTGAAAAATGTAATTGATTACAGTAACCAATTACTGAGCCGCGAAAGTAACTGAGCATTTGCTAAAAGGAATCAATTATATTTAAGCTACGTTCCTCCCTACGTTTACTAACATAGCACAAGTACAGTAACAAAGTGACTTGGTTCTTTCAGTGCGTCATCTACAGACCTGGAGATGTTAACTTCCCTAACAATTGCTGTTCAATATATAATTTTGGATGAAAGGACGAAGACGTAGACAAGATACACAGGACGAGCACCGACTCTCAACTGAAGATTTTACTGAAAAATATTATATATAAGCGATAGCAACACACTTAGAAACCAAAAAATATGTAGCCAGGTATAAATACGAAGGTTAACGAGGCAGTAAAGTTAAAAGCAAGCACAAATAATTGCCAGGAAGCTTGCCAAGAAAGGCTAGACCACAAAGGCAAAAAGAAGAAAAAAAAAAGGTGATTTTAAACTAACAGATTATGTAGGGTGAGCGCACATGCTAAGAAGATATGCATATTCCTTGTCCTGTGTATCTCGTCTACGTATTCGTCCTTTCGCGCAGCAACAAAATTATGTGACTGTACCAACTACCAAATACATTTGCCCCTCCTACATGAAACCTGTGAGCCCGCTCCAGGCACTTATCTCCAGCACTCCAGAACTCCAGGCACTCATCTCAAGCTGACGCCTATTTCTATTTCAGGTAACCGACAACATGTTCTGTGCCGGCTATTCTAAAGGGCGGACTCACAGAGACACTTGCGAGGGAGACAGCGGGAGCCCCTTCGTCGGCGAAAGCAACGGGAAATTCTACGTAGTCGGCATCGTCAGCTTTGGCGAACAGAGCTGCCTGTCCAAGGGCAAATATGGCTTCTACGCCAAAGTCCACAAGTTTACCCCATGGATACGAAAGACAGCTGGATTATA
The DNA here is from genome assembly GCF_023375885.2 of Dermacentor andersoni. NCBI lineage: Eukaryota > Metazoa > Arthropoda > Arachnida > Ixodida > Ixodidae > Dermacentor > Dermacentor andersoni. The sequence goes on along the minus strand of NC_092819.1, from coordinate 53,668,252 downwards.
AAGGTTCAATTAATGCAATTCATCCCAACTGTCGCGTGTCTTTGTGTCACTTTACACTATCTAAAAATACCAGCCGTTATAGAAACCAATGACGCCAGGCTTGTATGCAAGGAAAAGTATCATAAGTATATCACACTTTTTACTACAGCAAGTTTCATACGTGTCTTTGTTTTACTTCATTCAAGAACACGAGCCCTCTACAGTGGTAGCTAGCTACGAATGTCAACTTGCTAACATACGCGTTGCAGACATGACCCTCAAATTTAGTGAACTATAATAGTGAAATGGAGCGGCGTGCTTGTAAAACCGGCCAAATTTTAGCCACCAGCATATAGCCAGAGGTAAACTATGCGAACTCAACAATTCAGCCCAAACATAAATTTAACACAAAATAGTTTGTTTTCGTGATAACGAAGTTCGTGCGTTCTTTTAGTGGGACTGCTTCCGTCAACTACAGCTCATCGAGTGGTTTCGCGCTGTCAGGCAGCAAGTTCGGAATACCGTTCTTTATGGGAAAAGCCTTGCCGAGTTCATCAGATATGAGCACGTTCTTCGCACTGTCGTAGCGGAGAGGCTTTTTGGTCACTGGACACACGATGAACTTGAGGTTTTCTTCGTCAAAAGTGACCGGCACGTCGTGCATAGCGTCGAGAGGCTGAGAGGCGTCGGGCCCGGAAGTGCAGAATTCGGGGCGTTGCGTACCGTTTTTGCAGATCAAACACAGGCACCGCTTGTATAGAGAAGCTGTCGCTGTTCTTTTCAGCATGTTCTCTCGGTGAACAGCACTGGACAGGTGGAAAGGTGCGCAAAAGAACCAACCGAACTACAGCACCTTAAAATGCTGCTGGATTGAATTTTGACTTCACTTGGATTAGTGCGTCTCCAAAGATGTGGAAACTGTTAAAACGTTCCTATTTAAAAACAAGTAGCCCAAATTAACAATAATTCATTTTATATTGCATTTTTTTCTGTTACATTATGTTATGGTAGTACGTATTTTGCGATAAAACATTGGAAACATGGCTCGAAATGTTAAAAACAAGCAGGAACGAAACCGAAATCACCAAGATGCTCCCAAGTTCGCCTTGTGTTTCCTAGATGGCAGCGCGCTCGCCAAAGACAGGTTTGGATTTGTTCACGTGACACAGCGTCCTCCTCTCGCGTTGTGGTGGCGAGAGGGAAGCGGGCCGCACAAAGTTCTGACTCAGCTGAGGTTCCCAATGGATACGTCCCGCGGCGTCGAGCGTCGGTGCTTGTGCTTGCCCGGGTGGTGGTGATTTCGAACGCGTGCATCGGTGTTGACCATCGGAGCAGCGCATTGCCTCTGGATTACCGCTTCGATTGTGCTTCGAGCCTCTTCACTTCGGTGCCCGCTGTCCTCGTCGCCAGCTACTTTTGTGTTTTCCACCGGCCGAATTCGTTTGTGAGCTACGGCGGCGTGCTCGCGTGTTGTGTGTTGCCCGTCGCGGAAGGGGGGTGTGCGCGCACCGCCTCCTTGCCTCCGGGCCAAGGTTGGTTTGTTTCGTGCGCGACTGCCCGGCTCCTCGACTTCACTGACATGACCAAGATATGCGGTGAGTGCACTGCTCCTTTGCAACGAAAGTTCCTTTTTTTTTTTTTTTTTTTTCCTCGCGGGACGATTTTCTTCAGGCGGTGTCAGCAGACTTCGAGGACAAGCCAATGTCCCGTGTCCTTTATCAGGCTACGCGCAGAAGGATGTCGTGTCGTCGCGCCTATTTAAACGTGCCCCTATGCATCGCGAAACCGTCGTTTTTGCTCTTGGTTATGAATACAGGTGGAGTTTGTGCAGTGAAGTTCAGCTGCGGAACTAACCCTCATCAGAGGAGCGCACAGGTGCAGGGACGAGCTTGGTGCGAACTCCTCGGGGACAGACGTGCCGGCTTGATGTTGGCCCAAGGTCGGCGAGACGTGTCCGTCTCAACTGCCTCTTGCTAATGTTTATCACGTAACTCAGCTTCAGGCGTTTTTACATCACTCGCGCGGTGCACTTTCGATCGCGATCGAGTTTGATCGGGATCGAATTTCACGACCGTGACTTGTTCCCTTCCGTAGCTGCAAAGGAGCCAGTTGCGATCGAGAAATTCGATTCCGATCGGGCTCGATTGCGATCGAAAGTTACCCGTGTGACCAGAGTATTACTAGGGTCCTTCAATACTTTTCAATATCCTGGTATCACAGATGGAACACTGTTTTGAAACTGGCTGAAACTCCCCTGACCCAAGCTGTGGTGTAGAGTAAATTGAGCATTGCTGATTTCATGCAATATATAATCACCTAATTGATATCGCTGAACGTTCGTTTTATAACCCAGATCATTTATTGTAACGGTAAGAGCCGTGCAGGCTTTGATGTATTGGTTATATTTCGCAAAGTGTAAGGGTAATATATCGATGTTCGTAATACTTTCAAAGACAGCAAATTCATATTTACCAGCGCTAGGCGCTGTTTTTCATTCTATAACATAACGCCTGACCCCAATTGCCTATTGTTCGTTCCCCCAGATTCGACTCGCTTGATACTAACTCTAGGCCTGACGAATACCCGCAAACTGATATTGCCGTTATGTAAGGGAAAAGATTGGTACCGGTTGCCTTTAACCGTGGAAGTATGCGCATTTATTATTGTTACTATATTTAGAGAGCGCGATGAAGAAAAGAAAGAAAACACGTACACACAAGTACGCAGGCGAAACTTGTCAGCGCACAAAAAACGCGAGGTGCTTACCGTTGCCTACGACTCACCTGCTGGTTATATAGCAGGTGCGCTGAATTCTATTGGTCCCGAGCTTTTTATAAAACTGCCAAAGCCGCAGTTCACTGCGGTCACAATTGAAGTGGTGCGACCCGAAATAGCGGAAGGTTATTTTTCTTTCTTGGGCGCTTGGACAGACGTTTATTCAATCAATCAACCTTCGCTGTGGCGGTGAGGGAAAAGCTTTATTGTACGCGGCGGTTCGGTTCCAGAAGCTCTTTGTTCGGAAATAATAGTCGCTTTCTTTATCCGCCATGAGACGCGAGTTGACGTCGGCTCTAGCGCATGCGTGTGGTCACTCAGGCCTTTTAGAGTTTGCTGCCTCTTATATCTTATCTTTTCTCTGGAGGACCGAAGAAAGCTTCTCCGACGTAAACTGACTTTCTCGCCTGCCGCATCCCGCGTGCATATGAATATACTGTAGGCGCGGCATATGGTGCTATACCGTCGAAATGTGCGGGCGTAAAAGCGGTACAGAAATGGTCCGCGTCCGTGGTCGCCGTTTGCTGTGCACCGGTCCAGCAGCGGCGTGGTACGGCGGGCGATTATGGTTCTTCGTGAGGTGCGTTGGCGGAGTGGTTCCCCCCGGAGAGGCAACGACCATTGGCGTGAAAGCCCGCCGCTCCCCCCCTTTTGGAGTTTGGCTGCAACGAAAAGTCATGAGAGAGAGAGAGAGAGAGAGAGAGAAGTAAGAGAAGACCTCTCTTCTTCTTTTTCAAGGCATATCTTTGTTACTGCAGCACGACCGCTGCGCCTCCTTCCACTTCTATGTTCGTGGTGCTGTGTCTGCGTCCTCCTTCCTCTTCGTTCTTTTTTTTTTTTTGAAGAAGAAGCAGATAGCGATGGGGAGTGGCTTTTGGGAGGAAGAAGAAAGAGTGAAGAAAAAAAAAAAAACGATCAAGCGAACAGAGGAAATGAAACTCTCGTTGCTCGCTGCGGCGATTTTTTAAACGTGCGCCCGTTCCGACCTCCTCTCCCTCGAACGAGCAATTAAGCATCCTCGTCAGGTGCTTGCCCTGCTTGCTGCGCGCCGTGTGTTTGCAGCGTCGTCGAGACGAGGGTGGGGGGCAACAGATGAAGGCGAGAGGTTTGTTTGGTTGTTGGGCTTCCTCGAGAACTGCCGCGACGGCTTCTTCTTCCTCTCGTGGTCCCCCCGCACTGGCGCGCAGATACGGGGAAAAGGAACTTTTGGCGCCTCCTTCAAGGTCGGCCCGCATGAACGAAGAAAGCCGAGACAGGTTGAAAGCAGCATCGACGGATAGAAAAAAGAAAAGGAAAACAGTACTCTGCCCTCTCAACGATTTGCGCATCCGACGTTCCTGCAGCCGTCGTCTTCGTCACACCCTCGGGCGTTTAGCGTGGCTCATTTTCTGGCTTGTAAACTGTTCCCCAGCCACAGGAAGTCCGGGGAGGGCTATGGCCTTGCTTACTTCCTATCGCTTTAAGTGCGTTGTATCTGGTTGGGTGGCGCTGTGCCCTGGGAGACGTCTCGGCGAGATATAAGAAGGAAGAAGAAGCATGTGCTTGGCTGCGGTAAAGCTAGGGAAACTATGGAGCGTGTTCTTATTAGAGTGTGAAGATATCTGCCCAGCGGTCGATTTAGGCACCACTGGACTTCTTGAAGCCCTTGGGTTTAGCGAGAGCAGGGGGAAAGTAAACGTGTCCGCGATAGAGATTAGTAAGAGGCGATTTGAAGATTGGTGGAAGTAGGGAAACGACAAAAATCGAAGACGTAGAAAAACAAAGTTCACAATAGGGGGTCAGAAAATTTGGTTATGGGAATTCATCGTGCGTTCTTTATTTTTCGTTTTTTTTTCTCTATTTTTTATCTGGTTAGGACATTAGGCAGTATAATAGCAAGAACTTGGTGGCGCAATCCACCACCCCGTTCCAAAGGGGACACTCATAACATCCATCCATCCGTCTCGGGCTGTTTGAAATTCGTACCGTTGATAAATGGCCATGCCACCGAACGACAAGCGAAACGTCGTATATATATCTTCTATCTAAAACGTGCTTCCGAGCGTGTATAATTGAACTGTTTTCTCGTGCATGTAAACAGGTTGCTGCTTTGGCATCAGAAAGATCGTCGCCGCAGAGAGATCGCGGTCGTCCCTCCTTCTTTTGGAACATTCATTCATTCAATCTACGCTTCATACGCTTAATCGATGTATCCGAGATACACACCAGTTCACTACGCCATCTATTACGTATATAAGGGACGGCCCAGCCTTTCTCGCATTTGGGAACAAGGGGCACGGTATACGGGTCTCGAAACGCCATAAACTTCACCCTTTTTGTTGCCCTTGGCGAGTGTTCGTTTATTTTCAAAGAAAATCCACTTGACCGCATGCGCGTTCAAGCTACCCTTCTTCTCGTTCAATGCACCAAGGTATGCACCGAGGTATGCGCGACATGCGTTTAGCACTGCACTGTATATTTACTGCGGGTCTCGCTGTTCCCACCGTCTTTCTTTTGGAGCTTCGCGTCAGCCCTCGACAACATCAAAGTCCAATATGCTTTGCTACGTGTGCGGGCACGACAGTGTCGAATTATCTGGACGCGCTCGTGCAGGTGACGAAGCGACTTAGGTTTGACCATGCCATCGCCGGGCGAAATTACGCGCACTGATACGTAACGTTACTTACACTATTGCGCCGTGATTTGCAGCTATATAGCTACCAACTATACTGCTTAAACAATTAAGCGTAAGTTTACGGTATGACCCACTCTTAAAGGGAACACCTAAATCACAACAAATGCAGACAGACGTTGGACTGGTTGGACCATGGCATGACGTTGGACTCGTTGGCTAAAAAGCTTGCAGGAACAGTGCGAGGGACGTAATTCAAAGCTCGCCTGCTCTCCTGTAATGCAAGAGTAATGCAAGAGAAAAATGGCAGTCCACTTGGAACAACGAACTAAATAACAAGCTACAATTAATAAAACCAGTTCTAGGTGAATGGAAGTCATGCGTGCACCAGAAGCGTTTCAAGGAAGTCATTATCTGCCGTCTCCGTATAGGTCACACACACATTACACACAACTTTCTGCTGAAGAAAGAAGACAAACCAATTTGCACTTGCGGAGATGAACTTACAGTCAATCACATTTTAATTTCATGCAGTAAACTAGAAAAGCTACGGAAAAGTGCTTTTCCCCGTTTTATAACCAATGCATCCCTTTTCACCCCGCACTGCTCTTGAGTGATAATGCAATTGTAGATATGTCTAGCGTTTTTAGATTTTTAACAGAAGCTGGTATTCTTAAAAATATGTAAATCATCCCGCAGTACTTCACCTCATACACCTCAGCCACTTCTCATTTCTGAGAAAAAGGCCGAGGACTTTGTTTGATTGGTTAGGAGCCTCGAGATCCTTGCCCTGGCAAGGATGGCCGCTGAGGTTACCCGACCCCCTTTAAAAGTTTTTATCAGTGCCCATTGTTACAATCTTTTTCTTACTCCATCATGAGGTAACTCTAACTATTTCAGCACACAACACCACCGACGACTATTTACATTTTTATAAAACTACACGGAAAATTTTCCTATACCTCGAGCTTGGCGCATAATGGCCTTAGTTGCCTATGTGCCATAAAACACCACACAACACAACACAACACTCTCCTGTCTCCGTGCTGCACTTTCTTGCTTTTTCCATGCTCTTTTCGTAATAAAATTAATTAATTACATGCTTACAATTGCAATATTCCTTCGACTGTGTCGTGAAGCTGTAGCGAACGTGGTGCATTATAGGCGAACATCCATTCATGCTTATAAAGTATATAACCTACGGGACTTCGTGGCATACTTCAACTGTAATTTGATGGTGGAATACAAATTGGGTGTTTCGTTTTAAGAGTTCATGCCTTACCGTTACGTGTGAGAGTTCTGTGATTACCCTTGCGCTACAGATATAACGTTTACATCTGCAAGTTTATGATGCCCTTTCTAGTATTTGCTGAAAAAAAGAAGAAAGAGAATTGCCGCGTTAAATTTGGAGATCGCGCATTTGCGGCGGCGCATTTTCGGTATAGAGCAATCAATGAAAACTGCATCACCTCGCTGTACAGCAAAGGATATTGTCTGTTTTTGGCTCAAGCTTTAATTCCGCGCGCCATTCTGTATAACCTAATTTTTAAAGTGAACTGCTTTCTTTGGAATCGTCCCGGACTCCCCTGACCGTTGCTACTGGCTGGCTGGCTACGTGGTTGCTGTATACTTGTGCTGTCTTGCTGTATAACTCATAGTTAAAAAAATGAAAATTACTTACATGCCCGCACAACTGACGTAGAACCTTTGTGTAACTGTATGGTGATAAACAGTGTCAGAACAAGGGACGTACGTCTCGAGGTCGAGTCAAGTGTCCAAACGCGTCAGCTTGAGACATGCCTTGTTCGGCCACCGTTGACCACTTCAAGCCTCGACTTCACGTGAACGTATCTCTCTTGTGTATTTTTTTTTTTTTTAATGGTACGGATGACCCCGTTTCTAGTATGCAGAAACTCTCTTCTGGAGTCGAATACAGGACCGTAATGTTTGTGCAGTATGCTAGGGGTTTCTTGCTCGTTCGTTTTTTTGCAAGTGTATGCCGAAGGATAAAACAGAAAGACAGGCCAAGGAAGGACTTTCTCGTCGTTGGAAGTACAGAAACTGATTAGACCGCAGTGGCAATGCATTTTTTTTTGCGAAGCCGGAGGCCAAGGAATGATATCATCATCAGACGCAAACTCTCAAGGCGTCTTACCTTGCAACAAGCGATTTCGTGCACCCTATATCGCAGTACTCCTGAAAAATAAAAGGGCGGGGGAGTAAATAAAGAGTCATAACTGCGCCGTCGGGACTGTGCGCCTCATTTCATCTGGTATATTACCTCAATATTGAATCGGCGAATGAGTACGACGACGCATTTGTTATAGGTATTTTTTTTTGCATGTGTATTTTTGAGTAGGATAAAAAGAAGGTATGGAGGCCTAGTAGGAACATAATCACAGGTTGCATGGCAGTAACTGATTACCCCCACGTTCTCAGTCAAATTCAGTGAAGCCGGAGACCAAGAAGTGGTGCTATCAGGTGCAAGCTCAAAACGTCCTGTCTAGCAACAAGCGATTTCTTCGCACCCTACGACAGCATTCCTGGAAAAAAAGAAAAGAAAGAGTTAATAAAGATTCATAACGGTAACGCCGTAAATGTGCACCCCAGTTCATGTATATTACTTCGATATTGAATCTGCATTCGCGACGAAGCATCTATTAGGGCGTCTCGACTCGGCGGCAGCCGGGTATAATATTATACGAACGGCGCGACGCGCCACCTCGCCTCGCTGTTCTTCCGCGATCTTTCATCGCCCGGGCGATGGAATTAAGTCTCAATAATGTATCACGTATACACTACCGAATTGGCAGCGGGCGCTCGCGGAGTAAACGAGAAAAAGGAGCAGCGCGACGAGAAAACACGAGAAATAAAGAAAGACGAGAAGAAACTACGTAATCGAGAGAGAAGATGGCGGGGCGTTGCAGAAACGAGCGCTGGAGCGCGCGCGAGAAGATTGCCTATATTCACGTCGGCTGAGGAGTCGACACGGCAGCGCGCGCCTGCATAATAAAACTGGCATTCTCCCCGTATATATATATACCTCTATATAGAGTTATAACGTTACACGTGCGTGCGTGTGTGTGGTGCGAGCTCTATAGCTTCGCCTGCGTGTTACGTCTGCTCCTTCTGCTGCAAAGTCTGTATAGCGTCGTCTGCTGTTTCTCGTCGGGTTTTCGTTGTTTCTTTTCCACGTGTACTATACCCACTGTACAGCTCGCAATATTCTTCTGCCGCCTTTTCGCGTAATCTGGAAGCGAGTAGGAGATACGAAACCAGAAAAAAAGAAAAGAAAGGAAGGGAATAAAGCTCTCTTCTTTTGTTTCACCACCGGCACGACTGGCGCTCACGGGAAAGGATGCGCAGCGCGGCTTCTCTGTATGGCAAAGAAGCCTGCCCAGCTACGGCGGCGGCAGAGAGGGAGCTTATTTCACGGTGCCACAGGCCGGGAGATCGCTTTCGGAAGGGCCTCGCTGCGAACGTGCATGGCGCCGGGGAATTGCTTCCGCCGCATGAGCGCCGTCCGCGCAGCCCAGCCAGGCAGATTCTCTCTTGCTTTCGTGTGAAACTCGGCGTCATGAACCTTGTGTCTCTCCCTTCCACCCTCACACACACACACACACCCCGCATCCTCCTATTTTGTTTAGCTCTCGTGGAAGGATATGGCGTTATAAGACTCGCACGACGAGCTCGGATATACACGTTACTTCCTTCCTTTCATTCCTGTTTTTTTTTTAACGTTTTGTCTCCGAGTAACTTTATCCAGTGTACTGCTGTGCGTCCCTGCGTGCGTGCGTGACTTCGTTTAACGCCGCGCTTGCGCCCGGCCTCTCTCGCCGTTCCTGGATTTCCGAGGAAGAGAGATAGAGAAAAGAGAAAGTAAAAAAAAATCTTTTGTTTTGAGGGTGTCTCTGGGGGTTCTCTTCTCTCGCATTGCACTATACAGTGCCTTGCTCTTGATGCTGAGACATAGTCTCGAGCCTTCGAGAACCACGTTAAGGAAGGGTAAAACGCCGACATCTTTCGGGCGCGCGAACGTACACTTTCTCCGCTTGGTTAGCCGTAGCGTCTCTCTCTCTCTCTCTCTCCTCCGTCGCGACACTTTCCTTGTCGAGAGCAGTGCGTTACTCGCCCTTGATTTCGTTCCACTCGGGTTGAAGATATAAGTGGCAACATATTCAAGTTATTTTCCACTTACCTAAATGGAACGGCGTTCCACATGAAATTACAAAATATATGACACATTGTTCTGCATATTCGAACTTATTACTTCTTTTTAAGCGCACATAATAAATACGTGGCACGTTTTCCCACATACTTAAGCATGGTTCCAGTTACAGGTGTGTAGAATAGTGTTCCGGATAACAGTGGCTGATTCCAGTTCGACATATTTATTATGTCGCAGATAAGTATATTAAAAAAACAACTTCAAGTATATGAGACGTCCTTTCATGTATTTCGTGATTATATGTGCAACGCCTTTCCATTTATGGGAGTGGAAGATACTTGGAAGTTTTTTCCGCATACAGCTCTAGCCTAAATAGAACGTGAATAAGTATGTGTGCTCTGCAAGATAATTTGCTCCCTCAAAAGTGAATAAGGGTGTAAATCTGTGTATAGCTCATACCTTTACTCCCTTTTTGGGTGCAAGATGAATTGTAGACAGATTTACACCCTTATTCGCCTTTAAAAGGTGTAAATTATTTTACGGTGTGGCTTGGTGTCGCAACTGTTTTACTGGCGCGTATTTCGCACGAACTAGCGTGCATTATTATTATTTTTTTTCCTCGGCGGAGATTCTTCGAAGTTGTGCGTTCTTCCACATCCAGTCGTCCTCGAAACATGGACTTGTCATTCGGATAAACGGTGCATTCGTATGAAAGGGAACCACGCAAGGCAAAACTGGCAGACGACAGTTAAGCTCTAATTTATCGCGTTGGGCAAGCATTGTCGGCAATTGGCACTGGCACCATGGGCCATGGCACTGGCATCATCCGTCATAATGCCACACCCCTTCAATCCTAGCTCCTCTTCTTTAACTGCGTGTCCCGTTACGATTTACGCACTTCAGTCTTATTTAGTAGCATCTCAAAATGCGTACACTTTAATGTACAGGGAGAGGTCTCAATAATTACAAGAAATTTTAGAATTAAGATGGTAACGAATTAGTATTAGAGCAAAATAACCAAAGCGAAGCTTACGTTTAACATATCGTATCCAAATCAAGCCAGAAAAAGGACATATTTAACAGATTAAGTGACGGGAAAACGTGATCAACGTGCGTAAAACAGTCGTATTTCAACGCGGCGCCCTTTGCCTAAATGGGGGATTTCGTTTTAACGGAACAAAACTCCGGCCACCTTTAGAGTTCCCTTTAAGCGGAGTTTACAATACCAGGAGTCCTCCCTCGACGACTACCTCCGAGATGTCCGTGACGGTCGTAAAGGAGGTGTCTTCGCAATAAAGCCGTCTTCGCTGCGCGGAATGGTTTGTTTTCTCTGCGCGAAGGCGGCTAATGAACGCTGCCACGATAGAACTGAATGTCGCCTCAGTGTGTGCCTTGCGTGGTCGTGGCCCGGTATACCGTACTCACTTTCTATGATGCCCCCCCCCCCCCCCCCCCCCAACACACGCCCAGACATCCGAAAGGTTCTGGGTCGCGACACCGGCGAGTATGCGATCGCCGCGACGGTTCCCGCGAGAGGGCGCGCGCATAGCTTTCGGCACCGAAGAGACCTTGTCTGCAGCGTATGTTTGGCGTCGCGGGGTACAGAACATAAAATCTGCATGCAGACGACTTTGGTTTCACGTCCCTGTCCCGTGTGTACACACACACGGGCGCCGCGAGATTGTGGGCATGAGCGTAATTCACGGTATGCTGCGAGACAGAGGGAGCGCGATGCAGTCTTTTTTGCCCATTTCTCTCAAGACATGCATATTACAAGGCGGCGTGGCAGTTGTCGTTGGCGCAGTGAGAATAGCTTTCGGAACCCACGTAAAGAGAAAGCTGTGGAAATCGAGGAATTCAGAGATAGAAGAAAGAGAATTTTGTGAGAGAAAGGCGGAATGGTCCGCTGTGGCTATATGAGCGCTGCCTCTCGGGCCTCTCAGGTGTTATTCTAGAAAGCTATCAAGGGGGGTCTTTGCCATATTGTCGAACTCCGCCACGTTTGGGTTTTGAGCCAATCAGAGAGGGCGCGTACCGCGTTGTGAACCGTTCAGAGGTGACGTGATTGCGAATTCACTAACATGGCGGAATTTGACGGTCTCGAATAGTCACGTAGGAGTGTGGAAAACTCTGGTGATGTGCTACTCCTAGCTACTCCGTGTCGAGGAAGTTGTTGAGGAGGATAACTTAGATAGAGAGAGGAGGCGAGGAGAGGGGCGGGGCGGGGGACATCGGAGGCAGAAAGGTGGAGAAGTCAGCCTGAGCAAGCACCTCGGGCCTGCTACTCCACGCTGGGAAAGAAGTTTGGGGGCATAACAGACTTGTGAAAAGGAAGGAGGGTGTGTGGCATGAGGGAGTTGATGATGAGAGCTGCCCAATATATTGTTTCTGTGCAACGCGATACGTGCACCTTTCACGGTACACGCGTCTTCGCAGACACGGTGTCGAGGCTATCTCCAGCGTATCCAGAGAGAGAGAGAGAGTACGCGCGCAGAGGGGCGATGGCGTAGGGAGTGCAGTGAACTATGTACACACGCGAGGCGCATGCATGTACTGCGCATTAGCGTGCCGCAACGCGCGGGCGCCTGGAATGCTGCGTCATAGAGCCTGCATGAAGTTGGGGGCTATGTCGTGTAAAAAAAAAAAAAGGAAAAGAAACATGTCGATGGCGATCTTGTCGCGCGCAGTGTATGCCTTCGAGCGTCATACCGACCTTGTGCGCATCACAAATTTGTAGTTCTTGAGGAGATTATGGGCGTTCGCAGTGAGGAGCTGCGTATAGTTAAATGACTTCGGAACTAAAGAGCAGGAAAAAAATTGCGAAACAATTTTTTTTCTCCTTGATTCGTAGTGGCTAGCTGTGGGGTTAGCAGCTCTGGTTTTGGTCTCATCTCCCTCGATCCTGCGTTTTTTTTGCGCAGACGCTCGACATGACCCTATCAAGGTATACATACGGGGGCCGTGCGGCTGCACACAAGAGATAAAACTGCTGCTGATGCGCTTAAAGCCGCTTCTTAGACGAGTTCCACCAATCTGAAGTATAAGTAGTTCCTTTCTTTTTTCTCGGTTTTCCGTTTCTTCTTTTCTTTTCCTTTTCTTTTCTTTCTTGTTCCGGCGGTATCGGCTCGCCAGTTGCGCTTCCTCTACTTCCTCCGGCGCGTCTGCACAGACGGCCTGCGACAGACAGGGGCGTCTTGTGAGCGAGGATTAGGGCGTTCGTATTTTCCCATTATGCTCTGCGCGATATAGATTTACGCATCCAGGCTTGACTCGGGATTAGGGGGAAGGCCGACCGTCGCCGCCTGGTCGGATTACACGGGGCTTCGAGTCAGCGGGACGAGGTGCTATAAACCGCATCGGAGCAGCTGCAGCCGGCCGGTCTTGTCTCGACTCGGTACTTACGCGCCTTTGCACCGGTGCGACAGCGACCACCGCAGTTACAGCAGAACCTTGTCGTGCAAGTATGCGCTGGTATACTGCGTAATTGCTGGAAACACGTTACGCAAAAGTGTTCGTTGGCGTTACACGCATGCTGCGAAGCGAAATGTGTTACTTGATGCCGTGCAGAGAAGAGGACTTCTACACGAGCGTGTGCAACGTCTATGGTGTTTCCAGAAGGTCATTCACATCGTCTCAACGGAAACACTACGTCTTATCCTCGTGCTTATTAGCGACAGTGGACTTCCTTCGAACCTGCGGTGACAAATCGGGCTAAAACCCGCTTGTCGATCCCCACGTCGCTATCATCGACGTCACCTTCTAATCTAGCACTATAGACCTACTTCGATGTAACCGATGATTCGTTATGTCGTTGCCGGCTAGTTCGAACTCCGGCTGTACGATGTCGTTCGACGGCGGGTGGAAAAGAAGTTAGTCGCCGTCTTTCTACATCAGTTGGCACCGTACTTCGCAACGTTGGCAAGCACTATACAGCCTACGAGTCGCCTTGCGTCCACTCCATGTGTGCTCGGGTCACCCACCGCCCGCGGGTCTTCGCGCCACCGACTTCGAGATTTATATACGGTGCTCGCGCGGAGTTCGGTGGTATAATGCACCTCCCCACCCCTCGCCTTCCAGCCTCCCCGTAAGGTTGTGGGGGTGGTGTTGTGGCTTGACTGTGTACAGGGCCGCGCTCACCGCGAATTGATCGCAGTTGTCGCCCCGGCAGGCGAATATAGCTTTCGGAGGGGCGCATCTTCGCCGCCACCTTCCCACCCTTCGTACATTGGCCCCTTCGTGCGCTGATCGGATCTGTGGCCCATAGAAGATGAACGAAGGGCTCTTGCACACGTGGTGGCTGCGGTGATGGCTGACCACGTACTCTTGTTAATTGAACTCATTAGCGGCGCCCGCGCGATTCGTGTCGTTTCATATATATACTCGTATATTATGAGTGGGGAAAGATGAAAAGTTAGGAGTGGGGAAGGGGGGAGCACAGGGATTTTGTCCTCGCTGCTTAGCGGCGAATCACGTGCGTAATTATTAATCCGTTGGCGTGTTTGTCGGCAGGAGGGTGGAGTGTGCGTTCTTTTTTGCACGCCGGAGATTTTGAGTGTTCCGACACTTTTCGCGGTGTACCTGTAATTGGCGGCGATGGCACGTCTGCAGGCTGTGTGTGGGGAGCGGGCGTGCGGCGCCGGGTTTTTTCACTTATAAATATGAGCGGGAACAGTCAATGGAGGAGATCATTTCGCTTATAAAACTTAATTTAAGCTGTGCATAGAGCGGCCGTGCCTTTCTTGCAGTTGACAGTCAACATATCATTATTGTGGTAGAGAGTCTGTAGAGTGGCTATAGAAATTCTTGCAGACAGCTTTGATTTTCATGCACTATTGTCGTTTCGACTATTGTTATTATCGTCGTCACCTTATTAAGTGTCGATGGATTGCAGGACGAAGGCCTGTCCTAGTTATCTCCAATTGGCCTCCTGTCTTGCGTCAGTTGACTCCGTCACATGCCTGTAAATTTTCTAATGCCATCTCTCCAATTAATTCTCTGTCATGTTCTTGACTGCGATTTCTCTTCCATCGACATCCATTGAGTAAATCTAATACACCAGCGGTTATCTGCTTCACGCATCACATGACCTGCCCAGCTTCACTTCTATTTGGTCTCGACTAGAATATATATATATATATATATATATATATATATATATATATATATATATATATATATATATATATATATATATATATATATATATATATTTTCTGCATCGCTTGTGGCGCTTTCTTTAGCCTCTCATCGAAGATGGCGGATAGGACTTGTTGGTATTGTGTTATGTTACATGCTTGTCCATGTCTCTGTCGTACCGTTGTTTCCACTTGGTGATATACACCCTTCTTCTTATCGAGATTCTTTCCCATACTTATCTCCCTGCGTCACCTACCTCGCTGTACACGCGCTTATGCCAAAAATTAACCACTTTCTCCACTTGATATCGGGTTAATACCGTGTTTGATAAGGGTCCCGGTCTCCTTGCCCCCCTCTTTCTCCTGCAACAAACAAAAGCAAAACAAAGGAAGCTTTCGCAATGCCTGTTTATTTCATGCGGTGGCAACTCGTTGTATCGATTGGCGCTCTTTGTCCATACCTGCCCCTTGCGCCATTAAACGTCAAACATCAATATTTGTATCGATATCTGTTCCATTTCGTGCTGAATCAAAATTACGCGCGCATACCGAGTTATCTTGTCGAGATTGGGATCGAAGGAGCTATAGAAAAAGTATAAATAACGCGCATACCACGTGGTACTGGAGAGCTGACTATTCACTGATGGGTCGACGATCCACGCCATGGACGCGGTCACGAGACCACGACATTCATTCCGCTGCCGCGTATATCCTGTCTTATGCTATATATATATACTGCGCATCTCTCAATACAGCGCCTCTCTCTATCCGAAGGGTCATTTTGCCCTTTTCTTTATTTAACTTCCTTTCTTTTCCACGCGCCATTGTAAAGGCTGCTCTCCGTCCGCTTCGGGGCCACCCACAACTGCGCACGCCCCATGCCAGCCGCGCTTCTCCACGCGCGGGGTCCGGGAACGCACGCGATTCCTCGCTGCAAATGCGCGTGTACCGTGTGTATGTGCGATGGGTTGGATCCGGAGACAAGGTCGGGTCAGGAGGGATCCCCCCCTCCCGCGCCCCCTCCCACAGCATCGGCTAATGGGATTGGCTGGCGGCATGCGGTGCGCCTAACGATCTGCACCACCGTGTAGACGATGTACTACGTCCACGCAACATCCCCTCCCTACACAGAGCTTGAAGGGGGGGAAGGGGGGGAGGGCCCACACACACGCGCGCCGAATGTTTGATAGCTCGGCCCAACCAACGCCGCGTTCTGTACTGTACACGCATCGTGTCATACACCTGCATGCCTTGCGTGGAGGCAGTGCGAATTGTCATTACGCGTTTATTACGCTGTCGGCTCGATTCGTGTGCCGCTAATATTGAACGACGGGTCATTGTGACAGGTGCGGCACTGTTTTCGTATGCAAGAGTTGGGGAACGTCGGCCGTGTCGCGCCGAATGCGTTCGGCCTTTTAGTGCAGTGAGATTAACCGAAGCTGAGCTATAGCTTCGGTCAAACCTCGACAGGGTGACCACGTGGGAAAAGACAAAAAAAAAAACGATAAAACGTCGAGCTGTGATGATGGCCGCGGTAACTTGTGTTGCGGAATAGCTATAAGGTGCTCGGCGTGTCCGCACTGCAGGCCGTAATACTATCCGCACTTTTTTCTCCCCCTCTTGAGATACATCTACCTCGACCCCTTCTCCCCCCATATCCCCCCCCATATCCTCCCCCTGCCGAGCGGCGGCTAAAGAAAATTTGGGAACGACGGTGCTTCCTCGTCTCTGGTCAGTGCTTAACTAGCGCTTTCGCAGCCCTCATCAAAAATGCAGCAGCTTTAGGTTAATCTTGCGCGCACCACGAATGTTGCGGAACTGCAACCGTATAGCATACTGCATTCCTTATACGCGCAGCTTTAGCATCAGATACGCAGACTAATTTGCCTAAGTGTAATGATGCGCTCGTTTCATTGCTTCAGCGGTACGAGTAACTATGCACTTACGTACTTTAGTGTTTGTTTGCCGGCACTTTATTGGAGTTATCCCTATCCTATCCTGGTGTTCGTTTAGCACGCCTCGAAGTATGCATATCACAACGTCAGTGCGCTGTTACGTTTCGCCTACAACGCGCGGTAATGCCGGCGCGGATGCAACGGACGCCGGGGCTTCGTTCAAAGCGGCGGACATTTTGGCCCGTTCGACGCCGCCGCAACGCCTCCCCGCCAAGCGTGTCCAAGCGTGTTTCAGTGCCACGTGTCTTCGTGTGTGCGTGTGCGTGTGTGTGTGTGTGCCCACGCTTGTCAAAGCGCGGCAGCCGGGGAGCGGAGCTCCCCAAGTGAGGAGCCAGCAGGTCTGTCCGTCGGCGGGTTGGCGATGCGTCACTACACTCGGCTCAACATGTCTCTCGGCTCGACCGTGCGCGCCGTCGTGGGACCATGCTCCGCCGTGTCGTGGGCTCATCCCGTGACCTTCCTTCAGGCCCGCGACGCCGAGAGTATAAGAGCAGCTGCCCCCGGACGCCAGGAGAGAGGCTCCGATTTGTACTGTTGAGTTACGTGCTCTCCCGTCTCTCCACTTCGGTCGACCTGACCGGCCGCTCTTTTGCTATGTTAGAATAAACAAGTTGTTCTGTTACCAGTCTTCTCATGCTTTGCCGGGACCTTCGGATGCTTCCAGTGCCCCAGGCCGCCAGGCCAACGCTACCCTTGGGGCTTGCGACCCATTCGCAATAACGGGCGCCAGCACCGAGACCCCAACAACTCGTGCCAGCGGTGCGATTACTACAACTGGTTGCCAGCGGTGAGATCGCGACAACGGAGGCCAGCAGCGAAGAGATGCGGTTGACTGTTTGCTGAGCAGCACAACGACCATCCGGGAGCAGTGCAACGAGCCCTGTGTGATGACTGGTTGCCTGCAGCGGAACGACTGCGCTGAATTCTTGGCTGCGAGGTTTGGTGAGTGCGGGACTTTCTTCTTCTGAGTTTTGCCAGGCTTTTGTTAGTGTCAGAAACAGAGCTGGTAATTGTGGTTGTCGTTGCTGCCGGGTTAGTTTGCGGCAAGACAATAGTAGGCAGTAGAGAAAGCAGCATTCAGAGCAGCCATGGATTTGAAGTCGTTGCGCAAACCGAAATTGCTGGAGCTTGCAAGAGAGTTGGGTCTGGATGTCTCAGACAAACTCAGAAAACCAGAACTGCTAAGGGCTATTCTTGAGTTAGAAGCTGAGGATGACGAGCTGTCGGAATGCCTTGAGACCATTGAGGAAAAGGAGACGGCAAAAAAACAGGAGCGCGAACTTAAAGAACAGAAAGAGAGACAGGAGCGTGAACTTAAAGAACAGAAAGAAAAAGAAGAGCGCGAACACGCTTTGGAAATGAAGCGTCTCGAGTTAGAGATGGAACGCGCTCGTAATGGAAGTCAGGCACACGGTGCAGGAGAACGAGTATTGTTCAAAATGACTGACCTGATGCGGCCGTTTAAGCTTGGAGAGGACATTGGTTTGTTCCTGGTTAACTTTGAGCGAACGTGCGAGAAGCAGGGGTTCTCTCGGGAAACGTGGCCACAGCGCTTGCTCACTTTGCTACCCGGCGAGGCGGCCGACGTAGTCGCTCGCTTGGAGAGAGAGGAGGCAGAGGATTTCGACAAAGTGAAATCGAGTCTGCTAAAAAAGTACAGGCTGTCAGCGGAGGCGTTCCGTCGGAAGTTTCGGGAAAATGAGAAAGGCAAAAGTGAGTCATATACAGAGTTTGCGTACAGGCTTATGTCAAACATGCAGGAGTGGCTCAAAGAAGAGAAAGCGTTTGGTGACCACGAGAAAGTTCTGCAGTGTTTCGGGCTAGAACAGTTTTATAGTCGGTTACCTGAGAACGTGCGGTACTGGGTCTTGGATAGGCCAGACGTTAGTACGGTGGCTAGAGCCGCTGAGCTAGCCGAGGAGTTTGTGACGCGTCGGGCTCGTGGAGCTAAGGACGGTCAAAAGGGTGAATTTGGCTCCAAGTTTGAGAGGCCGAAGTTCACACCCATGAGAGCAAAGGGGGATACACGTAGTGCGGATGCGAGTGAAAGCAGTCCGACCGAACGTACGGAGACGGCGGCAACCGAAGCCGAACGCAGAAAGCGGTTCGAGACGAGGCAAGCGCGCGTTTGTTATACGTGCCAGAAGCCGGGTCACTTTTCGGCGCAGTGTCCAGAAACAAAAACAAAAGTCGTGTTTTTGTCTTTATGCAGCACTGACGAGAACATGAAGCTTCTCGAGCCTTACATGCGAGACCTCCTCGTGAACGGGAAAGAGTGCCGAGTGCTTCGCGATTCCGCAGCTACAATGGATGTAGTTCACCCCTCTTACGTAGAACCCGATATGTTCACGGGCGAGTGCGCATGGATCAAGCAAGCAGTGGAAGCTCATAGCGTGTGTCTGCCGGTAGCAAAAGTGCTTATTGAAGGACCTTTCGGAGCACTTGAGACGGAGGCCGCAGTGTCATCTATGCTGCCCCCCCAGTACCCGTACCTATTTTCAAACAGGTCCGATCACCTCCTGCGCGAGAAGGGGCTTTTGTTTGGTGAGGCTAGCGTTCAGGCCTTAACCAGATCGAAGGTTCGGGAGCTCGCTGCAAAGGCGGTAGTTGCGGAGCCGACGTTGTCGAACAATGAAAAAGGGTCAGAGGCGCAGCAAGCTGGTATCCAGAGCACGCCCGAACTGAATAAAATTGAGCCTGTAGCGTTAAAGGCACCAGATACTGGAGAGGAAATTCCCGATGCGGGAAAGTTAGAAGAGCTTCCGGTCGAGCTTCCGGGACTAGGCTCAGTGACGAACAGGAAAGACACCGATCAAGTCATTAGTGACTTAATAAGTAAAGCATCGCTGTCGCCTGAGCAGAAAACCGAACTACACCAGCTCTTACAAGAGTTTCAAGGTCTGTTCTCTGAGAGGCCTGGTAGGACTTCTGTCCTTACTCATGACATAGAACTTACCTCCCCAGAGCCAGTACGATCCAAGGCGTACCGGGTGTCACCCCGCCAGAGCGATATTATGGAGGCTGAGGTAAAGAAAATGCTACAGCTCGGTGTTATTGAAGCGGGTGAGAGTGATTATACCTCCCCTTTGATTTTAGTTGAGGTACCGGGCAAGGAACCTCGTCCTTGCGTCGACTACCGCAGGCTTAATTCCATCACTAAGGATCAAATTTATCCGATCCCTAACATCGAGGAGCGCCTTGAGAGAGTGAGTAGCGCTCAGTTTATTTCCACCCTAGATCTTGTCAGGGGTTATTGGCAGGTTCCTCTTACAGAAGAGGCTAGTAGGTATGCGGCGTTCATTTCACCAATGGGGACATTCCGTCCTAAAGTTTTGAGTTTTGGTTTGAAGAACGCGCCATACTGCTTTTCAAGCCTCATGGATAAAGTGTTGCGGGGACAGCAAGAATTCGCTTTACCGTATCTAGACGACGTAGCGATATTCTCCGCATCCTGGCCTGAGCATATGGCCCACTTGCGGGCAGTGCTAACCCGCCTGCGCGATGCGGGCTTGACAGTCAAGGCTCCCAAGTGCCAGTTAGCACAGGCCGAGGTTGTCTACCTCGGACACGTGATTGGTCGGGGTCGTCGCCGCCCCTCTGAAATAAAGGTGGCCGCTGTGCGAGACTTCCCGCAACCGCGCACGAAGACCGATATTCGGTCGTTCTTAGGTGTCGCCGGCTACTATCAGAGGTACATCCCCAGGTACTCTGATATCGCGGCTCCCCTAACGGATGCTCTAAGAAAGACAGAGCCGCAAACAGTCGTCTGGGACGAGGCAAAGGAAAGAGCTTTTAGCGCCCTAAAGAGCGCCCTAACAAGCCAGCCTGTGCTACGATCGCCCGACTACACAAAAGGGTTCGTTGTTCAGTGTGATGCTAGTGAGCGAGGCATGGGCGTTGTACTGTGCCAACGGGAAAATGGAGAAGTAGAACACCCCGTCCTGTATGCTAGTCGTAAGCTGACGAGTCGTGAGCAGGCGTATAGCGCCACCGAGAAAGAGTGTGCGTGTATCGTGTGGGCCGTTCAGAAATTGTCATGTTACCTAGCTGGCTCGAGGTTTATCATTGAGACGGATCATTGCCCTCTCCAATGGCTGCAGACCATCTCTCCCAAAAATGGCCGCCTCCTGCGCTGGAGCCTCGCTTTGCAACAATATTCCTTTGAGGTACGTTACAAAAAGGGGAGTCTCAACGGTAACGCCGATGGCTTAAGTCGAAGCCCCTAACGTGGGAATCAGCCTCAAAATTGCTTGTTACTGATGTTTTTCTTCCTGAGGCAGGATTTTTAACCTATTGCTTTCGTGTAGTGTTTCAAAGTGATGATGTGCTTTCTAGTGCAATTTTCCGATTTGTGGACGCGTTCTGAGTGCTGCTAAACTACTGTAAGGAACTAGGCAGCAGTATAAAAGGGGAAAGAGCCTGGCAGGGCTTAGTGAGGGTTGTGCCGTGCTTGCTGACTGAGCGGTTGACTTTCGGCGTAGTTCTAACGCTTGCCGGAAACGAGAACAAAAATGTCAACTCTCCCGAAGTCACTTTGCAGTGTCCTGTGTGCACCTGAACGTGAGAACGAGGCCTTCTCTGTGCGCTGCGCTCAAGAAACGCCAAAGGACGCCCGACTTCGGTTATGAGCATCATCGAGCGACATCCCTCCGGACAGCGGATGCAGTCCCCTGACCATCGGGATCTCCTTCCCCCGGCGGGGCGGTCTGTTACGTTTCGCCTACAACGCGCGGTAATGCCGGCGCGGATGCAACGGACGCCGGGGCTTCGTTCAAAGCGGCGGACATTTTGGCCCGTTCGACGCCGCCGCAACGCCTCCCCGCCAAGCGTGTCCAAGCGTGTTTCAGTGCCACGTGTCTTCGTGTGTGCGTGTGCGTGTGTGTGTGTGTGTGCCCACGCTTGTCAAAGCGCGGCAGCCGGGGAGCGGAGCTCCCCAAGTGAGGAGCCAGCAGGTCTGTCCGTCGGCGGGTTGGCGATGCGTCACTACACTCGGCTCAACATGTCTCTCGGCTCGACCGTGCGCGCCGTCGTGGGACCATGCTCCGCCGTGTCGTGGGCTCATCCCGTGACCTTCCTTCAGGCCCGCGACGCCGAGAGTATAAGAGCAGCTGCCCCCGGACGCCAGGAGAGAGGCTCCGATTTGTACTGTTGAGTTACGTGCTCTCCCGTCTCTCCACTTCGGTCGACCTGACCGGCCGCTCTTTTGCTATGTTAGAATAAACAAGTTGTTCTGTTACCAGTCTTCTCATGCTTTGCCGGGACCTTCGGATGCTTCCAGTGCCCCAGGCCGCCAGGCCAACGCTACCCTTGGGGCTTGCGACCCATTCGCAATAACGGGCGCCAGCACCGAGACCCCAACAACTAGTGCCAGCGGTGCGATTACTACAGCGCTAAAAGTAATGGAAATGGCTCATATTTGTGTTGTTATTAAGGCCTGTTCTCCCGTGATGCCTCGTTGTTTCTTTGTCGGTTTATTCCCCAATGAACGGGTGTAAGGTGATATGTGCTCATTTGGTCCGCATATAGCTGCGCTTATGCAAAGTAAGCGGTAAATATGCATGGTACGATGAACTTGCGGTATGTTTTTCACCGTTGAGCTGAATATTCTCCTACGGTGCTCGAGGAATGCAGTCACTTTGCTGATACGGCGACGTCTATAGTTGGTGACATCACCTGGAACTTTCTGCATCGTCGCTTTATCTATCAGATGAGGTAGATAAAAGTTAGCAAATTAAACTTGACCACACTTTCTCACTTGTTCCTCGTAGCACTGTGGTAACTGCAGGACTCCTCAGCCAACAGGAAAGGAAAGCAGTGACGAATACGCCTCTATGCCCAACTCGAGAGTATTTGTATACTTGCGCCAGTCGGTTACGTTTGCCTTTTTTTCGTAGGCGTCACGAGCAGAGCCGAACTACTTTCAGTGATGTCGTCACTCTGGATGTATGTTCTGGAGGGCGGAGTCGTGTAGGCGGCAGATGCCGTGCAGGTTTTGTGGGCCGTGCTGGTATTCTCGATCCTTTGTTCGTCACCGTGTATAGTTTACAACGTCGCGCCCACACGTTGTACGAAGGTTTCTCAACTTATTAAGGCAGTTGAAATGCCCGAAAATTTATATCGCCCTGATTAGCTTCGTTCCGAATGTGGCACTGCCCTTACATTTTGCATGCGTTCTTGGTTATTCGAATGAACACAGCTAGCTGCATCGGGTTTGTTAGCAAAGAGGACGCGAAACCTCGATGAGTGCTCTGAAAGAAGGCTTCGAAGCGGAAGGGTTGGCAAGCGAGATCAAAGCACGTGAAGTGGAAAAGTCATTCGTGTACCCTGTGAAAGAGAAAGAGTAATTCGTGTACGCCGTGCGTGTGTGTGTGTGTGTGTGTGTGTGTGTGTGTGTGTGTGTGTGTGTGTGTGTGTGTGTGTGTGTGTGTGTGTGTGTGTGTGTGTGTGTGTGTGTGTGTGTGTGTGTGTGTGTGTGTGTGTGTGTGTGTGTGTGTGTGTGTGTGTGTGTGTGTGTGTGTGTGTGTGTGTGTGTGTGTGTGTGTGTGTGTGTGTGTGTGTGTGTGTGTGTGTGTGTGTGTGTGTGTGTGTGTGTGTGTGTGTGTGTGTGTGTGTGTGTGTGTGTGTGTGTGTGTGTGTGTGTGTGTGTGTGTGTGTGTGTGTGTGTGTGTGTGTGTGTGTGTGTGTGTGTGTGTGTGTGTGAGAGAGAGAGAGAGAGAGAGAGAGATTAGCGTAGAATAAATGAATAACGTTTCGCAAGTTCTCTTTCATTCAGCCATTTGGCCTTCGATCTATCTTTTCTCCCTCTGTTTGCCGGGGAAAAGAAAAGAGACAAGAAAGATAGGAGAATACGGGAGTGGTTTTTAGTGCGGAAACAAGCTTTTGCACTCCGCGGGAACCCACGCAACACTCGGAGCGTCGTGCGAAGTGTATCCGTCTTCGTTTGAGCCGCGATTGTTTTTTCACTTGCATAGCCTTTCGGGGCCTTCTGCCTATTATTCTGAACGGGGGGAAAACAGGAAGTTCCTCTTCTTTCACGCCTTCTCCGCTTTGTCTTCCAGGACTTCCTTTGTTTTGCTTCTCTCGTTCGTTCATTCTTTCTTCTACGTCCTCGTTCGTTCTAGGCACATCTTCAATACTACGCCTCACCAATTCCATGCAGTGAAGCGGAGGCTACAGCCAAACTGAGAGTTTCTACACCCTATAGAGGGTGCTTGTTTGTCCCGTTGCTAACACATGCGTGGGGGCTTGAATAAAAATCGAATTGTACGCTTCAGCGAGCTCAAACTACACCCGCGATGAGAGGAGCCGTAGTTGAAAACGGTGTGCTAATCCTGACAACCTATCGCGCACCGGAATTACGTGACTCGAGAGAGTTCACCGGTGGCAGCCATGGAATGTCGTTTCGTGACGTTTTCGCGACGTCTTTTCGCAGCTGTCTGTCGTAGCCCTAACCTTGGCAGCACTGCAAGAAGTTTGTGAGGCAGATCTTTCCGGAGGCAGCAGGTGCTCTGCCCTGATGCACAGTACTGGCTTACGCTTATGGTGCAAGGGGTAAGCGTAAGTATACTGAATGCATTGCGGTGACAAATGGGGACATCTTTTATCGCCGACTATTCCTCGCCTTTCTTCGCTCCTTTTTTTTTCTTTCTTTTTTTTATGACACTATTCGTCCCTCGCAGTTGCAGCAACGCGCGAGGAAATAAAGAAAGCGTTAATAGATCGACGGGGCTGTAGACTTCTTATATAGCTCTCTGGCTTTTGCTTCGCGACGCTAAAGCGTTTGACCCATTCGCGGAGGCTGTAGAATAGCTTTGGCGGCCCGGTTTCGGAACGCTCTAACCGCTCGGGGAGCTGCGGAAACGAGAGTGATCGCCCGGCGGTTCCTTGGAGTGCTGCCAAAAAAGGATGGAGGAATATCGTGATGTATTGTAAGTCCCAAGAGGGAGAGTCTTTTACTTTGATTTCTGTTTTCTCTTTCTTATTTTCCCCTTGTGAATGCCCCCCCCCCCCCTTCTTTTCTTTTTTCGCGTTGGATTTTGTGTACCTCGCGGGTCGAGGCGTGCGGAGTCCAAGACTCAAAAGGCACGGGTTCAGTGGTCTGATGATGGTGGTGTGAGAAGCTTGTTCAAACAAACGCCATTGCTGCTGCTGCGTTAGAGGGAAAGAAAGCGTAGCTTTTGTACGGAAGGCGCCGTTTACGCGAATGTGGCTGGCGGCGAAGTGGGGGAGGGGCGTTCTGCGTGCCCCCTGGTAAATCGAGCGTTGCTTGAATGTGGGTCTCGGACGCGGGGAACTCGGCGCCGGCTTTGAAGGGTCCGCCATTTTACTCTCCTGTAGGCTAAATATAGCGGTGCGAAACTTGTTATAGGCTCGGGTCTTGGCGTTGCACCATCGTAGCGGCACAACTGTCAAAAATAAGGATAACAATGTTGATATATATTGTGCGTCACTCAGACTTCGAGAGTGGTGACATCTCTTGTGTGGATTTCGGAGACCACTTAGCTCAGGTTGTTTGCATAGCAAGCAAGCTGTTCTCGAGAAGATGGCAGTATTCGCTTCTCCTGCTGTCGCAGTAAATGAGCTCGTAAGCAATCGCGGAAGTCTGCTCATAGTTCCCGTCCTTTTGGTTTATCAGTTTTTTTTTTTCTTTTCGGGACCTAGCGCATATATATACTTGTATTTAGTCGTAGTTACCTCGGACGCCTTTGCTTTGTCCTTTTCTCGCTTGTCTGGTCGCTCAAAGTTTCGTGAATGCTCGCCACAATTGTCTTTTCTTCGGCGCCTGGAGCAAGTTTCGGCAGTTCCTCCTCCTTCTCAGTCGAATTCTTCTTCGTTCTGTATGGGAAAGAAAGAACGAAACGGCTTATTTTCTCGTCCACAAGAAGGACACACAAACAGCAACCATACACACACACACACTTTCCATCGCTACCGTCTTGGTCAGCTTCGTTTCTTCATACTTCGAAGGGTCCCACTATTGTTCGGTCTTCTTCCAAAGCCACGTCGTTGTGAGCTCTCTGTATACTGGAGTCTATAAATACCCAATCAGGTCCTGGGCCTCGAAGCTCCGTATTGTTCTCTTTTCTCCTATACGGTGGCTCTTGTTTTAGGCACGGCACGGGGTCGGCATCGCTTTGCACATTGTTTGTTTACTTTGCGTGCCGAGAAAGTGGCGATGGGAGAGAGAAAGGGGGGGATTCAATTTCCGGTGCCGAAAGTGGAAATCGACCGGTTAAACCCGAAGCCCAACAGTGGGGCGGTGGTGTAAGCGGTCCTGGATGCCCGGTTAGGAGCGGGAGGGGGTGTTGAAGAAGAGGCCAGCCCTGCAGGAGAGGAAGAAGGATGTCTGTCGGCGTTGTTCTCTCGCCCCTGTCATTGCGGCTTGGGAAAGGAGGAAACGCTGACAGCTTGCTTTCATCTGTGCCGTGGCCCTTGATGAATGGGCGTGAACGGGCCTCCGACTCGCCTGCAGCTATAGCGAAGCTTCGACCGTCTTTTGCTGTCGCCCATGGTCTCAGCGGCGCGAGCTCCCGTCTCCATGTCTTCTGAGGCGAGAAAGAATACGGCGGCGTCTGGAGCTGTAGAAAACGCAAGCGTGACCTCACGGACGCCTTTACCTCTTGGCGGTTTCCGTAGTTACGCCCGAGATTCGGTTGGGATGATGCGCGCATTATAGCCGTATTTGTTGCGGGTCTATAGGACGTCATTGCATACCCCTACAAATTAAAGGAGTAAACAACTAGTTTCGCGGCGCTTTATTTTTTTTTCTTTCTCTTGCTTCGCCGCTTTGAACAATGTTAGCCAAGCAAATTTTGACAACTTGGCCACGTCTATTAGTACTAGCTTACGAGGAAACCAATTTCGTTCTTCTTCTTCTTCTTTTCTTTTTGCTGGCACTGAATCAGATGTGGGGACCCGCCGTCTATTCATGACGTCACACTCTGAAGTGCATGCACGTGCCCGTAGAGCCTGGAGTGCAGACGTCGTTGCAAGGTTTGAGAGTGCTTGCTTGCTTAACATGTATATATTTTACTGCGGATACGATCATCGCATTGTTTTGGCCATTAAAAGGGACTCGGATGTAAGGATCATGGTTCTGACTATAGCTCGTTAGCACGCTCTCTAATTCTCTTTCTTTTTTTGACGTCCGGTAGATGTGGAAGTTGCAGCCACAAGGTGAAGCTTTGTGGAGCTGAGTGTCTCCGTCAGCGTGTCAAAAGATTTGTGTCCGTTTGCAGACCAGGACAGGTAGAGAGTAGGTGGTTCAGGTCAACGGGGCAAAGGGGCATAAGCGTTTTGTGTATAAATTGTCATGATGTGTATATATTCTGTCACTCTCCGGGATCAGAGTCCGTCTGCAACGCCAGGCGGGTACGATGGAAGCTTCTGCCGGCAGACGGCCCAGACGGACGTCTGCTGCCCCGAAAAAAACATGGCTGGAATTACGTGTAGGATCCAGTGGGCGAGTGTTTCGGCAAGTTATCCTGTGGCTGCAGCTCTCATGAGGCGCTGTGGGAAACGTGTGCTTTTGCGTCACTAACTGCGACGATATTTGCCTGTGCGGTGTGTCGGCATGTAAAGGACATAATCGTAGCACGTGCCGACGTAGCACGACGCTTTGTATGAAGGTGCAGTTCAATCTTCTGCGCACGCCGTGCCCATTGCGTGCGTGTGTGTTCCCGGAAGCTTTGTACTTTGTAAAGCATGAGGGCAAACCGGAACGTCGAGGCTGAGCGCTGGAAGAACCTGCTGCTAAGCAGTGAAAATTAAAATGCATTCAGTTCCGGAATTATTTATTTCTGTACCCCTTCCTTACCCGGGGTCTTCACGTTCACTAAAAGTGCGTGCATTAGGGGTAGAATGCCTGCAGAGCGAAGACCTGTATCGCGTGCCGCTTGACGCAACGCGTTGATAGCAGGATGACAAGTGTGCGAAGTCCTTGCTTCGCGCGATCTCGGCTCCTATAGATCCGTCTCTTGTATGGAGAATGCACCCGCATTTGCAAATGCGGCTCCACTTCCAAGTTCATAATTTCATGCCTTCTTCAGTGCTATCTTCTTATCGTTCTTGATATATAGCTTATTTGGCCTTGTTGCTTTTGTTTTGCTCGCTTGGCCGACATTGAAAGAAAAAAAGAGGATGAAAAAAATAAGAAAGAGGAAGGTACCTCACTCCCCAGGGCGCCTCCTAAGCTATTTGTGAACCG
The DNA here is from genome assembly GCF_023375885.2 of Dermacentor andersoni. NCBI lineage: Eukaryota > Metazoa > Arthropoda > Arachnida > Ixodida > Ixodidae > Dermacentor > Dermacentor andersoni. The sequence continues at coordinate 53,640,423 of NC_092819.1, read as the reverse complement.
GATGTTCCCAGTCCGAGGCGACCACGTCGTTATTGACGATTGCCAGGAAGCGTTTCAGTGCTGCCATCGTGGCGATTATGCTCTCTAGTCGTATTTCAGCCACCTGCATGCAGCCAGTTGTATGCCGGTTTCATACGGCTGACTACCCGCTAGCGGATCGAGATGCATCTCCCCGCCCCTCGAGATATGCCGGTGCTTTAACGCTGACAGCATTGAGCGAGCAGCCCAAAAATTGAAGGCTAGACCGTCTGTGTACCCGCCGCAGACGAGATGACGCCGTCTGCTAGTCACTGGCCAGTGGAAGAAAAAAGAATCTGCACGAATACCTTCCTCATATTTTCTTGTTAGGTGTCTTGTTAACGAGGGATCTGTACCAATCTCGAAACGTCAAGTTTGTTTCGTGACATTGATCACTGACCTGTGCTACGAATTATGCTTTTTATCCAACGAGACGTTCTTCGGTCGAGCTCTTCATTACGTCTGCTCGTACATACTAGAGCAGACGGCCGTCTCGGTTGGTGCAGACGTGCCCTCGCGGCAGCTTGGAACTCTGGCGCTTCCGTCTGCGATCCAGCGCCGCGCTGTATCGCAGACGCGCCGCCGCCGCCGCCGTTGGTCACGTGCTGCGTCTGCTGCCAGCAAAGCCAATAGGAGCAACAGTCCAGTCGCGCGACCGTGCCGCGCCTCCAGACTTCCGTCATCTGGCCGGCGGCTGCAAGGTCTGCCGAGGCGGCAAGAGGATGAAGACCCCCTCCGTGTCTTCGCTTCTTCGTCTGCTTCGCTCCATGGCGCTGGAAGGAGGAAGAAGAGGAGGCGAAGGGGAAGGCTTGGGTCCACCAGGGGGCGCGCCGTGTTTGCGCAAAGACTGCTTTGCTGCTGGTTGCTGCTGCCAGCTCTGGCCGCCGCCCCCCTTCTGTCTTGCGACTCCGCCGTGGCTGCCGGCTGATGCTTTGCACTGCTCTCGATTTGGTTTTATTTGTTTTGTCGGTATTCCCTGTTTAAGTCGTTGCGCGTCTGCTATTCGCAACGGCCGCGTAGTCGTAGTTTTTTTTTTTTTCGTTGCGGCGGCGGCGGCGTTCGGGCGACGTCTTCGCAAATCGCCGTGGCGAAAGCTCGCTCCGGCCGTTGCGCTTGGCTGCCGAACGCTCGTGGGACAGGCGAGTGAGTGCACGCGCAAACGGTCCGATGGGGCGTCCCGAAGTCGGTAGCGCGGTCGTCGGTGCGCACATTATGGGAAAGCTAAAGCGCTGCCTTGCGTCGGCTTGAACTACTATATATACTTTTTTATGCGTTCAGGCGTCGCGGGCCGACGTCGCGGTGCTGGCTACAAAGCTTTATAACCGTTCTTGGGTGTCTGCGTTGGTGCCTTGCTCGTAGGAAATACCTTCGCTAGCCTTCCACACGCCGCTCCGAACCCACTCCCACCCAACTTACCTCTAGTTTGCGTAAGAATGTCGTCTGGAATAATGTAGTGCATTTGTTTTGATTCTTAGAAACCCGACTGGCCCATTTGCCCGCATGGCTTCCGAGATTCTTATCGTGGGTGCATGAGATAGTGGGCCTCTTCGATTATCCGTCCCTGGCAGTCCCGGACAGCCCGAGGTTGTACCTTCTGCTAACGAGCGTTGCGTTTGTAGCGTATCGGGCAGTCCTCGACATTCCAGGACGACATGTCGAAGAAGCCCAGTGGCTTAGTTCACCATGCTGATGCCCGCACCGCGTGCCGTGAATTTCGGAGGCATCATCTCTCTAGAACTCGCTGGTTCTCGTTCTGTCGAGGACGGAATGTAAATGCTTGGGGGCAGTTGTACGGCGCTGGTTTATCAAGCGAACGACGTCTGGTCACGAGCTGTCTGGTTTGAGCTAAAATTGCTAGCTTGTTTCTGGATCAAAATATAGCGCGTAAGATGCGACTGATAAGACTTAGGGTTGCTTAGATTTTACACGAGTGTTTAGTCCTGTTTAGTCTAATGTTTACCATTGTGGAGATCACCAACGCTTTAGTCGTAGGGCAGAGAAATAGAGAGAGAGAGAAAGGATGTGTAGAGAAAGGCAAGGAGGATGCCCAAAGGCACTTCTGGTTGGCTACCCTGCATGGGTGGAAGTGGCGATGGGACAGAAGGAGAGGAGCACGGATTAAGTAAAGCCCGGTGTACACAATCCAGCGTTTAGTAGGCAGTGTTCTAAAAGCATATTATGCAGGCCCATAGGTCCCTAGAAATTAAAGCCGTGCATATACAGAGCCTTATACTCAGGGTTTATTTGGGAGCACTAGCCGAGAGCTTGATCTTCTGACAGAACGACTGTAGAGTATGCCAAACACTTCGCACATCACATGCCTCTCCGCCCTATAGCGCAGGCTGCAGACTCTCAGAAGGAACACATACGAACGTCTAATCTCGGCTGCGTATGCCGCATGCGTCTGTGTCATCAGGCACGATGTCGCCGGAGACCGTGGCGGCTTAAACGGCAGCTGCGGCTATGTTTCAGTGCCCACTGGCCTTCATTTTTAATATAAGTCCTCCGTTGCACTCTGATTACCTGTGCCAAATGATATGGCTGCAAGTCGTGTATAGTTTTCCTGAAAACTGAATTTTAAAGATTGATTGTGTGTTCCCGACTCAATGCCCACGAATGTATGATTTTTTTATTGACCACCCTGTGTTTGTGACGTCAGAGACTACACCGCCACTTCACCCTTAGAAGCGACCAAGCCTGACTCCTTTTTCTACGGGACGCCGGTCGAAAATCGTCGTTTTGACAGGCGTGATAACCGGGGCTTCTCTTCGTCTTGCCGCAGCACAATGCGTTGACCTCGGCAAGTCTGTTGCCTCGCGCGGAAGCTGCTGGTCAAAAAGCAAACGGCGATCCTTTGGCGCTCTCACTGTATCTGAAATCGTCGCTGAAATTGCCGCTGTCTATTTCGAAAGAGCTGTAAAAGCTCCCCGTGTCATCAGGAGACATCGTCAGCTGTGCTCTTTTGGCGTCAGCGCCACGCGCACTGCGTGTTTACGTTGCGGTATAGTTGTAGGATCTGACGTCATCGACTCGTCCTGACGTAACGCGAGTCGGCTAACAGTTTCGGTTTTGGTACCCCGTTAATTGGTTATGTAAAATTGTTGACGAGTTTCTAAGCATACTGAACCGTACCGGTGACAGGACTGTCAATGTCATTTGGACATGACAACATCCTCATATGGGTTAAAAAAAAAAAAAAACGCCGGAGTTGCCCTTTAGCAGCGCTTCTGCGGTTATGCGTGAATACAAAGTGCTTGCTGTGGAAGACCCAGCAGCGTCTTCCGATTTATAGAGAACAAAGACGGTCGAGGCGTGGCATTGCCATTCCCAGCGATCGCCAAAGAACACAGCGCTCTCGAATTGATTGAGGCGCAACTCGTCCTTTGTTCGCACGCTCTTAAGGCTTCAGGTTTAAAAGAGGGGGGAGTGGGGGTGTCCACGCACCGAAGACAAGCTGCAATTAAGGGCAACTTTTTTTATCTCGCCGGGTAGCCTCGGAAACACGGTTCCCGCTGGCTGAGATTGCAGTATCGATCCCTCAGCGCAGCGGAGTGGTTTTTAATTGATCGACCGCACTTCGCTTCGGGTCACTTGCGTCGTGGTTGTGCTTTTCTCTTGTCCCTTTTCTTTTTTTTTTTAAACTTATTTCTTCCTCAAAAGCTATCTCACCTTCGCTCTTGCGTGGCTCTCCTGTTAATTGAAGCCCACTATCTAGATAACTCTTATAGGTCGGACAATAGTTCGAAGGACGGGACGCATACTAGAACGGGCGCACTGTATCGTCCGGTTTCCATCGTAATTGGAGTGAAGCGTTTGAAACACGCTTCTGCGATAGCAGGCTTCGCCTGTACAGACACCCTGAAGTCGTGGCTTTGCAGCAAGAAGCATTGGATTGCGGTCAGGCCGCACGATTTATGCGGATATAGGTGCAGTCTTTGTCAAAAAGGTTTCGAAGGCACTTCCTCGAGTGACCATATGTGTGGCATGATCACCGTGACGGAGCTCCTATATAATATGGGAGCTCCGTTACGGTGATCATGCCACACATCCCTGGCGCTTCGAAGCTTCACAGTGTTCATATATCACGCACCACTGCCATGCGCGGTTTATATATTATATCTCCGAAAATTTGGAGACACAAAACGTCGCAGTGTGGGCCTCGACGGCTCGAAGATGTTGAGAGAGATTCACGACGCAGTAGTGCCCTTCGCAAAACAATTACGCAGATTGAAGCCGGTGCGTCCGCAAAGGCTAAATTATTTCCGCATTATTATTATTCTTGCGTGTGCATTATAGGGAATAAATCCTCAGCATGTTATTGTAAGGAAAATGGCGTTATTGCCTTCTAAATTAGGTGGTTACAACGCACTTGCAAGAATGTTACCATATCGGCCATCATTGCACTTGCCGCACGGTGTGTGTATACAGGCGGCGTTATTGGGTGATCCATGGAGTCGTCGATCTTGTAGAGTCACTGGCGCCGCGAGTGATTATAGAGTGACAACGGCGCATATATATTTGAGGTGACATATTTCTCTCCTCCTGGCCTGTTATCTCGGCAGCGAATTTTTAGTCGAAGCTTTAAATTAAGTCGGGCTTGTTACGTTTTTTCTTTCTCTGTGAAGGGAGCCACGCTTCCCCCTCTCTTTTTGCTTTTGCAGACTCTGAAAGATCGTGTCTCGGAGTTCGCGAAATCGTCTGCATACAGTTCACACGGACGTCCGGCGATTCCGGAGAGACGGGTCTAGGGAAAGAAATGTAGTGTGTCTTGCAGAGCGGTTGTGAGCGCGTATCTGAAGCGCGGAAAGCTTCCACCACGCAAGCCTATGCATCTCATCGCTTGTATAAGCAACCGCGTCTCGACCCGATAGGCTTGGCGCACGGACGACGGCCGGATCTTACGTGCGATACCCGATTCGTAAGCTCTCTCACCACGCGAGTGTAATTCGGCCTCGAATTTTTATCCCGTCACGAACTTTGCTTAAGTAGAGAGAGAGAGGGGGGGGACAGGATAGACTGTGGCAAAGTACTTAAATGCGCTCGCATTCCTGCCAACGCTTATGTTGGCGGATCCTGATTCTTTTCGAAAAGCTCCGGTCCAGAAGGCAGGTGTTGGCGTTCAGCTCACGTCCGTGCGCGCTCGCAGAAATCGGGGTGGGCGAGCCACGGATACGGCGCGCACACGTGCACCCGTCTTATCAGTTGTGTGCATAAGTTCGCAGCCTTCGTTGGGTGCATTTGCAGGCCGCGCGGCAGAAGGTGTGCGCAGATGGCAAGCGTAGCAAGCTATAGTCGCCCTCCCCTGCAGCCTTTCCTTCAATTCTGGCTGCAGCGTATACTTGCCAGCATCTCTCTCGCAGAAATGGTGGGGTAGGTGGTGCAGATGATATTAGCGGGTTCCACCGCATTCGCAGTGTTTTCTTGTACGATCGTGTGGAGCCAGGAATTTTGTCCTTGATGTCCGAATCGTTTTAGATGAGCCGAGTGTCTTTCCTCGTTCTTTTTTTATTTTATTTGTTTATCTCCCTCCGTCTTCTCGATTTTGTTTTTGTATTTTTTCTCCTTAAGCTCTCTCGATCTTGTAAGAGATGGAAGCCTCGAGGGCGATGAGATAACGCACGAACTGGTTCTGCGAGTTAAGTCATGAAACGTCGCTGAACGGGTTTTGAGATGAAGAACCTAAAATAAAGACGGAGATGGGGGGAGAGAGAGAAGGAGAGAGATTACAGGAGGACTGTATAGTCTCAGAGGTACATATGTTTCGAGGGGTTATAAATAATCAAGCGGTCGGCTTGAACTTGGCGTTTGCTGTTCAGCGTGGATTAGGTTAACGAGAGCAACAGAAGGAAGAAGAAATAGACGTGCCTACGACTTCGATCGGCTTTCGAGAAGCTGCGTATATACATACGACACGGTTTATCGCTAAGGAAAGAAAGCCGTTTTTCATGCGATAGAACTACGCAGTATACACGATAGGTTTCCATTAAGGAATACTGGTAGAAGCACGAGGAAGTGAGCGCATGCATTACCACGCAGAAAACACTGCGTGTAACGCATAACGAAACATTAAACATCGTCGTTCTTAGTTTAGTGCTCAAAAATGGAAGTATAATAAGGAAGATAAGAGAGAAAGACGAGGGAGGTCGTCTCATAGTGAAGAACAGGTCGTACACTAACTTTTCGTTTCCCTCTGCACGCTTTCCACTAACCTATATAAAAGAAAGTTGTCGAAAAAATGAGCACACTGGCCTGTCAGATGTGCTCGCGGAACTCATGCCTTTCTTTAATCACGTTTCGGGAGCTGTCTGATAACGGGGTGAAGACGAGCGGCGGCGCCTCTTCGTACTACACAGGCACTGCCGTCCTTAGCGCAGGAACGGATCCGCCGGAGCGGAAGCTCGCCGCGGAACCCCGGGTCCCACTTCCGTTTTGGAGCCGGAAGCTGCCGGCGTTCTTTCTTTCTTTTTTCTTCTTCATACGTTTTGTCTCCTTCCTTCATTTCTCCACGATCTCGCGTCTTATTTTTTTTTTTTTTTATTTTACAACCTCTTCTCTCTCGGCTCGATCTTGGTGTGCCCGGACGCGGAAAGAGGTGTACGTCGTTGTTACGGCTGCACCCGGAGTTCGGCAATAAGAAGCCGGCATAATGAAAAGCTCAACAAAAAAACAAAAGCAAGGAAGTTCTATAGGAGAAGAAACAGAAGACAAAATTAGGGAACAGAAGTCAGAGGAGGTGGGGGGGTGCGTTTCCAGAAGACGATCATATGCGATGCCTTCTTCCTTCGACCAATATGACACTATTTTGCTGGTTTTACAACCTTGCGTCCAAAACTTTCCATTCTCGCAGAACCTTTCTCGTCTTGCGCTGTAAGTACATATACAGAACAGAGACGCATCTCCGCTACGAGGCCCTTTCCTCGCTTCTGCTCATCGTCTGCTGCAGCGCTTCTGCACGTCGTTTGCTTCTGCGGAGGAAAGCGGCACGAAAGGATGGCGGAAGTGAGATGTCTGGAGAGGAAGACGAGGCGACAGAGGAAGGAAACAGAAAGATGCTCCCTGCGACTCGGCCTTTTGTTTCCTTTCAGGGGAAGCCAGTGCGAATCGGCGTGTGGTACCATATATCGTTGTGCTTAGCGGGCGCCTGTGCGAATTGCCGCACCGTGGGCAAATAAATAATCACTCTCGTCGTGAGGCGTCCACGTGACGCCTGCTTTCAGATTACTACCATGGCGTGGCGCGCGTGGAGCATTTATTGTGCTTCTCGCTTCGTTATTCCGTTGCTCGAGGCGCACTTCAGCCGTGGCCTACTATGCCTGAATACCAGTACGTAGTTTCTATATGTACCCAGCAGGCAGCGTTGTCGAGGCTACGGAAGTAGTGCGGTGATATAAGTATCACTCTGCGCGCTTCCCGTCTGCCGAATTTCATTCATCTCGAAGTAAAGGTACCATAGAAATGAGCGAGCGTTGACAGATTACGTCGCGCAATGTCCTGACTCTTATTAGAATAAAAGAAGCATCAAGGATGGTTCGCCTATCATTATTGGTGCCGCCGGGCTGTTCGTAGTGCGGGTGTAGTGTTTCTTATAAGGGCGGTACGACAGCGGAAGGGCGAAACGAATCGGATCATTGCAACTTTCGTCGCCATCACTCTCACCAAAGCCCACTGTTGATGATTGATGATCCCTAATGGCATGCCCTTTGAGGCGGGTGGCGACAAATAGTCGCCAAGCTTGCCTGAGCTAATCAGGTTTTACTACATCTAATGCAGTGTAGCATTTCATATATATCCCTACTTATATTTTTTCCATTCATTAAAACCTCTATACTGTAATGAAAAACTCCACGCCGCCTCCACGCCAATACTACAATGAAAAAAAACTCCACGCCCCCTGGCGCCAGAGCATCGCACAAACCCGCCCTGACCGCTGATATTTCATCTCGTCGCTACATCTAACTCTCCTCCCCGAAAACAGCGCACAATATTTGTCTCCGCTTGCGCATGCTGCGACACCCGCACTGCTGGGCCCAGTTAAGCCCTTATATTGCAGAATGTGGTACAGTGATGCGTTCAGTACGCATGGGTCCTTCATTCAAACAGTCAGGGCATAGGCACAGGCACAAGGCACCGGTCTGTGCACTCTCGCGTTCGTCTGTTCCTTTGGTGTTATATATCCTGTGTCATGAACGTCTACCAACCGTTTCAGATTGCTACCATGGTGTGGCGTGCGTAGAACATTTATTGTGCTTCTCTCTCCGTTATTCCGTTGCTCGAGGCACACATCTACCGTGGCCCTACAACGCCTTGCACGCAGTTTCTATATGTACTTAGCAGGCATCGTTGTCGAAGCTGCGCAAGCAGTGCGGTGATTGAAGTATCCCTCCGCGCATTTCGAACTACATTTATCTGCGACGCGTCCTGACAACGACGGCAACAAAGACAACAACTTGTGGACGTATATGAGGTTACGTCAAATTACGTCATAGCGCCGCTCTTCTACGCGACGCACTACGTTTTCCCGCGAGCGCGAGCGGTGCGCTGTGGCCGCTGGTCGCAGAAGCGTATCACTCCGCTCGCTCGGTGGTAATAGGTTCAGATCTGCGACGCGTTCCATGAAATAATTTCGTCGTATTTTACGACATAAACTTATCAGACTTATGTTTCATACGTTATATATGTACCCAGCACCTCCACCAAATTAATGGTACGAGTAGCTGGAATACTACATACAATTTATTTACAGGGAAGCTAACGGAAGGCCAAAATGGCGACGCTATATCAAGCGGGCCCACGTCGTCTTCTTCCTCCTCAGTGCAGCCTCACTGTGGCGGCTGTTGCGTAGCAATATGAAATGTTTCATCGAACTACGTCACGCATATCCACGTCCTTTTCCTTTTTTTTTGGTCATATGTGGCACACTCTTTTTTGACCGGCAATGCTAGCAGTGAGGGAAGTATCTCATAGAGCGTCGCCTGCTATGAAGTAGTGCGTATGAAAGCATATAGTTAACTGATACACTGGTGGATCGGTGGTTATGCCTCTCCTCAACGCGCATCAGATTATAGTATATGTGTGTGTGTGTGTGTGTGTGTGTGTGTGTGTGTGTGGATGCGGGGGGGGGGGGGGGGGAGGTCGCGGGGCAGGAACGAACTCTCGTTGGGCCCCGTTCTAATCGGGATTCCGGATCTGGCCGCGCAAGGCGAACGGGCGGAGCGCGCGCGCGTCTTCTCGGAATGCGAGCGAAAGTTTCTCCTCCATCGCTGGGGTCGAGCCGCCTTGCCCCGCGTGCAGGACCGCGCCGTTCGTTCGTGCCGCCGGGGGTGGCGAAGGCGGCAGGTGCGACGCCAGGCTTGCGAAGGTGCGCGTCGCCTTGCAAGTTTTCCTGCGCTGAGGGGTGGGGCAGGCCTCGGCGGGCGGCTAGGGGCTGTTTGAACGTGCGTGCCTCGTCGAGTATGTTTTGCGCTTCGCTCCCAACCATTGAAGAACGAAGAGCGGGGGGAGTGATGCGGTGGGGGAGGGCGGAGGCTTTGATGGGAAGGTGTATAGGGGCTCAGTGGCATTGCGTGATCTTGCTGTAAGAAAGAGAGAGAGAGGAAGAGAGAGGGGAGGAGGAAAGCGGTATGCAAGGGAGGAACACATGCCTTAGAGGACGCCGCTGGGTTGAGGAGACGGAAGGTGACCGCGCAGTCTCACAGAGTTCCTGCTCTACTACAGTTGAACACGAACCCTAACCTACCGCACTCCTTGGTAAAATAGGGGATGACGTCTGGATACCAGTCGGGGGAGGGGTGTAAAGACAACTGCTGCAGCCATTTCCTTCTCTTCCTTCTCCTCATTATCGTCATGACCACCACCTCGTCATTCGACGAGAGGGGGCGAGTAAATCTCGCGCTGCCGCTACACCCGGCCGCTCGCTCTCTCCCGAGGAAGCGAGGGAGGGGGTGGGCGAAGAGGAGAGGCTAATTGGCTTCGATTACGCGGGATCATCTCCCGTTAAACGCCGTCCGGCATGCAAGAACGACGAGGTCCGGCGCGCGTAAGGGTATGGGACGCCGTTCGAGAAACACGGTTCAAGGCGTCGGAATGCGCCGGGTACCCCTCCCTCTACACGCGGGCTCCTCTACACGCCGGCCACAGCCACGCGCCGCTCGAGGGCGAGGCGGCCCCTCTTTTTGTTTCTCGCCGAAACGTCGTTACTTGAGCGGTGGTGTTGTAGCCCTCTTGTGAGCCATTAAGTGCCGCGCCTTCGAGAAGATGTCGCGATATGAGCGTCGGAACTGAAGTGAGTGTACGTATATAAGGCCGTACGTGACATCAGTCGGCGGTTCTTTCCTCTTTCGCGTTCTGCAGAAAGCTTCTCGAGCATGCAAGCGACCCGATCATGCGGAAACATTCGACCGTTTCTTTTTTTTTTTTTTTTTTTTTTTTTTGGGGGGGGGGGGGGGGGGTTTCGCGTGGCGTTTGCTTCCGAATTTCGACGTCATATATCCTTTCCGGATCGGGCTGTTTCTGGGAACGCGGGGCGTCGCCAGCTGTGACGCCGAAAGTTAGTCGGTGCCGACGTTGGTCCGCTGTATATACCTCGACGTGAAGTACGCGTTCTTGCGGAAGAGTGAAGCCTCGCTCTTTCAACGCGAGGCTGCAATCTTTAGCCGCGAAGTACTCGAGATGCATCGCAGTTTCCCCGTTATCCCCCCCAAAAGTATATACTTTCTTTGTTAACAAAGGTATGCGTGTCGTCCACATATCCGCCCGAGCGCGCTGCAACACTCGGCCCGTTGTTCTTGCCGGGTTCGTCTTCCTTGCCGAAATATCGGCCGGCCATCTTCCCTGATCATCATGAATGCACACACCATTTCCCCGCGTTGCGTCATATCCTCACGATTCCGTTGTATACATACAACTCCGGAAAATCTCTTCGTTTCCGAAGCCAGATGCACTTCCGCGATGGTCACCCAGGGCACACATACCACCGAGCGGACGCTTGCAGACTTCCTCCGCGACTTGTGTACGCTGCGAATGCGTATACGCCCGTTGTCTCGCCGATCGTTATCTTCTCAGAAGAAGAATAAGAAGAGGAGGGCGAATGGGTTGTGACCAACACGGCCATCGCCTGAAAGCACGTCCGCCTGTCTCATTCTTTCTTCGCTGCTGCGGAAGAGCCCCGCGAGGCGCGTTGTTCTGCCGAGCTTCATCGGCCAACGGCGAGTACGTATACGTACGCACATATACGTGTGGTGCCTCGGCTATATCTCGGCGCGCACGTCCGATTGTTGCCGTCCGATGCGCTGCGTGTCAACCATATATCCGCCCGTGCTTCAACGCCCGCTGTGCATCCGGGTTTCCTTCATTTTTTGTATCTCTCTCTCTGTCCTTCCCTTTCTTTCATACGCGCAATGCAGCAAAGACTTCCCTCTCTTTCTATCTATGTATCTCTCTCTCCCGGCCAGGGACACGATGTAAACAGAGTCGACATCACGAATCCATTTATAGCGCACGTTCATCGGCGTCTGTATATATGCTGCACGTCGCCGCGCCGCCGCCGTCGGTATACTGTGTGTAGCGTAATACGCCGCCTACGTAGCCCACCCCGTACGCACGCACAGCTAACGGCATGCATGCCATAGAGCTCGCGCGGAGAAACGTCGTCGCTGCGCGCGGAACCTCCCCGCTCTATTCTCGAGCCTGTATGCAGTATAGAATCTCCCGCATGCGCGCTCGCTGTGGCAGCTATAACGTGTCCCGAAGGCACGCATGCCTCTCTCTCTCTCTCTGTCTCGATGTCTGTGTGAGAGCGGCGCGGCCGGCCCGCTTTTAAACGCGGAAGGTCTACGCCCCTCCCCTCCTCCCTCCCCCCTCTCGTACCCCCTCCACTCACTGTTCTGCTGTTCGCGGAGCTGCGTCGTGCCATTACCGTCTTTGGAAGCCCCCGCACACCGGGACTCGTCCTTCCATTGTTCCTTTCGGCCCCGGCCGACCGACCAACCGGCAGCGAAGCAAATGGTTTCCGAGCGAAGAGCGGCGTACGCGAGTAGAGCCGTGCCTGCTTCCTCCAGTGCTCTTTGAGAGCTGCGCGCAAAGCCCCGCGTCTTCGTCTCGTCCCCCCCTCCCTCCCCCCCATCTCGTACTCTGCAGCGTATCCATCTCGCTCCCCGCTAGCGACGGGTATGGTATCCCTCGCGCGCGCTCCTGTGGATGAGATGGACAGACGACGTCGGCGGTGGTGGCTACGGTTGCTGCGACTTCCTTCCGTGTCCACCCGCCCTCCCCCCACCTTCGGCTCCGTGAGCGCGCTGCCTGTCCAGTTGTATAGCTTCTCCGGTGGCGCGGATCGTTGCAGCCGATTGTGTGCCCCTAGTGCGGGCGTGCGCGCATGACACGCACTTTGGGACCGTCGGTCTTGCCTGCGTCTTGTTGTTGCTGGCTCGTCGTCCCCTCTCGGGACGCCCGATTGTCGTCCGCGATGAGATGAGAGGCGCGGGTCTTGGGAGGAAAATAAAAGCAGCAAGAAGGCAGACGACTTAGTCTGAGGAAACGGCGGGATCATCTGCGAGAGAGATGGGTTCCCGCGGTGTTTTTCCCAGCGCTGGCGACCTTTTGTCGAGATGTCATCGTTCCTTAAACGTCACTGTAAATGTCGTTGACGTGTCAGTGTTTCCCGTGTCAGTGTTCCTTCTTTTCTTTCGGTTTTGTTTTTTATAGCGCCGTTTGATCGGCTGACTTGATTTGAGTTGGTTTATTGAAAAGCGTGTGTTGCCACTTCACATGTCGCATATTATTGGTGTTGCTTTGTATAAGCGATGATTTTCGGATGAGGGTTTTCAGGCACGAATACACGCGTGACCAAGCAAGCAAAACGCGCTCTGACACATATGATAACTAAGCGGCAGACATCTAATTCCTCAAAACCTGCGGCCGAAGTTTCGCGCTATTACAACGGACACCTTGTAAGGGCACTTTCCTTGCCTTCTGTGCAGTTTTTAATGGCGAACATATACGCCATACTTCAACACTAAATGATCTTGCCGCGTGTACAGTATTGCTGCAAGTTCGGAAGTCCGTGTATAGCTTCATTACGACGCAGAAATTTTGATATCATATTTTATGCGCTCTAGCAAGAATTCTTCCAGGCTTGGCGGTGAGCGTGTGCTTTTTCTTTCTTTTTTCTTTTTATTCTTTGCACGCCCAAATTCAGGGCATGTACATGTCTTATAAAAGGATCGGCCTTAGATATACTTCATGCGATCCGCGTAGACAACGTAATTTACAGAACGTTTCAGCATAACTATATGCCTTCATATGGGGTGTCCCGTATCCTTCGCCGCCCTGTTCTTAACAACGCTATGTAGGTATATGTGTGCAGTAATCCATTCTCTTTCGGCGTTCTGGTGCTGAATATTACACTGTCTAAAACATTGACCCGTAGTGAGCCTTAACGGAGACCGGCGATAAAGCCTTACATACGTGATCGAGAATCCGCATTTGAGTGAATGACCCAGGGCACCAACTGCGCACTTCAAAGGCGCACCCGGGCATATACGTTATACCGGGCCCCCGCCCTGGGTCCATTAGCAGATTGGAAGGAGCTCCGGCTTTGGCAAATTTAATTCCGAGAACCTTTCCCAGCTCAGCCGCGGCTTCAGAGAAGTTCCCTTCAAGGGCCGACGTCTCGGAAGATTTCTGTGGCAGATTTTCTTGCGGGGCTTTCAGTGCATTTTGTGCTGTCTGTAGTTCTTAGTCTCTGCTCGCATTCCCCGTGCGACCGAGTTGCGAAGTTCCTGAAATTTCGACATCTTGACTTACACGTGCCATGTTTGAAAGGAGCCTAAAAAAAAAAAAAAGAAACGCCGTGAATTGCGGATTGTTGCATTCATAACGCGACATTTTGTCGAAAGTGATCGACTTGCAAAGTCGCAAGGCCATTTGAAGCCAGAAAGACACAAAGGGTATAGAGCAGATACGTGCGCTAACCATCATTCTCATGATGGATGAACCGGCGTACGTGTATATACACTTCTGCAGCTCACCTGTAGACACTATAGCACCAGGGTTCCCTTTATTAGTTTTCGTGCGCAGGAAACTTTATGGTTGGTACGTTGGCTTGGCAAGATGCGCTGTGCGCCTGCGAATTATCGAGAAGCATGTAGCATTTTTTTTTCTTGTTCCCGCCTTTCGTGTAACTCGGCGGATGAAAGAACGTTTACAGCCACAGTTCCCTAACAGCGCAATTTGTTGCCAACTGGTTCGATCATTCAGGAAGCCCTGGTGAAGGACTCTTATTTCTTTCCTTTCTATTTCAGTAGACTTCTCGCCCGCGTAATGACTGCGTCCTCTGCACCTGCTAATTATCGATGTATACAGCTAACGGCGCTGCGAAGGCCCGCTACTTTTCCTTCTTTTTTTCTTTATCTCCCGTAGGCGTAGGTTATGTTTCTTTTCGTTTTGCTGCGGTACATCGAGGCGCGCATGCAGGCGAATTAAGTCCGCGAAGCTCGTAGCCATGACGGAGAGGTAATTGCCCTTCGCGGACGCACATACGTATATGCATCACGCGCGAGTCCCCGCGAGCTGTTGGTGGGTGGTACAGGCGTGTATAACGTTTGGTAATTGCGAAAATTAGCGCCACTGTGAGTGAACCTATATCGAACGGAAGTGTGCTTTATAAAGATGGGAAAGTGTCGTCCAGGGTCGGAGGGGAGGCAGGAGAAAAAATAAAAAAAAAAACAAGGAAGAAAGAAAAACTCGCACGTACAATACGCGACGAAATGAGTGACGCTATGTGACACGTATGTGCTCCGTGTATCCTGGAAAGCATATATGTCGCCTTGACAAAAAGACGAGTTCGCTTGTCGGAACGATGGCGCTCCCGCTTTCAACTTGTTCTCGTGTTGGCTCATCGTCTTCAGTTTCCATCTCCCGACTTCCCCGTGTTCTCCCCTGCATATCCTGGTTGTAGCTTTGTCGGAATTACTTTTGGGTCCTTACGTTGTCACCTGTATAAGCGTTGTTCGAGTGATTATTTATGGCTAATCCGTATGCTCTCGTACTTGTAGTATCTCATGCGCATGTGCGATTGGCCGTATAGATGGGGAGGGAGAGGGGTACTCCACCGGATGTTACGCTAGAAATAAACGATCAAATTTTAGAGTTTAACTCAAATTACACGTCTTATCGTCGTTAATAGTGTCATGGATACGGTGTCTCCTAATAACGGTTCGAATAAGAATACTGCACAAAGTACTTTTGTGTAGGGCACTTTTACGGGCAAGAGCCTGTGGCAAGAACCTTCAGTGACCTACGCTCCACCAATAGCGCCGTGTAGCTCGGTATATCATGTATTTTCTTCTAGCCAATGTAAACAGACAAAAAGACAATTTAATACATTTCGGACAGAAAAAGAAAGAAAGGAAAATCTCCTGTGCCAGGTAACGCAATTCTGTCCCTTCGGCTGGTGAACTTAGAAGGAGAGCGCACATGACTTGTAGCAGGGCGCCTCGCATCTGTTACGTTTCGCCTACAACGCGCGGTAATGCCGGCGCGGATGCAACGGACGCCGGGGCTTCGTTCAAAGCGGCGGACATTTTGGCCCGTTCGACGCCGCCGCAACGCCTCCCCGCCAAGCGTGTCCAGGCGTGTTTCAGTGCCACGTGTCTTCGTATGTGCGTGTGTGTGTGTGTGCCCACGCTTGTCAAAGCGCGGCAGCCGGGGAGCGGAGCTCCCCAAGTGAGGAGCCAGGAGGTCTGTCCGTCGGCGGGTTGGCGATGCGTCACTACACTCGTCTCAACATGTCTCTCGGCTCGACCGTGCTCCGCCGTCGCGTGGGCTCATGCTCCGCCGTCGCGTGGGCTCATGCTCCGCCGTCGCGTGGGCTCATCCCGTGACCTTCCTTCTGGCCCGCGACGCCGAGAATATAAGAGCAGCTGCCCCCGGACGCCGAGGGAGAGGCTCCGATTTCTTCTGTTGAGTTACGTGCTCTCCCGTCACTCCACTTCGGTCGACCTGACCGGCCGCTCTTTTGCGTTGTTAGAATAAACAAGTTGTTCTGTTACCAGTCTTCTCATGCTTTGCCGGGACCTTCGGATGCTTCCAGTGCCCCAGGCCGCCAGGCCAACGCTACCCTTGGGGCTTGCGACCCATTCGCAATAACGGGCGTCAGCACCGAGTCCCCAACAGCTGGTGGCAGCGGTGGGATCGCGACAACGGAGGCCAGCAGCGAAGAGATGCGGTTGACTGTATGCTGAGCAGCACAACGACCATCCGGGAGCAGTGCAACGAGCCCTGTGTGATGACTGGTTGCCTGCAGCGGAACGACTGCGCTGAATTCTTGGCTGCGAGGTTTGGTGAGTGCGGGACTTTCTTCTTCTGAGTTTTGCCAGGCTTTTGTTAGTGTCAGAAACAGAGCTGGTAATTGTGGTTGTCGTTGCTGCCGGGTTAGTTTGCGGCAAGACAATAGTAGGCAGTAGAGAAAGCAGCATTCAGAGCAGCCATGGATTTGAAGTCGTTGCGCAAACCGAAATTGCTGGAGCTTGCAAGAGAGTTGGGTCTGGATGTCTCAGACAAACTCAGAAAACCAGAACTGCTAAGGGCTATTCTTGAGTTAGAAGCTGAGGATGACGAGCTGTCGGAATGCCTTGAGACCATTGAGGAGAGGGAGACGGCAAAAAGACAGGAGCGCGAACTTAAAGAACAGAAAGAGAGACAGGAGCGTGAACTTAAAGAACAGAAAGAAAAAGAAGAGCGCGAACACGCTTTGGAAATGAAGCGTCTCGAGTTAGAGATGGAACGCGCTCGTAATGGAAGTCAGGCACACGGTGCAGGAGAACGAGTATTGTTCAAAATGACTGACCTGATGCGGCCGTTTAAGCTTGGAGAGGACATTGGTTTGTTCCTGGTTAACTTTGAGCGAACGTGCGAGAAGCAGGGGTTCTCTCGGGAAACGTGGCCACAGCGCTTGCTCACTTTGCTACCCGGCGAGGCGGCCGACGTAGTCGCTCGCTTGAATAGAGAGGAGGCAGAGGATTTCGACAAAGTGAAATCGAGTCTGCTAAAAAAGTACAGGCTGTCAGCGGAGGCGTTCCGTCGGAAGTTTCGGGAAAATGAGAAAGGCAAAAGTGAGTCATATACAGAGTTTGCCTACAGGCTTATGTCAAACATGCAGGAGTGGCTCAAAGAAGAGAAAGCGTTTGGTGACCACGAGAAAGTTCTGCAGTGTTTCGGGCTAGAACAGTTTTATAGTCGGTTACCTGAGAACGTGCGGTACTGGGTCTTGGATAGGCCAGACGTTAGTACGGTGGCTCGAGCCGCTGAGCTAGCCGAGGAGTTTGTGACGCGTCAGGCTCGTGGAGCTAAGGACGGTCAAAAGGGTGAATTTGGCTCCAAGTTTGAGAGGCCAAAGTTCACGCCCATGAGAGCAAAGGGGGACACACGTAGTTCGGATGCGAGTGAAAGCAGTCCGACCGAACGTAAGGAGACGGCGGCAACCGAAGCCGAACGCAGAAAGCGGTTCGAGACGAGGCGAGCGCGCGTGTGTTATACGTGCCAGAAGCCGGGTCACTTTTCGGCGCAGTGTCTGACCGAACGTGAGGAGACGGCGGCAGCCGAAGCCGAACGCAGAAAGCGGTTCGAGATGAGGCAAGTGCGCGTGTGTTATACGTGTCAGAAGCCGGGTCACTTTTCGGCGCAGTGTCCAGAAACAAAACCAAAAGTCGTGTTTTTGTCTTTATGCAGCACTGACGAGAACATGAAGCTTCTCGAGCCTTACATGCGAGACCTCCTCGTGAACGGGAAAGAGTGCCGAGTGCTTCGCGATTCCGCAGCTACAATGGATGTAGTTCACCCCTCTTACGTAGAACCCGATATGTTCACGGGCGAGTGCGCATGGATCAAGCAAGCAGTGGAAGCTCATAGCGTGTGTCTGCCGGTAGCAAAAGTGCTTATTGAAGGACCTTTCGGAGCACTTGAGACGGAGGCCGCAGTGTCATCTATGCTGCCCCCCCAGTACCCGTACCTATTTTCGAACAGGTCCGATCACCTCCTGCGCGAGAAGGGGCTTTTGTTTGGTGAGGCTAGCGTTCAGGCCTTAACCAGATCGAAGGTTCGGGAGCTCGCTGCAAAGGCGGTAGTTGCGGGACCGACGTTGTCAAACAATGAAAAAGGGTCAGAGGTGCAGCAAGCTGATATTCAGAGCACGCCCGAACTGAATAAAATTGAGCCTGTAGCGTTAAAGGCACCAGATACTGGAGAGGAAAATCCCGACACGGGAAAGTTAGAAGAGCTGTCTCCAGATTTGCTCATCGCGCCTACGTCAGACGGACTTAACAGGTTGCTAAAAGTCAGCCGGTCGGCTTTGATAGCCGAGCAAAAGAAGGATGGCAGCCTAGAAAACATACGCTGCATTATCAAGGAAGGTATCGCCAAGAAAAATGCTCGCTTTGTGGAAAGAGGTGGGGTCCTGTACCGGAAGTATCTAGACCGCAGGGGAGTGGAGTTCGATCAGCTGATCGTGCCTCAATGCTATCGTCAGGATCTGTTGCGCTTGTCGCATGGGGGTTCGTGGTCCGGACACCTGGGAGTTAAGAAAACTAAGGACCGTCTCTTGCAAGAGTACTATTGGCCAGGGTGTTTTCGGGACGCAGACCACTTTGTGAAGACATGCGACACCTGTCAGCGGGTGGGCAAGCCAGGGGACAAATCGAGGGCGCCGTTGAAGTTGGTACCTATCATTACGGAGCCTTTTAGACGGCTCGTTATTGATACAGTGGGACCTCTGCCGGTAACAGCCACGGGGTACCGACACATTTTGACTGTGATCTGCCCAGCGACAAAGTTCCCTGAAGCAGTGCCGCTTAAAGAACTCAGCTCAGTTGAGATAGTCAATGCACTACTGTCCATATTTGCGCGAGTTGGTTTTCCTGCAGAAATCCAGTCAGATCAGGGCACAGTGTTTACTAGCGCTTTGACGACAGCCTTTCTCGAAAGGTGCGGGGTAAGGCTGTTACACAGCTCAGTGCACCACCCCCAGTCGAATTCCGTTGAGAAGCTCCACTCCGTCATGAAGCGCGTGTTGAGAGCATTGTGTTTTGAACATCAAACTGACTGGGAGCTGTGTCTGCCTGGAGTGATGTTTGCATTAAGGACCGCGCCGCATGCGGCTACGGGGTTTTCGCCAGCTGAGCTGGTGTACGGTCGCTCGCTGCGATCTCCGCTTCGCATGCTTCGAGAATCATGGGAAGGCAGGGGCGACGACCCAGTCGTGGTCGAGTACGTGCTTAAGCTCCTCGAACGCTTAAGAAGGGCACAGGAGTTGTCAGGTGAAGCAATGGCAAAGGCCCAGCAGAGGGCCAAGGTTTATTATGATCGGACAGCCAGGACCCGTCGTTTTGAGGTGGGCGATGAGGTCATGATATTGCGCACATCGCTAAAGAACAAACTCGACGTGCAGTGGGAGGGCCCAGCACGGATTGTTCAAAAACTGTCGGACGTTAACTACGTGGTGAGTCTGCCAGGAAAGCGGAAAGCACAGCAAGTTTACCACTGTAATCTGCTCAAACCCTATAAGCAACGGGAAGCAGTGGTGTGCATGATGGTAAACGTTCCCGAAGAGCTTCCGGTCGAGCTTCCGGGACTAGGCTCAGTGACGAACAGGAAAGACACCGATCAAGTCATTAGTGACTTAATAAGTAAAGCATCGCTGTCGCCTGAGCAGAAAACCAAACTACACCAGCTCTTACAAGAGTTTCAAGGTCTGTTCTCTGAGAGGCCTGGTAGGACTTCTGTCCTTACTCATGACATAGAACTTACCTCCCCAGAGCCAGTACGATCCAAGGCGTACCGGGTGTCACCCCGCCAGAGCGATATTATGGAGGCTGAGGTAAAGAAAATGCTACAGCTCGCTGTTATTGAAGCGGGTGAGAGTGATTATACCTCCCCTTTGATTTTAGTTGAGGTACCGGGCAAGGAACCTCGTCCTTGCGTCGACTACCGCAGGCTAAATTCCATCACTAAGGATCAAATTTATCCGATCCCTAACATCGAGGAGCGCCTTGAGAGAGTGAGTAGCGCTCAGTTTATTTCCACCCTAGATCTTGTCAGGGGTTATTGGCAGGTTCCACTTACAGAAGAGGCCAGTAGGTATGCGGCGTTCATTTCACCAATGGGGACATTCCGTCCTAAAGTTTTGAGTTTTGGTTTGAAGAACGCGCCATACTGCTTTTCAAGCCTCATGGATAAAGTGTTGCGGGGACAGCAAGAATTCGCTTTACCGTATCTAGACGACGTAGCGATATTCTCCGCATCCTGGCCTGAGCATATGGCGCACTTGCGGGCAGTGCTAACCCGCCTGCGCGATGCGGGCTTGACAGTCAAGGCTCCCAAGTGCCAGTTAGCACAGGCCGAGGTTGTCTACCTCGGACACGTGATTGGTCGGGGTCGTCGCCGCCCCTCTGAAATAAAGGTGGCCGCTGTGCGAGACTTCCCGCAACCGCGCACGAAGACCGATATTCGGTCGTTCTTAGGTGTCGCCGGCTACTATCAGAGGTACATCCCCAGGTACTCTGATATCGCGGCTCCCTTGACGGATGCTCTAAGAAAGACAGAGCCGCAAACAGTCGTCTGGGATGAGACGAAGGAAAGAGCTTTTAGCGCCCTAAAGAGCGCCCTAACAAGCCAGCCTGTGCTACGATCGCCCGACTACACAAAAGGGTTCGTTGTTCAGTGTGATGCTAGTGAGCGAGGCATGGGCGTTGTACTGTGCCAACGGGAAAATGGAGAAGTAGAACACCCCGTCCTGTATGCTAGTCGTAAGCTGACCAGTCGTGAGCAGGCGTATAGCGCCACCGAGAAAGAGTGTGCGTGTATCGTGTGAGCCGTTCAGAAATTGTCATGTTACCTAGCTGGCTCGAGGTTTATCATTGAGACGGATCACTGCCCTCTCCAATGGCTGCAGACCATCTCTCCCAAAAATGGCCGCCTCCTGCGCTGGAGCCTCGCTTTGCAACAATATTCCTTTGAGGTGCGTTACAAAAAGGGGAGTCTCAACGGTAACGCCGATGGCTTAAGTCGAAGCCCCTAACGTGGGAATCAGCCTCAAAATTGCTTGTTACAGATGTTTTTCTTCCTGGGGCAGGATTTTTAACTTATTGCTTTTGTGTAGTGTTTCAAAGTGATGATGTGCTTTCTAGTGCAATTTTTCCGATTTGTGGACGCGTTCTGAGTGCTGCTAAACTACTGTAAGGAACTAGGCAGCAGTATAAAAGGGGAAAGAGCCTGGCAGGGCTTAGTGAGGGTTGTGCCATGCTTGCTGACTGAGCGGTTGACTTTCGGCGTAGTTCTAACGCTTGCCGGAAACGAGAACAAAAATGTCAACTCTCCCGAAGTCACTTTGCAGTGTCCTGTGTGCACCTGAACGTGAGAACGAGGCCTTCTCTGTGCGCTGCGCTCAAGAAACGCCAAAGGACGCCCAACTTCGGTTATGAGCATCATCGAGCGACATCCCTCCGGACAGCGGATGCAGTCCCCTGACCATCGGGATCTCCTTCCCCCGGCGGGGCGGTCTGTTACGTTTCGCCTACAACGCGCGGTAATGCCGGCGCGGATGCAACGGACGCCGGGGCTTCGTTCAAAGCGGCGGACATTTTGGCCCGTTCGACGCCGCCCCAACGCCTCCCCGCCAAGCGTGTCCAGGCGTGTTTCAGTGCCACGTGTCTTCGTATGTGCGTGTGTGTGTGTGTGCCCACGCTTGTCAAAGCGCGGCAGCCGGGGAGCGGAGCTCCCCAAGTGAGGAGCCAGGAGGTCTGTCCGTCGGCGGGTTGGCGATGCGTCACTACACTCGTCTCAACATGTCTCTCGGCTCGACCGTGCTCCGCCGTCGCGTGGGCTCATGCTCCGCCGTCGCGTGGGCTCATGCTCCGCCGTCGCGTGGGCTCATCCCGTGACCTTCCTTCTGGCCCGCGACGCCGAGAGTATAAGAGCAGCTGCCCCCGGACGCCGAGGGAGAGGCTCCGATTTCTTCTGTTGAGTTACGTGCTCTCCCGTCACTCCACTTCGGTCGACCTGACCGGCCGCTCTTTTGCGTTGTTAGAATAAACAAGTTGTTCTGTTACCAGTCTTCTCATGCTTTGCCGGGACCTTCGGATGCTTCCAGTGCCCCAGGCCGCCAGGCCAACGCTACCCTTGGGGCTTGCGACCCATTCGCAATAACGGGCGTCAGCACCGAGTCCCCAACACATCACTTAGTGTAATGAGCAAATCGGCAGTTGTCCACGTTTATGAACTGGTTATACCTGATTGCTGATCGCCACGTGTTTTCGTTGTGATCGTGGAATGGAAGCCAATCAGCGCTCGAGCGCGAGCTTCTTTCTGCCTTAATGTCCGTTTCGTAGGAACCCTGAGATTACGTGACTATATATATATATATATATATATATATATATAATATATAGCTTCGACGTATGTGCCTCGAGAAAATGTAGGCAGCGTCTCCGCCAGAGGGTTGAGAATGACTCCTTATTCCCGACGTCAGTGTTCATTCATTCATTCATTCATTCAAACACTTTCGTTCTCTCTCTCTCTCTCCTTTACTTTAAATGTACGTCGCTGCATTGTGTACGGCTGGACGAAGGCTGACGAGCCGTCGCGCGTGCCAGAAAGATAATATACATGCACAGAGAGAAGTCTTGTTATCTATGATGATTCGTTTAGCGCCCAACTACTGCCCTTTCGTTAGTTTCAGTTAAGGCTCGTGGAATACTGAAAAAAAAAGAATAAGTCGTGCTTACCACAACGGCATCCTTCGCTTAACCTCATGCTTCCTTTCATCTTTAGCGCGAATCCCTATCCACAGAGACGAGGCATTGGGGTCGTGCGCTCAGAGAAAGAGACTGCGTCTCCTTGCCGCTCTCGTAAGTTGGCAAAGAAAGCCGGCCGAAGCCTTGCAAGTCCCGTGACGTCTTTCGAGCTCCTCACTAACACGCGCTCGTGAATGTTCATTATACGGCCACCGCGGACACCGCGTGTGCTCTTCGGTTCTTTCTTTCTGTGACGTCTACATCTCTTTATATTTGTCTTTGTCGCTGCGTACCCTTGCCCGAATGCGCCTCTCACGAAAAAAAAAAAAAAAAAAAAAGAAGACCTCGCTCGAAACTTGACGCCCTGTACAGTGAGCCGCGCAACCCTTACAACAAGGCCGACGCGATCTCACTTTGGCCGGTCTCTGTTAACGCGGCGACGTCCTGCAGCCGCAGCTTCGCTGTCTATGTGAGGAAATAAGACCCTTCGCCTCCCCCCCTTTCCCTCCTCTGTGGTGACTTCTCCTCCCCAGCTGTCTTCTACTGTCCTTTCCATCCGGCTGACGCTGGACAGTGACGGCGGTCGGAGAACTAAAGGAGCAGCTAGCGCGCGAGGCTGCCTACACCCGTAGCGATACGTACCTCTCTATCCTAACCTCCCCCCCCCCCTTCCCCCACTCCACGCCCCCCCCCCCCCCCCCCCCCCAAGCTCAGAGGATGCTCTCTTCCCGGGCCACGCCACAGCAGCTGGTGTCGCGGGCTTCATTAGGCGAGCCTTAATTAAAAGGCTCCCGTCGCGAGCCTCGCTCTTTTGGCGACAGACGCTGTCCTCGTCGCACGGGCTCTCCTCGGCCTGACCTGTATTGTGCGTCGCAGCCTCCTCCTCCTCCTCCTTCTTCCTCCCTCCTCCCTCGCCCGTCACTGTCCTGTCGCTTGCTTTGACTGGCTGCTTTGAAAGGACATGATGACGCCGGCCTCTCTCGTGCTCTCGTTCAGTGGGCTACACACACACTGCTCGCGCGCAAACCGCGGCGCATATGCATGTAGCGTCAAATGAGCGTCGGACTGCGAATGACGGTTCGATTGTGCTCAGTCGACACGGCAAAAAAAAAAAAAAAAAAAGAAAGAGAAAAGGAGCATTTTTTTGCCGTGTCGCATTACCGCTCCATTGCGCAAATACAAGCGTGCGGTAAACCTTGCCGCCCGACAAACTGAAGCGTTGTTATTATTCCTTGAGAAACATTAGGATCAGGTTATTGCGCGCTTTCCTATCATCATTACTTCGAGCGGACGCCCTTGGGCGTGATCGATCGTTATTCGATCTACTTTGCCTCAAAAAACCACGGTCGGACGAATAAAGCTGATTATGTTCAATGGTATGAATAACTTTTGGAAACGGACATACATCTATTGTTTGTTTTGTTTGTTTTCGTTTATTTATGGACAGCAAGGAAAAAGCACAACGAAACGTAGAAATTGAAAGACCGTAGATGTCGCGTACTTGACCCTTGGATGCTACGAGAAAGAAATCAGTGAACGCTGCAGCAAAAACATAACTCGCTTTATAAAGGCGCTTGTCGTACACGTCACATCCCAACTGAGCCTGGCGTCTTTCGCGTCAGCCCAAGATTAATGACATCCCCGGGAACGAAACTGAAAGAGAGAGAGAGGGCAAACAAGATGTCCTCGGAAGCTGTGCGTACATCGAGTGGCCTGTTGAGCAATCCGATTCTCTTGAGGAGGCGCACACCACTCGCGAGGCTTCGTAACGACATTTTCCCGAGGAGTCTTTTTTCAATCGCTTGTCTTTTGCTTCTACGAGAGGCGATCCCTGTTTCCACTCTGCGAGGACGTCCGGACCAAACCTATACACGCTATATAGTCGCTCGCTGTCGAGACGAATCGAAGCGCCGAGTCTGTTACGACATGGAGTTGTACAAGCGCCATGTCAGGGAACCTCGGCTCGGTCCGCGCGACCCTGCTGTCCCGTTCCATCCCCGTGGAGTCTCCTCGGGGAATAACACGGTGTATATAGCAATGCGCGTGTTGCGAGCACTGCGGCAAAGCTTAGACGATTCAGTTAGCTCGCGGTTTCTCTTCGAAGCTCCCCCGTGAAGGGTGCCAGAATGTTCGCGTGCTATACGGTTGGAGCAGACTGTGGTTACATAATGTGAACGAATTCCTCTGGCTGATCAGTATTGCTGCTGATGCGGCAGAAAGTGACACGCGCTATAGTTGCTCGTCGCTAAGCAAACCTGTCGTGAAGTGTCTATATAGGCGGGTTTGTCGGGGATTCGCGCCGTATCTCCGTAACGCATTGTGTGCACTTGAGGGAGCCGTCTTCCGGCCTTGCAGTGCGGGATGCACCAATACACCCCACTCACCCTGAGTTTTCCAGTGCAGTCAACACATACTTGAGTCTGTGCTTATACGACGCTATACCAAAGGAACCCGCATTTGAAGAGTGGCTGACTGGCCTAACACCAAAATAATTTGGCCGCGCTGGCGGAGCTTAGCACGCCACTTGTGCTCGCCGTACGAGAAGAAGCGGACCAAGCCTCATCAACAGTCGACGGCATCAACGCGCTGTTACGTCAGAATGTCGTCGTGTGTGCGTTAACTGCTCTCGTTTTGCTGGTTCTTCTGCACACACTACATGCGTAAGTGTACGATACTCTGGCCTTAACTGTACCGCCTGCCCGCGAGACAAGAAGCACCTGCCGACGCCAACATCTTCGATCATGTGAATAAGAAGATGAAGCAAAAAAAAAAAAAAAGCCACTTGCTGGGGGCATGTGTGGCAAATGTATCCACGGCGGGCTAGCTCGACGCAGCTTTGCACCTGTTACCATGGAGAGTGCGGTGTGTATCGAATCCGCTGCACGTAACAGACGTACTGGTCAGACACGAGAAAGGGCGAGGGAGAGAGAGAGTCGGGATCGGGCCAACTGATCCCTCGGTGGTCTCGCTAGCGGCGGTGTTCCGGTCGTAAAAAAGCATCTGAGATCACCTTTCTCGGTCGCGCGCGCAACATCATATATGCCTTATATGACGGTAAATGCTGCGTCGCACGAGGCCGCCTTTCTGCTATAATGTGCGTCGTCTGCTCGTGGCAGACGGCGAGAAAGCTTCGTGCACGCACATACAGTGCGAGATCCGTGCGTGCGTAATTGCGTCATCGTCTGTGTGTGCGGAGAGAGAGAGAGAGAGAGCTGAGCCGAGCTGCCTTCGCTACTGCATGCATTCGGTCGCTGTGCAAGACACGCTATCCGTACACAGTATAGAGAACCAGATCCCGAAGCCACCGGCGAGTAATGACATTTCGGCACACACGACACCGGGAACGGCACATCTTTCCCGTCCCCGGCGCCCGCATGCACACGTGTACACGGACGGGCTCCAAACGACTGGTGGATTGCGTTTTTTTTATTGTTATTCTTTCTTTTTTATTATTTCCTTTTGCTGGGCTTAGCGTATATGCGAAACGAAGACAGAGAGCGGAGCGCCGATCGGCCGTAAACGAAGAAGAATTGCCCCGGCGGTGTGCGACGCCGGAGGATAGTCGCATATATATACATTCCGGTTATTCCCATCCCGTTCCGGCGGGGGTTGTCTGTTGATCTGCTATTATTTTTTTTTCTGTCTTTCGTTATCTCTGTACTTTTTGTCTTCTATAGATGAAGCAGACGGCGGTCGCGGGACAGGGTGTGATTATATGTCATTGTTGTCGCGAAGAAGCAAGCTAACGTTCTTTTCTGTGTCTCTGGCGCTCGAATCTCAGACTGCGCCGTACATACAGTATCAGATGACCGCGCGTTGCTTCGCTCTAGGCATGCTTCCCTCAGCTCCTGGACCGTACCGCTATCTTCTTTCAGCCAAAGGCGCTGCCATAATTTGCTGCGGGATAGTTAGGCATCCATCTTTGGCGTGAAAGGGGCAGTGATATCCTGTATAGTATAGTAAACCATATAGTCGTGGCTGCCGAGAATGTTTAGTGTGGCGGGAGGTTTGGTATGAGAGAGAGAGAGCGATAGAGATATCTATATACCAGCTTTATATGCTGGAGATGTTAGGCTGTACTATATGTATACGTCAGTACGAACGACTGTCAAAGCCAGCAAGGTTACATTAAAAGCTCACAAAACTGTTTAGTAATCCCATCTCTCGACAGAACCGTGTACGAGCATCAACCACTCTGCAGTCCGGTGGTTAGTATAACCACAAGCCTGTCTTTGCTAGATGCTTTGCATCGTAACTGCTATACCGCGCGAATCACATACAATTTGTTTCTGCAGTGAACCGTGCCGGCATTCATTAGGCAACATAATGCCTCGAAATTAGGGTGTGCGTCAGTAGCTCCGTTACAGCTATATTACTGTAAAAAAAAAAAAAAAAAAGATGACAATATCCGATGTATCAGCAATGGAAAATGAATATACCCATGCGGGAAGGAATCCTCCGGGTAGTTTATCGCTATAACATCCTTTTCTCCACTCAGTAGACCCCGTCTTAAAATCGAGACTAATTCCAGATCTGCTTCCTTATCTGCTTCCTTGAGAATATATGTATCATCTACTTCGTCTGAACGCAGCATTCACTAATAGCCACCTGTACCGCCTTGGAGTGACCACCAACCTGCTCTGTGATAACCGTAGAAACTGTGGAACACGTCTTGTGGGAACGTCCGGGTTACAGAGACGAGAGAACTTGTTATTTCGGAAGAATTGGCTCTATCTATACCAAGAACCGCTAGATTTAGGAAGAATACTAGGTCCCATGCCTTCCCCTACAAAGCAAGGACAAGCTTTAATTTTTTTTTTAATTTCCTTTGAGGACATCCGCTTAATTGACCATGCTCTAGCGTGTTTACTCGAACACCCTCACCTTTGGCTCACCTGTAAACATCATGATCATATTATTGTTACTTTTCTTGTCCCCCCCCCCCCCCTCCCCCTGTCTTCTTTTTTTTCGTCTTCCTCGTCCTAGGGCTTTTCTGTCCCCGATTCCCTTCCCTATGCAAAGCAGCGCCTGCATAGGGATTCCCTTCCCTATGCAAACGCGGGCAGAATTCCCGGTATTTCAATAAAAGCTGTCTCTCTCTCTATTGCGAAACACTGTCACGTCGTGTCGGCCTGTGGGGAAAAGCTTCCGTGTCATCACGTTGTCCCCAACGACCTCATACACCACGAGGTCACTGCCCTCGAATGAATAAGGCTGGGTTCTTGCTTAAATGAAAACTGTTTATTATCTGCAGAGCGTTGGCGTGAAGCGTGTTGCTGCCTTCCTCGGCCGCGTCTCTCGCTCGTCTCCCGTGCCGTCTCTCTGGTTCGGCTGGCCTCCGGCTCTTCTCTCTCGCCTCGCTCGAACCCCCGTGTCTACTCGTGGGTCTCTTCTTACATCCCAGGAACTATGGCAGTGCATCGGTGCGAAGAGTCTTTCCTCGTGTTTACTCAAGGGTCTCTTGCGGGGAGCAAAGTACCATGCGGGGCGCCTCGTGATCTACGGGATTGCGGCGGTGGAGCGCGCTGCCTGACAGGTCGGCGTAAAATGCGTGACGGCTAAGTTATGAGAGTGCGCGCCGCTCACACTACAATCACGAGTGACGTCGTCAGCGTTCCACGCCTTCGTCACTACTCTTCTCGACCCGAACGGGACTGGAATTAACGGTGTTTTACGCCCCGCCGGCGGTTTAATATCACCGGCGGTTGTGGTTCGTGACGTGCAGATCAAGATGCGATGGTCAGTGCTCGGACGACGTGATGGTCACCCCATACCCAGCTGTATAGCGTTGTGCTTTTCTTGAGCTTGCCTCTTGAACACGTCACCTGTATATTGCTCCTGACGGTAACGATACGACGGAAAGCTTCACGACAGCATCGTCTCGATAAGCGGCTGCCGCGACTTCCTCTTTAGTCAGACTTGGGCGCCTCCATTTAGCCTCCTCGGAGAACGCCCGCGGCCGCTGGTCCCCCGGAGCTGTCCGTGAGTTGCCGAGTAAGGGGCACGATCAGGATTCGGGCGTGCGCGGCTTTACTACGGCCGGAGGAGAGAAAGAAAAAAAGAAGGGGGAGGGGGGTCGGAGCGCGGGCGCAACCGAGGCGTCAGCGTATGTATAGCGCGCTCTGAGGCGTGTGTGTGTGTGTGTGTGTCGAAAAGTTGAATGCAAGCGGCCCTTTCTTTCACGTACCCCCTCACTCTCTTTCCCTACACGTATACACGCACATATGCGCGCAGCTTCCACCGCCTCCTGCCTGTCCGGCCGTCCAGTTTGAATGCGGCATGCTTGCTTGGTGCAGTCTTTCTCACACAGCAGTGTATAATGGTCGTCAGCATCCACGAACCCCACGTGGGTAGGCGCGCGTCTGTGCGTTGCAGTTTTGGCTATGGCGCGTACGTGTATGCCGTCCGAGAGGTTAGTAGGGCAACCGGACAAGAGCGCTGCGAACGGTATAACCGCGCGAGGCCGGCGCTACGTGTAGTGTGCGTATATACGTGCCTGGAAACGTTGACGACGACCCCCTCGCGGACGCCGCGTGATCTCGTTCACGAGGGACGCGAAGGAAGGAAAAAGGCCGCAGCTGAAAATGTCATTGAAATCGATAGCGTTTCGGGGAGTTATTGGCCCGTTCGCGTTCGATGAGATGGATATGTGGTATCCGAATAGCGGCTTTCGTTTGAGAGGCACGCTGCTTAGTCGCTGGCACATTTGTATGTGGTAGCCGTCTGGGTGTCTGGAAGTGTGGCCCCGTTAGTACAACTCCAAATAAGGGGGGGGGGGGGGAGGCATCACTTACTTCGCGGAGAGTTTGTCCAAGCGTGTGCGTCACGCGTTGCTTGTATGCATATATGCCCGATGACGTCACACGCTGCCATGCATACATGGACTGCTAAGTGTATGTATGTATGTATGTATGTATGTATGTATGTATGTATGTATGTATGTATGTATGTATGTATGTATGTATGTATGTATGTATGTGTGTGTGTGTTGTCAGGATTGGGAGCTCAATCCCATCGCTCGTAACCCGTTGTCAAGATTGGAGTCCGGCATGAATTCGAAGGTAGCTGGCCCATGCCGTCGTCCAACTTATCCACGCTGAGGACGTTGATGAAGAGAAGGACTGCTTCTCATCGAGAACGAGGAATAAGGGTTTATTTACAGTATTTGCATGCAGTTCATCAGTCTAGCATGACTGCGAGAGAAAGTACGTCAGCCTAACACGACTGCTTGAGAGAGTGTCTCAGTCTAACATGACTGCTTAAGAAAGTGTGTCGAGCATCCGCACAACAGCGGCTTATAAGCACTCGGCCCCCCCCTTGATTTCAAGGGGACAGAAACGTTCGTCTAGTCATTGTAAACACGCCGCCTCTCCCCGGGCTGGCTTAAACACACACACACACACACACACACACGCACACACACGCGCACACGCACACACACGCGCACACGCACACACGCACACACGCGCGCACACACACATGCACACACACACGCACACGCACACACGCAAACACGCGCGCACACACACGCACACACGCGCGCACACACACATGCACACGCACACACACACACACACACACACAGAGAGAGACACACACGCACACACACAGACACACACGCACACAGGTAGCATCGTCAGGAGCTGACGTCAGAGGGGCTTCTTAACTCGGAGCTGACCTGGGTAGCGCGTCCGGCTCCGAGTTCTACGAAATTCGTGTGGTGTCAGTTTCGGACCGTGAACACGTGTGTGTGTGCATGTGTGTGTGTAAACCGTCCTGCGGAGAGGCGGCTAGTTTGCGATGACTAAACGAACGTTCGCGTCACCTTGTATCGCGGGAGGACCGAGTGTTTAAAAACTCCTGTTGTGCGGATGCTCCACACACTTCTCTTAACCAGTCATGTTGGACTGAGACACTTTTCTCAAGCAGTCATGTTAGACTGATGTACTTTCTCAAACAGTCATGTTAGACTGATATAGATACTGTAAATAAGTCCATATTCCTCGTTCTCGATGAGAAGCAGTCCTTCCCTTCATCAACGTCCTCAGCGTGGATAAGTTGGACGACGGCATGGGCCAGCTACCTTCGAATTCATGCCGGACTCCAATCTTGACAAAGGATCACGAGCGATGGGATTGAGCCCCCAATCCTGACAATAGGCACCATCGAAAAAAAGATCCTCTCAAGCCAATAGTTAGCAGGACATGTAATTCTTCCCGTGTATAGTTCCTTTTTGCTTCTTCTTCAAAGGTTCTTTTCGCCTTCTAGAAATGGCTCATACGTGCAGGTGACGAGGAAGGGATAAAATTTTGGTTTGGGGGCCAAGTCTCCCTGAGCACATCTTGATTTGAAGCCACGATTGTTCTAAAACCATCGTTCCCACGTTGACCTAACGAGGAACGGTACGCGCCGGCAAGCGCTCGCTCAGTCCCCTATTCACAGACACTAGTACTGTGGTGGCCAGAAGACATTAGGCATGCAACAAGCGTTACGGGCATTCAAAACTAGGCACTGTGAACCGTCCCACGCAGTTGCCATTCTTTTGCGAACGCGGTAATCGTTTTCTATTTTTCTGTATATTTTTTTTTCCAGCCCGACCCGGGACACTTCTCTATTGTCGAACTCTCTGAACACCGGTCGGTCCGCGAGACCCCGTGACCCGGTTACGTAAGTGCGCTTCACAACATAGGTAGCCGCAGACATCATCGTGTTCGCGCCATCGTCTCAATCGTGCCTCCGACGCCCTTCTCGTATATGACGTTCAGGGCCGGCGCTTGCGCGATTTCGCCCTAGCGACCCCCCCCCCCCCTGCCCCCCCCCCTCCTCGCCTCGACGGCTCTGCACACAGTGGAGACAACAGACAGGCTTCGTCGAGGGAACGACGCGAGGAAAAAGATCTTCTGGCAGACCTCCTCCCGCTGCCGCCGTTCGGGTTCTCGCACGCGAAATTTCGTGCGGGTGTCATTGGGAGCAACCGTCAATTGATCGATCACGTTTTCATTCTGCCGCCGAAACTTCGCACCGACGACCCCGTGGCGCGCGGTTTGCCGCACTCCCGTCACCTCATGCAGGGAGGCGCGCGCGCGCGGCCTCCATTTCGCGTGTAAAAAAATAAACAAACAAAAATAAAAACAGCGGCACCTATCTCACCTTATAACGGGGCAGCGCTCTGGGCGCACCGAGGAGTTTCGCGCTTGTCGACACGTAGCTCGAAGGAGAGTTGTGCCAAAGGTTTCTAGCTTTGCTTACAATCGTAACTTTCCGGGACAAAGGAAGAAAGCGTGGGGCCAAGTACGCACGAAGTTTGAAACTTTGTTATACAATAGCTTTGGGTGTACAATCCTGGAAACATCCGAATGTGCTGTGCTGTTTTGTGTGCTTGTGTGTGTGTGGGGGGGGGAGTGATGCGGTGAGAGGGGGCTCGCGAGGGTTATTGTTGGGTGCGTGCTTTGTGGTATAGAGTGGCGATGCGGGCTTGTGCATCCTGGGAAGAGCGGCGACAGACAGCGCAGAGAAGGTATGGGTACAAGAGAAAACACATGGAACACACACATTCGCGTTTGTGCGTATTCCAAAGGCCTTCTTTTGCCCGTGTGCCTTCTCTGCGCTGCAAGTCGTCGCTCTTCCCAGGATGCACAAGCCCGCATCGCCGCTCTATACCACAAAACGTGTCGCTACATGTCGCTCTTGCTCCTTGTTTTCTATATTCAATTGACTGCTTTATTGTTGAAATGGCTATCATGTCGTCACACGTCATCGTCGTTGAATTGTTTAAAAGAGTTTGTGGAGAATCTAGCAGCAGAATATCTAGTTGCGAGAATTTGTAATTTCGCCCAATCAAATTCGAGAAATCAACTTCGTGTTGCGTAATATCGCGCGCTCAGCTGCAAGGCTAACAACAACAACAACGATACAGATGACGTGGACCCGACGGTGGTTCACACCTCGTGGGTTCGGTGTTCGATTCCCTGGTAGGGGACAGACTCTTTTCATGCGACTCCTTTCGCCAATAATAGAACATGCCTGCGCCAGACTTAACGAAAGCTAGATGAGAAAGTTGGACACAGCGTTTGAAGGCAAACGGCTAAACGCACAGACAGACGTTCGTTTGGCTACGTTGGCAAAAGGGACGTCAACGGGGTATACTTGTCCAGGAATTTTGGACATTGCCCCCTTCGACTAGCTGTCGAACTTCACCGC
Source organism: Dermacentor andersoni (assembly GCF_023375885.2). Lineage (NCBI taxonomy): Eukaryota > Metazoa > Arthropoda > Arachnida > Ixodida > Ixodidae > Dermacentor > Dermacentor andersoni. The sequence goes on along the minus strand of NC_092819.1, from coordinate 53,607,421 downwards.
AATATACAGCGAAGCTCAATGGGAAGAATTTTCAAAAAATGATACATCAGAAAGCCCCCCCCCCCCCTTCTTTCCCGCCCCGCTGAATTAAAAAAAAACATAGAAAGAGAGCTTTCAGTTAATTATCAACGTCGAGAGGGTACGCCATTTCATTAACATGCGTATTTGCGGCACTTAGCGGTAACGTCGTTGTAGCTGAATTTTGGTCAGGATTAAAACACTGCTATAAAGCAGCAGGGAAGTTGTGAACAAGAGAAGTAAATACTCAAGTTATTAGAAAGGCGTACCCTCGCAAGGGTGTTTACTGAACGTTGTTGAAATTCGAAGTCTTCTCGAATCTCGTTTTAAAGAATGCTGCCCATCGAGTTACGCTGGTGCATTGCAGTGAAATTCGACAAATTGCCGCAGGCGCAAATGCACAAAATTCCTGTATATGAAAGGAAGAGGCAAGGGATCAGATACGTTACGAAGAGAACATATATAGAGGAGACAGCGTGTTGCCAAGCAACCTCTCGGGTGACGCCATCTTTAGGGACGCCATTGAACGCGCCCGTATAATCTTCTAGGCAGATGTTGCATCGGTGAGGTCATGCATCTAGCGAATCCTTTGGCCGCAGTAATGTAACGATTCTATTTCACTTCTTCTCCTTCTCGTTCTACGTCGGGGGGGGGGGGGGGGGGACCGAAAGGCGCTTCGCCCGAGTATTTGCCAGACTCAACCAATCATAAGGAAAACAATCAAAGGAGGAAATACAATCGAGCGAAATGATTCGCTACATCGTACGAGCTTTTGTCTCTGTCGAAAGTCGGGCGTCCAGTGTGTAGTCTGGATGAAAGTATACCCGTTCCTATATGAGAGCTATTGATATGAAGCACGTCCTGCCGTGTCGCGTGCACTGGCTAATTAATGGCGGCGTCTTTCAAGCTGCGAAATACGTAATGCGCGTGCAGGCGCACGCATTAGAGAAAACCTTTTCGTGAAATATATCATTTGGTGACGCCGCAAATAAATATACGCGGGAGAGCTGACTTTATGTACAATTAGGAGAGAGCTTTAGAACAACGACGAGGAGAGCTTGCGCTATGTCCTGGCGCCATCTCGTGGTCGCTGTTTCGAAAACGCGTATAAGCTATGTGTCCACCGCGCGCTCGCACGAAAACTTGGGAAAGGCGCTGACTGCGGTGCGCGTCCCCGGCCTGCACGCGTTGTGTGACCCGCTTTCGGCGGCACCATGCCCGGGCGTAAGTCGTGAACACGAGTTGGGGTGTTTGGCAAACCGGTGCTTTTGTCCTTTCTGCTTCTTTCTTCGAATTTCGCGCTGTGATTGGGAAACTCTTGGCTCCTCGCCGTTTCCACTCGTGCGGTGCTGCGAAAGTGAGGTTGGCCCAAATGTGTAGTCCGGCACGCGAGCCACTCGTAAACTACGAAACGATCTTACGCGACTCGTTTTTTGACGTAACTCGGCCGCGCTATAGAGGGTCGAAGGCCGTGTGGTTTTTATTGCGTCACGACACGAACGTGGCTTTTTCTTTCGTGCGTGGTGTGTGTGTGTGTGTGTACACACACATTCGGTGATTAGTAAAACTCGGGTTTTCGTATCGTTTGCCGGCCGTGTATACGTACGCAAGCTGTAGGAGTTTCTTACGCGGATGTGTATATATACAGTGTGTCCCACGTAACTTTAGCCAAACCTTAAAAGATAAGCGTACGCCACGTAGATGGACAGAGCCAAGGTAACGTTGTTTCCTGTCACTTGGAGATACTCCGAATATTTCTTTTGCATTGCGTCTAATTACGTAGTAAGTCCTAATTACTTTACCAAGTTATCAAATATTATGGTTAGATCAAAAGTGTCAATGAGTAAATTGTAGAGCAACATGAAAAAAAAAAAAACTCCCGACACAGATTTATGTTCCCGAATACGTGCTACATGAAAGCGCTTTTTCCGAGCGTGAAAGAAGCCCGCGAATACACGCAAAGTTCCTCGAGCGGCCAGCGCAAGCCGGGCATGTATGTCTCCGCGGGTACATATCCTCCGGACACGCGCATGCGCGGTGCGTCTTTTTCACGGCGTGCATGTTTCTCGTGTCTTCTCTGCGCGTTCAACCTCCCCCGAAAGAAAACGCCCGAAACCGGACGCAACTGGTAACTTAGTTTCTCTTCTACAGTGAAGCAGACGTTCCCTTCGCGATGGTTTCCCCCTCTTTGCTTCCGTGCATTCGGGAAAGCCGTGCGAGGACCGAGGAGCAACCGTTGAATGCGTTATTCGCGTCTCATCTCGCCGATAAATGCGGCGGGGAGTACCGAGTATGTTGAGAACAAACACAATACACCCAACGCCTGTAATATGAAAAAAAAAAAAGCGAAGCAAGCAAATAAGCGTGATGTGCGTGTGCCTTTTAGCGGCCTGTACACAAAAGAGTAATCCTTGGGAGTCGGGTTATGGTGCTCGCTTGTGTGCGTAGACGGTACACGTGAAAGATGACACTGGGCGCGGCCGTTCGTTTCCGGAGTCATTGTTGCGAGTCGCTGGAAGTTACAAAAACGAAAGTCGCCGCTCGCGAGAAGCGGTGAAATGCGGCGCACGAAATGCATCGAGTTAATCGCGGAGGCGAGGAGTTGCTTCGGGACGTAATTCGCAGCGAGATCGCGCTGAGTGCGTTGCACAGTGTTGTCTGCATAGTCCCTGGCTGAGTGCAATTCGGAGTGAAAGCGTGGTCGATTCCTGAAAAACAAAACAAAAAGGAAACTCTTATGAGAGGTAGCTTGATAAGCCTTTTGACCGATCCTCATAATTCATTCTTTTAACATTTTATTGTTGAGGAGGAGCCGGCGACAAACTGTGCATCTTTTCCAGATTTCTGATCAGTCGATCAATCCGCGTGGATTGATTGATTGATTGATTCACGTCATGATTGATTGACGTCATAAATTTTACGGCGTGTGTACTGGCTTAGTTAATCTTTTTTTATCGGTAACGATAGTATATTCTAATGGAGCTAAAAAAATAAATTATGGCGTTGCACGTGCCAAAACCACGATCTAATTATGAGGCACGCCGTAGTGGGGGACTTCCGGAATAGTTTGAACCACCTGGGGTTCTTTAACGTGCACTTAAATCTAAGTACACGGATGCTTTCGCATTTCGCCCCCATCGAAATTCGGCCGCCGTTGCCGGGATTCGATCCCGCGACCTCGTGCGTTCTGAGGTAGTTAAAAGACTGTGCACTTGACAAGTTACGAGATCATTTACTGGCACCACAACGGACCGAAACACGAGAAAACGAATTTAAATTCGTGACGCCAGTGGTGGCGTAATTGGGCCGGAGTAGCGCTCAACACCTGTAACTCGAAATAAACGAATGTGCAGTTTTGAAAGCATTTGATTTACCAGTCCTCAACTCAATTAGTTGTGTTCTTTTTTTTTCTGTGTAGTATCGATTTAAAGCAGCGTAGAGGCAAGCCTAAATGAGTTCACGTATCTGCTGCCAGTGTGTAACCGAGAAACGAGTTGATCAGCCTTTGGTAAATCACCCGTGCTATAGATGTATGTGTACGAGATAAGTGTGTAGTGTAGTGTAGTGTAGTGTAGATATAGTGTAGAGATGTGCAAGAGCATCGCCTACGAGATGCTCTGGCGGAGCACTCGGCTGTCAAGCACGCCGTGGGGTATAATCCCGCCTGCTGCAACACCACAACCGCCGTCATGTAACCTGTAGCCGTGGAACCCAAACTGTGTGCCCGTTGTGTCCAATGAAGCAAACTAATAGATGTTGTAAGTATGCAGTAAAAACGTTTACACCCTCAACGGTGTTTTCTTGCCGCACGCACTCTAAGAACAGTTGGACCCTTTGGGGTGTAACTGTTTGGGGTGTTTAACGCTGCGAGCCCGGTACTTCCAGGTTACGAACGGCATACGCGTTATCAGCATGACAGATCATTCCCGACAGGAAAGTAACGAGCGCAGCGTTTTCAAGAAAGGAAACGCAAGCAAGACATGACGATTATAGTTCCGTGGCAAATATACACCCCAAGGGGTGCAACTGCTTTAGAGTGCTGTGTAAGGATTGGGGTCGGACACGAAATAGATAGCTGGCACATGCCGTCGTCCAACTTATCCACGCTGAGGACGTTGTTGAAGGGAAGGACTTGTTCTCATCGAGAACGAGGAATATGGGATTTATTTGCAGTATCTACATGAGAACGTAACAGTCCATAAGTCTAGCATGACTGAAAGAGAATGCACACCCAGCAGCTGCGCCGCGGCTGCTTATAAACACTGTACTCCCTAGATCCCTAGGTGAGGGAAAACGGCCGTTCAACCGTTGACCGATTCGGAGTGTTCAAAGACATCGTAGCCTTTGAGGGGAGGGTTTACACACTCACTTCCGCACAGGTTTCACTGAACACACCAAGGGGAGAGGGTTTTCGAAGACACGAGTCTTGCTCTGAGCAGGCGCCTCTTGGGCCCAGAATTGACCCCGCAGACAGTGGCCGCCGCGTCTGTCCATTCACTGACGACTTCTAAGACCCGTGAGACGGCGCCGCAAAACACTTCCTTCCAGGAGTTCCCCCGCTCCAAACAAACCATGACGGTGACGGCGAATCCAGTAACAATACTTAGTTTCATATCTGTCGCTGTGAAACTCTCCTGTCGGATATTTCTATGCGCCCAAGGCTGTCAAAATGATTACATAGTTTTCAACTACGTCTTTGGTCATCGAACGTCTAGTTAGAGCTCCGTTGACGTTCTGTACAAATTTTTGTAAAGGTCTAACGGTATAGGGGTGTTACCCGTGCGGCAAGAAAACACCCTTAAGAGGAAGCTTTAGTTCGGGTGCTCCTATCTAAATACATGTAAAAGGAGAATTAGTTTTTCTCAGCAACCACTGCACCAAATTTGACGGGGTTTGTTGCATTTAAAAGAAAACTTAAAATTTAGTGACTGTTCGTTTCGAATTTTCGATTTAGGTCGTCAATTGTTTATTAAAAATTGGCAAAAATCGTACATTTTCAGAAAGCGAAACTATCAAGTTCACAACTCCGTAACTCAGCAAGAATAGGTGATATCGCAATTCTGTGAATTGTACCTAATGCCACATCTAAAGCGGACAAATTTGACATATTATGCATGAATCTCAAAAAATTTACTAATATGTAATTACAACTTTTGCAGAACCCTCGTAAACAACGTAACAAACTCACGTAAGATGTAAAATGACATATGAAATTTGTCCGCCTTGAATGATCTAATGGATGCCGTTTGCAGAACCACGATATCTGTTCTTGATGCATAGCTATTCGTTTGTAAACTTCGTGCTTCTATTTTTTTCAAGCTTCTGAATTTTTGAAAATCTTTTTAACAAAATTCAAGCCCTAAATCAAAATTCCGCTTCGAACAGTCACTAGAATTTAACTTTCTCTCTCAAAAGCAACAAATTTCATTAAAATCGGTCCAGGGGTTATCTCAGAAAAACGTTTTTGCGATTTTACGTGTATTTGAATAGGCCGCGTCGGAGTTGGGCCCGAGCTAAAGCTTCCTCTTAAGGGTGTAAACATTTTCGCACTGTAAGATTATTTAACAGGTAACTGCTATAGGTAGTGACCAGAAGCGCGTCTCTCTCTCTTTCTCTTTCCCATTTTCTCACCAGTTCGTGGCTTCTCCCGGCTGGCTCAATAGACTGCTGAAAGATATATATGTGCCATCTGGTTACGGTATAGTTATTGGTGTTAAACACGCGAACAACCCTATAATTAAGGAAGACGACACAGCGTAACACCGGGCGCTCGTTTCGCGTTCACTGGGTGTTTTGTGTCTTCTCCTACAGCTCGCGGATTGTGCATTTCGCAATGTTGTGGCATCGATCAGCCGCTGTTCACCAAGCGTTCACGGCTGGCTCTTACTCGGCGAACACTTGTTCATTACAGTTGCATCGTGTATAAACGAGGCAATTACATCGTTACAACAATAACCTGACAAAACGATTCCGGTACGCGTTTTCGTTTTTTTTTTAATGATTATTTCGCACGCAATGGCGCGTTTCTTGTTTCGTTTACAACATCGCTGCCGAACGCCTAAAGGCCGGATAAAAGGAAAAGGAAGAAAGCATTCCGCAGGCTATTTTTCCAATTGACGGGTCAAATGAGCTTATTGGCTCGAGAGTGCGCCATCACCATGCAGTCCAGACTCCTGCGCGCCAGTGGCAGTATACGCATTCTTGCTTGCCATCTGACAATGCGCCAGAAAGCAAGAAAGTAAAAAAAAAATAACTCTCGCATTCCTGGACAGAACCTCCCCGCTTCAAAGGAATCGCGGCAAACAAAAGACGCGCGGATGATGACACTGGCAATAAAACGGCTCGCTGAATCGCGAAGCGGGATTGAAGTTTATCTTTGCTCTCCCTCGCCCGATTGTCTCTCCTTTCGTGAAGTGTTCTTCCGTTCTTTGAAAGTCTTTTATTTGCTGTCGGGCGCGTCGCTTCACGCCTGTGTTGATTTCAACAGCGACGACCCATACAGCGATCCGCGTTTCCCGGACGCCATTAACTGTTTCTTTTTTTCGCTCACAAAAGGACGTGCAGATGAAGTCAGTTCGCGAAGACTGCAAAAGCATGACCTGACGCGCAGTTAGCGCAGTCCGAAGCAATACGATGAAAACAAACAAACAAACAAACAAAGAGGAAAGTGATAAACGAAACAATCAATGCGATTGCATGCGAATGGCCTCGTATATAGGCGCGGATATATGCTGCTCGATGTTGACAGAAAACTTCAGAGACGGCGATGCCACGGAGGCCTCCCTGGCTCGCGCACTAGAAAAAAAGAAAAAAATAGAAAGAAAGAAAGAAAAAAGAAAGGAAAGGAAAAGGAATGAGCAAAAAGAAAGAAAGGCTGGATAGCACTGGGCTTTCAATGAAGCCACGTTAAAGAAAAAGTGCGAAATCGCATCGTCGCTCCTCCATTCATTCGTTTCTCGCGCGGATGCAAACAAAGGTTTTTCGAATCGAGACTTTCGGCGCGGCTCGGATGCGAGCGCGCGCAACACCGCGGTGACGAAAATCTCCAGAAAAGCTTTTCGCGCGGGTGACGCAAACGAAAGTGTCACGTTACCAAGTGACACTCCGCGGCGCGCAGTGCGCCGAGAGGCGTTGTACGTAAGACTCGAACCTATAGCGATGACGTCTAGAACGACCAAACTAAAGCTGCTGGCAAAAGAGAGAAAGGTCCGTAGGATCTGCGAGAAAGAAGGGGTCGAGGAGAGGGGAGGAAGGGCCCTAACATCCCCCCTCCCCCCCCACGCCTACTTTTTAGTGCGAGACGTCGTCGGATGACCGAAATTGAGTCTTCAAACCGCCGTTTCCTCCGCTTCGCTGGGCTGGTTCCCGACCGGCGACGGCCATTAGGCTGACCCCACACGCATCATTTCGGCGGAACCCTCCATCGTCGGGCTGTGCGTTCTTTCTTTCCTTTCTTTCTTTCTTTTCTTCTGCGGCGAACCTCAGGCGATGCGGTTTCCTTTCTGCGCGCTCTGCTTCTTCCAGCGGAACGATGGTGGCCGACGCGCAATCGAAAGGAAAGACGACGAATCAGGAACACGAAGAAGTCGAGGGGCCAAGTAAACACAGGGCGAGGACCACCGGGACAGAAGCGCGCGCGTTTGTCACGCCCGGATCGTGAGACCGCGTGACCGGTAAAGGCGAGCCGCGATTCCTCGTCCGCCGGGGGGTGAAGAAGCCGCTGGTGGCCGGGGCTATATAGGAGCGACGTGGCTCGGTCGTGCAGGTCTTGGTTGGCCGCGTCGATTGCCTCCTGTTGGCTATATCTTGTGCCCGCGGCCACGTCGACGGGGTGGTTTGGAGCGCGTGCTATATGCACCGCTGCGTACGGAGTGGAAGGCGCGTCGTGTATGTGAACGGTCGACGCTTCGCGGAATCGTTCGTTGACATGGCGCTTGACGAACTTTTTTTTTTTTGCGGGTTTGGGGTTTGCGGGTTTACGGGTTTGGGGTTTAAGTTGCGATTCTCACGAAAGGTTTTTCTGTTAACACAGCTACTGTCGGCATTCGCTCGACAATAGGGGGTTAGCCGTGTATACGTTTAAGTGGAGCACTTCTCGTGTATACAGGCACGACACGAAACTGAAAGAGATCAGCGTGGATAAGAAAAGTAAAGCGAGTTGGGGATGCCCGAGCTGAAATTAGAAGCAGGGAGACTCCCGGGCAGGGCAATATAACGCATTGATGACATAAGGTATGCTGCATTAAAACAATGAAATAGATGTCAAGGAAAAAGTCGCCGGAAAGGTAGAGCAATTCGCCGTAAATTGATGGACGATGTTCGCGAAGCAGAGTATGAGGAGTTTTAAAGAACTTCTTTTTTTTTTACGATTGACATAGTTAGACTGAGCATGATAATCTATGAGGGGAACATTGGTAGGTGTCCATGCACTGCGAATTGACGATGCTGTACTGTAGAGAGCATGTAGAGAGAGCATCTTTGTCGTCGGTTCATGCGTGGAAGTACATGTACATGTACACGCTCTAACTAAAGTGCTTGCTTGGTTGGATGTGCACTCATCTGTTTTTTTTTTTTTTTTTTTTGCCTGCTCGTCGCAGTATGTTCATGCACACGTCCTAAATGCAATGTGCAAACATTATTTGCTCAGCAGCTCGTCTGTTTGGCTTAATCTGCGGGGCACGTGCTCTCCGTTGTGTTTGCTTTATCGCACAATCACGTGTTTGCCTACTACGCAAACACGTTTGTTTTATTCTAACGTGCTCAAGTGCGCATTCGCGCAGTTGTTTCGGTGTGTTTTGGAAGCGCGTATCTGTTGCTGGTCTGACGCACAAACACGCCTTTTCAAATGTGCCGACCCCTCTGGTCTGCAGTTGTCGGTTTAATCGTATACAAACGTGCCTTCTGCTACTCTATATAGTGCAAAGCGTACGTGCTTCCTTTGCATATTCAATGTACAAACATCTACGGCCGTATTAACGAAAATCTTATACGTTAGGCTCATTCGTCGAACCTGATTTCAGCCACTCCTAATGCAGGACGCGGTAGATTAGGGAAGTCGGCCAGCCTATGGCAAAGATGACTTACGAAAAAAAAAAAAAACGTTGGGAATTCGGGGTCCTTGGTGACGAGCATGTCCGTCCAGCGTGAGGCACAAAAGTGTTCCGATGTGCAAGCACTTCTGTTCCAGGCGCGCGGATGTATATATAACCCCGCTAGGGAGACGGCGCGGGTATACGTTTGATGGTCGCACAGGTGTATAGGGGGCAAATGGCTTGAATCCGCGGGGCCCAGCGAAGCGTGGCTTGAGTCCACCCCTCTGAGCTTGCTTGCTTGCTTGCTTGCTTGCTTGCTTGCTTGCTTGCATGCATGCATGCAACAGCCGATGTTCGCGTGCGGGTAGAGGCGGAGCGCGGCGACCGACTGTGCGGTCCGCGTCGTTCGCCACGGTTCAGCGCACGCGCAGTGACTGCGTCTTCGCGTGCTTCTTTCGGTGACCCCACGCCCAGCTCTCCCGGAGTGGCTCGTCGTCGACGCGCCGCGGAGGCGCACGACGACGCCGACGGTCAACGACGCGCCTTGATCGCCAGGTTAAACCCGCCTGGTGCTACAATTCACCACCACCACCACCACCACCACCACCATCACCACCACCACCACCACATCAACGACGCGCCGACTTACGGCCTCGTTGCTTAAAGTCGCTCGTATACGTGGAAGCGCGGTGGTTTACAGTGGACCAGTTCTCGAGGGAGAACGCGACAGCGAGAGCGAGGGAGGCGTGGAAACGATTCCTTTTCGCCTGCCGTGCGGTATACGGTCGCGACTTTGTCGAGATACATTTTTTTTTTTTATGTATCGCGGTAATCGATTATCGTTCGCCGAACTTTGCGGAGAACGAGACCCGAAGACGAAGAAGGCGGTTCATGAGGAAGCCATCTCATAATACGGAGCCTTGGCACGCAGTTCGGAATTATAGAGAGGCGCGCACGGCACGCCACTGTATATTGCAACGTGTGTGGCGAGTCCGGATCTCACTCGCACGCAAGTCGCCTGTTGCGATGCCCGCAGCATTAGAAAAAAAAAAAAAGGTTACGTGCATGATGGGTGATGGATGCTCGTTTGTACTGGCGGGCGTGCGTGCGGTTTTAAACAGGCGAAGGTATACTGTCCTCACTTTTACGCTCTTCACAAGATTTTGTGTGCAACGTGCCACACTGGAAGGAGTCAGGTGAAGAGGTGTACGCTGCTAAGTGTAGAGAACTGGAGCTAACTGACTCCTACCGCGGCAGGCTATACTAGACTTCGTGAAGGTGTTGCTGCATTATATAGAACGTCCCGTCGAACGTGCGTGAGCGAATGGGTCGAGTGTTTGTTCAGTGCCCGACCGTGTTCAGCTATATAGCGAGGCCCGCGTTCGCAAAACAAACAAACAGACAAAGAAAACCTCTTAGGTTTGAACGTGAAAGAAAATTTCAGCCAATCCTGATGCTGGACACATGATCAGGCAGGGCGCGGCCGGCCAATCGCATAGGGAACTTACGAACGAGAAGATTTGCCACTTCGGCGCCAGGCTACTTCAAAGGAGTTGCACGGGAATCATTCTTTAAAAAAAAAAAGAACAATAAAAGAAAAGGACCACGCAGTTAGGGGACCTCGGAAAACTCGAAAGAGAGGAGTAACAAGTTGGCGCGCCGTTGGTGTGAAAAGAAAGATAGGGGGATCTAGCTTAACTTCGTCGCCCTGCGTAAAAAAACCAAAATGCGCCGTCAGCTACGGGCAGTGCACAATTTGAAGGGTCGCATTAATAATCGTAGCTCAAATAAGCAACCCGGTTTGGGGAGGTTCCGAAGCAAAATGCAGAAACAGCAGGCGGTTTACCTAGAGTGCGGCCACTCTGTCTTCAATTCGTCGCGGCCCAGGCGGCGCGGTACATTTTTCACACTTGAGAAGTCTGGCCTCTTATCAGAAGCGTGGTTGCCGGAACGCCACTTAGAAACAAACCCGTTCGCAAAAAAAAAAGAAGCAGCTTTGTTAGCTAATTAGTCTAATTCATCTACAATAGGGGGGAAATGTCGAGATTAGACGCTCGCATTGGTTGCTGCTTGCACGCTTAAGCGTTCCACTTTGCACCCGCCGCACGCAGCCTTAGGCCGCTTAGCACTTGATCCAGTCTTTGTATTTTTTTATTCGACTCGTTCTTTTTTTTTTGCTAGTTCTTTCTGTCTCCTTGTCTTTTGTTCCTTTTTAAAGCTCGCGGATGCGGCCTCGAGAAGCTGCGATTTTCACTCCGTTCTCCGCGTTCAATTAGGCGATGTATATTAAATTGCTTCCTGGCCGATAGATGGAAGCAGGAAGGAACAACGTGGCTAAGAAAAATCTGGAGAGAGCGAGAGCGAATTTCTAAAAAAGTAGGCGGGAGTTAGTCTGTCCAAACTAGTCAGGGAACCTAGCGATCACTAATTAGGGAAAAACCTTTTTTTTTTTTTTTCGACTCTAAGGCAGCAATTCAGAGTCAGCATTTTGCCATATATCACAGGAGTCATGAGCAGCTTACATATGAAATAAGAGAAGTTCATCATCAAGCTATCGCTAAAGGACATGAAATCATATTCCAGAGGCTACCTGCTGAACATACCGATATTTAGGAAGGCGTACTCGTTCGGCGTATGAATGGGGGATACGCCCATGTGGGACTCTTGCGGAACCACAGAAACGATTGAACACATCCTATATGTATCTGTCCCCCTATATGTATCTGTCCCCAATACGATGTCGAGCGCTTAAGTTTTCCGAACAGCACTGAACGAGCTGGACTCTAGACCATTTTCCGTAATGAAGACCCTTGAACCCTGGCCGTTCGCGTCGATAGCACAGAAGGCCACGAGAGCGCTCTTGAAATACCCTCAAGTCGACTGGTCTTGGGAACCGTGTGTAGACTCCGTGCGATCCTCTTCCCCCAGTGCAGGGTAGCAAACCGGACGTGCGTCTGGTTAACCTCCCTGCCTTTCCTGTATTCTCTCTCTCTTCCCGATTAGTGGAGTACACACGTGAGGCAGATGCTTGAAATTCGGCAGGTGCCTTTCTGTTGTCACGTGCTCCTCCCCCCCCCATCCCCCTCTTGTGACGTCGTGGCATTTTTCGTATACAGAGCTCTTTGTCTCACGTTGTTGGAATGCGACGTGAAGTACTCCTGCGTGCGGATGATGATGATGATAACAATAATAATAATAATAATAATAATAATAATAATAATAATAATAATAATAATAATAATATATCATTGATTATCAAAGACTGGGTACAAGTTGTCCCACGCTGCATGTATTGGAAGTGTTAAAAGCTCCGTGCGGGCGAAAACGAGAAATCAAAGTTACACGACAAATCGAAATTTAATTTAGTTACGGCGAGTTCGCAAGCCGAACTCACTAGAACGAATTTTCGGGATGACGCCATGTGGTTTCGAGACAATCATTCCCGAAGTGGGTGCAACGAAATACATGGGCGTTAGTTATTTTTCTGCTTCAATGCATTAAACAGCGGTTTGTTAGAAATGTAAGGGAAACGATAGTGCATATATTACAAGTCTCGCGGCGCATATTATATCCCAACCCGTGTGTTACTGGCGAGTCACGTGCCGAATTTGTGCCGTAAAGTAATTAATTAGAAAAATTATTAGTGCATTTTCGTTTATTAGTCGATCATGCGCTTCGATTTCTCGTGATCGTAATGCCCGCCGCTTCGAGTATAGTCCAGCGGAGGAACTAAAACTGCGCTATCTGCCGCAGTCAATTTTAAATAACTTCTATGGCACTATAACCCCGTATAACCGCGGAAGCTGCTACTGCAGACGTCAGTTGTCTACCATGTCGCCTACCAACGCTCCCTCCTTCCCCATTTTCCTCCATCCACACTAGCGCAGGAGCTGCGGAAAGCGAGATTTCACCAGTCTCTCTAATTACAGGAGAGCTTCTCTGCCTCAGCAACTTTTTTATTTTACTTCTCTTCCACCTATGCAATCTCGTTTTTCTACCCTTGCGTCCGGCTCCAAATTGCGCTTCTCTTTATTTCTTTTTTTTTTCCACGCAGGCGTCTGTTTCTGTGCCTGATTTCATCTCCTCCAGGCGGCGGCGTGCGTTCTCACTTGCGAAGTCTCCTTCCCGGTGGCCCTTTCCCCTGCCCGTTCTGACTCCTTGTGCTTCCTTTTCCTTTTGACCTTCGTGTTGTTCTTGTTTTCGACTACCTCTCCCAGCCTTAGTTAAGACGTTGCGCGCGCATCACACCTGCTACAAAGGGTTAGCCGCATCAGGATCACCTTCTCTCTCTCCTCGCCAGCTTTTCCCTCACCCAACTGGTGGGCATCCGTCTGCTCTTCCTTCTTTTTCATTTTTTTCTCCTCTTTTTTTGTTCTGCTTAGTGTTTGCGCTTGATTTGATCTCCAAAAGTGAGCGTCCTCGTTCGGAGACGCCCCTCCCTTCCTCCGTCTTTCTGTTTTCGTTTCTTTAGAGGTAGAAGCAAACTCTGCGAACTTTCAAGCCAAAGTTTGGCCTCCAGCGAGAGAGAGAGGAGGTTGTGGAGGATGGAAAGGGGGCGCAGCGTCGGCAGCGTCCGTTCGTCCTTCCGTGACAAATGAAAACTCGTTACCGGAAGGCGCCGTGTAACGAGTCGCAGACGCCCGTCGATCGCCGGCGTTCGATTGCTTCTCGCCTCGGGGAGCAGCGCCCGGTGTGTGTGTGTGGATGTGTGGCGGTTGTGGTGGGCTGCGCTGATACGCTGAAAGAAGGAAAGAAAGCGAAAGAAAGAAAGGAAAGCGAAGTGGAGGGAAACAAGAGCAACATTAGGAAACTTAAACAAGGGGGAACAAACCAAGTTTGTAGAAAGAAAAAAAAAAAAAAAACGAGCAAGAAGCAGTTGGATAATGAATGCCTGTGCTTGGCATCTACACGAACCAACTAACGAAGCGCTTACAAGCGTCGGGACATTCGTGTACGCGGGTTACGGCAAGACGAGTGTGAAGATGGCCGCCATGTTGGCTGTGAAGAAAGAAAAGAAAAAGAAAACGTTCTTTTTTTCATGCATGCATGCATGCATGCGCGCCCGTTTGCTTGTTTCTTTGCGAGTTTTACACGTTTATGGAAGGGTAGCTTTCGAAGAAGTAGTAGAAGAAAACTGCTTACGTCCGCACGGGCGTGAAGGAAGGTGTGATTGGCCGTAAGCTAAATGTGCGAAGAGAACGGCAGAGGGTGGTATAGGGAGTGTTTGAAATCGTTAAAGAAAACAAAAAACACACGAACGCGAACAGGAAATAAAACCACAAGTGCTCCAAGATGGAGCAGGGTGTGTATGCGATAAGAAGCGGAGCGTATAAGGAAATTGACAGTCGCTCCCTCGTTTCGTGTTCAGTGTGTCTGGAACTTGCGCGAGCGGGCGGTTTGTGGTTGCAACGGAACGTGGGCCGGCGAAAACAAATTGAAATTTCCACCCTTGCTAGGGAGGTGACCTCGTGAACGCGAATTCGAAACCTCTATTGGCGTGGAACTTCATGCCAGAAACATTAGAAAAGAAACGAAAGGCAAGCAAGCATGCAGGCACACAAACCTAGAGTAATATGTGAGGAAGTGCGCACACTGCACGGCAGTGAGGGGGGCATCATACGCGTGTGTGCCAGTCGACGCAGAAGGGGGCGTGCGAGGAAAGTGAACAGCGTGGTATGGGGAGCAGCTGGAAATGGTCCCCCACAATCAATACGAGTCCGGTAGTGGGCGTCCCGCCTCTGGTTGCATGCAAAGTGCAGTTGCCCGAATTTGAAGTCTCGAAGAGGGCTGGTGGTGCCGAGGTTTTTTTCTGCCGTTGTTTCGTTTTGTGTCTAGATGTTCTGCACTGCGTTCTTTCTTTTTATCAGTTTCCTTCTTTGCGAACGCTTGATGCCTGTCCTGCGTGTGTTATTTGATAGGCAAGGGCCGCATTTTCACAGCGGTTCGAGGTGGTGGAGAAGTGCGATGAGCACGAGAGACCCCCCGGAATTGTGTTTCGCGGCTTGCCGAGTACCCGGCTGTTTGGCATCGGCCCGTTGTTGCCTGCTGGTTGTCTTCTTCCGGTTGCCGCAAGATTTTCGCGCGAAAAAAAGAAGAGAAAAGAAAGTTTTCCGCGTTTTGTAGCATACGAGGTGTACAGGAATCGGATCGTTTATCTGTGTTCGGAATGGTGATTTTGGTGTGTCGAAATATCAGCTTTGGTTTCAATCGCTCGCTGTTCTGTGGACTGCACAGCTGCACCGCTTTTTTGAAGTTGTTCAATTAAATTCATTTTATTTGCCGCTGTACCGTAACAGGCAGCGCATCGCTGTGCTGTTTGCGATGTCGCGTGTCTCATATTTCGAAAGCCAGAAGTGGGGGTCATGTTTAAAGTGAGAGAGATAACCGTGATCGCCTCATCTTCGACAAGGCAAATGAACGGATAAAAGTAATATCTAATGTCAGATGAATCGAGTCACGCCTTATAACACACGTGTAACCTCTCGATGCTTGGCCAATCCCTCCCTCAACTCATATTTAAAACAGCGCAAAAAAAAAAAAAAAACATTGACAAGGGAGGACACAGGACGAGCGCTCGTCCTGTGTCCTCCCTTGTCCGTGTTTTTTTGGCGCTGTTTTAAATATGAATGATCCGTACCAACCAGCTCGCACCCAAACCCTCTTGAGCCTCCCTCAAAGCTTGTCTGGCGGATAGTACGACAGAAATAGCTACGACTTTGAGGAAAAAAGAAAAAGGAAATCAACTTCATCATGTCGCTTTCTTTTCTCTTGTCTGAGTATAGTATAGCTGACTCCCTCTAAGGACGCCTACCTTACCATTCTCATTCATGCAGAAGACAACAACAACAACAACAACAACAACAACAAGAGGAGTTTCTGTTGTACGCAATTCGTCTGCGGTTTATTGCTGGGAGCAATATATCGTACTTTGGTTGCACTTGCTGGCGTTCCGCGGTATTCTGTGGCTATGGCATTCTGTGGCTGTGAACGGGGTGCCGGGGATTCGACTCCCAACCGATGCAACCGCATTCCAGTGGGGCATGGAAAGCAAAAAAGAAAAAAAGAAACGCTCTTGAACATAGATTTAGGCCCACGTTAAAGAACCCCAGGTAGTGTAAGTTAATCCAGAGCCGCCAATTAAAGTGTCTTAGCCCCATGCATAACATTACTTCATGATCTGAATTATCATTATTACTATTGTTTTTGTGCATGCCCGTGATGCTTCGAGCCTCGCGAGCTGGCTAGGAATAAATGATATTGTAGCGTTTAACGTATCGAAACTGCTCGGCAGCACAACCCCATATGCACTGTGGCTGGCCTGAATTTACGTTTATTTATTTATTTATTTATTTATTTATTTATTTATTCACTTACACATTTATGTATCGACCAGCAGGTATTACAGTAAGAGGGGTCATAACATTGCGATGTATATTGGTTAGGCGTACACACTCCAAAACAAAAATAAGACAAAATGAAACCGCAGAAAAGTGTATTCATAACGCAACCAGGGCGAGATCACGTGACAACAAAAATATTTCCCAACGTGCACGTGCTTAGTAATTTCTTGCACGAAAGCCCGTCTACACGTGTTGCTCGTGCACTACAGAAATAAATAAATAAATAAAAACACAGCTATGCATAATTCAAAACCGTGTATAACGTCAATGCGTAGCGTGCCGCCACCGTCAAGGCAAGAAGCGCTCGGGGCCAACAAACCCCTACTAATTTAGCTGATGACTCACATTTATAGCCTGGGCCGAATTCTCGGCACTCCTTCCTATCCCCCCGGCGACCTCTAAAACTATATACCCCAAGCTTGGACGTGTGGCGCAGTCGGCGGCCGCGATTCCGTGCCCCCCCTCCCTGCATGCCCGATAACGTATTCTAGCCACGCTTCGCTTAACCCATACGGTCGACCCTCGGCGCCTGATCTTTTCCGCGGTTCTCCCGCAAGACGCAGCGCCGGCCTTTTTTTGCCTCGGCTGGAACCGATTGGCTTCGGAGCCGAAGAAGGGGGCTCGCGAACCTGTCTTACGCGGCCTCGACCGGAACCGCTCTTATCTCAGTCGCGCCGTCCCGTCGCCTGCTTGCTTTGCGTTATTATCGCGATTATTTTTCTTTTATTTCGATGATTCCTACGCCATATAACAACTGATCGTTTGCTTCGTCGTATTCGTTTTTTTTTCTTTAAATTTGTGTTTTCCTTTTCGTTCTTTTTTTCCCCTCTGAGAGAGGCCTGTCCGCTCATTTAGTGGATCCGGCTAGGGTTCGCGCGTCCGCGGGATGCGAACCCTCACCTGACTGAGAGATTCGGGGTTTGGGGGCGGGATACAACCAGCAGTGCGCGCCCAACTGATGCGCAGTCGCAATCACAGGTGGGGGGATCCCGACTTGTTTGTTTGTTTGATGTTGTTCCTTAGTGACCTTGCGCAACCCACTTTTTGGGGCATCGGCCATGAACCGGGCGGTGAAAAACAAAATAATAATTTTGAGGAACATAATTTCAATCAGGAGTGGTACGTGGAACTTGTGAAAGTTAAATATCACGTGGTATTGATGTGGAATCTATTGCATGTACATATTATAGTGGAACATCAGAAAAGTGAATTACAAAAGAAAAAGAGAACTAAACGGAAAATTTTAGCATTTAACTCTTTTTGTCCTGCACCGAAAATTGCAGACGACATAAAAAAAATTGTTTGTTTGCTTTCTGTTGATGGTTTGCTACAATTCGTCGTTTTCTTCAACAGCCAAATATGAGCGGCACTGAAGTGAAACCGAAATTGGTTGTACCGGAAACGTAGATTAAAGCTGATAAAAACCTGAACGGCTGAACAGTCGTCACGTCACTCGGTAGGCATGCTGAAATCGTGGTTCAGCGTGCTAGAGGTCACGTGGGACCTAGTCGCGAACGCTTCGGGAATACGAGCACGCGGTGTTCAGACCATTTCTCTCACTGTATATATTACCTATTTCCTTTCCCGTCTCTGCGCTCTTCTCTCACACATAGTTATGAACACCGCTCCGGATGCATACCGTCCTGAAACAAGTCTGTACACATTGCCCCACCACATTTTTGGGGTTGACTGGTGTTGGGTAGTCGCTCTGGTATAGAATGACCGCTCTGCAAACGAAGACAGTCCCTCCTGCGCGAATGGCTCACTTTGACTGCATTCCATCGCTGCACACATGGCTAAGAGGTTCCGCGAATTGCCGAGCACGTCGATACTACGACTGTCGCCGGAATCCGCTCTCTGGCCAATGTGCTCCAAACTGATAGCACTGGTAAACAGATAATGCGCTTGCGTGCACACCGTTCCGCACGGAACGCCTGCGCGGAAGAAACGACTGTTACTAGTAGCAGAGTCCCTCAATGCTAGTAGTACGAAAGAAAGGAAGACAGACAGACAGAAAGAAAAAAGTGAATCGAACGAAGTCCCAAGAAACGAAGCAAAATCGTCTTGGTGCTCCATTAACGGGAGCCCACGTAGCGGCGCTTCCATAATTCATTTTTCACGAACTGTAAGAGAAACTACGCGTCTAGCTTATTGATGCAACATGCCCTTAACCTCGGGAAAACCGCGAGCTCCACGACAGTTTGTGCGCACGCTATGTGACCCTCCTCCGAACTCAGAGAGAGAGAGAGAGAGAGAGAGAGAGAGAAAGCTCCGCGTGGCGCGCTTTACTGTTCGGAACACTACGAAACACGCACGATGGCCTCAAAGCCGCGGTCTCCCGACCCTCGCGCCGGCTAGACTCCACACTTTGCGTGCCCACACATCCTCTCTCTTTCTCTCTCTCTCTCTCCTGCCATCATCAGCCGGTGCGGCACGCACGTGAAACGATGCGAACTCAGCACGCTGATCGGTCGTTTTCTTTTTCTTTCCCTTCTACGCGTCTATCGTCGGCTCGGCATCGCAACTCGCCGTCTCTCTGCAGGGCAAATAGACGCGCGCGCGTATTATACTACATACCGAGTGCGCCCTCCGCCGCGTGCCTTCTCTTCCATGCCGGCGTGCGTGCAGCGTTGCGAGGGGCGATACACAGCGGCTGCTGCTGGTGCGCGTGCGTGCGTGTTTGTGCCGTGATTAAAGCCGCCCGGCGCGGCTTGGCGCTATCGGGGCGGAGGAAAAGGGGAGATCGGGGTTAATAGCAGCGTCGCTGGTTGCCTTTCGCTGCTCGGCGGCCGCCGTCCTCCTCCCTTTGATCGATGGGACGGGATTCCCCGATGAGCATGTCAGCCCTGCCCCCCTCTCTTGTCTACCCCCCTTTCTTTCTTTTTTCTTTCCTTCTGTTTCTCCGCTCCTCGTTCTCTTGCGAGAACGGGTCGCATCGTCGAGAATTGGCGCATGAAACGTTTTGTCGTCGTTGCAGTTCTTGCGCTCGCCGTCGCCTCCCCTATCCTTGTGGGAGGATATCATCTCACTGGTACGCGCGCTGTGGGGACCGGACGGTTCTGGGAGGTGACTTCGTTTCATCTCTCTCTCTCTGAACAGCGCGGTGCAGTCTGATTCGCTAAATGGGTGCATGGGTGCAGCTCTGAAGAAGACACGAAGCGGCCGATCCGAGTTTGCAGATCGTTTAGAGTTTGAGAGCGATATGCGTGATTCGGCTGCGACGTTGCTGTGTCAGCAGACCGCGATAGCCGAGGGAGCGATGGTCCACGCACACGCAAACGGGCTGCTTGCACGTGTGGGCCGATGCCAGAATTTTACGCTTGCTCGAGGTTTCATGCTAAACCTCGTGCGGCTGGGGCTGACGCATTCGCATACATGTTTGCTTGAGTGAGGGTCTTAAGTGTACTCTTACTACACCCTTAAGTGTAAGCCCTCTTCCTGCAGGGGGAGGGCGAAGTGGGGCACCTTTTTGTTCTATTTACACGCTGCTTTCGCCATCCCTGTTGGAAAAGACCCGTGTGCCCTGTAGCGTATAACCCTATATGATCTCACGGGCTTATAGGGGAACATACAGCTTCTCATGCAGGATCCTTTATAGGGTGTTCCAGCTAACGTTAGGTAAGCTGCTAAAAAAGAAATAAAAAGACTTAAAACATGATGAATGTTAAGGTTTTAAGGTTTTTAAGGTTTTTTAAGGTTTTTTTTTTTAAGTTAAGGTGCTCGTCATAGATCTGACGACCGAACACCGCAAGTCTTGTAATCGTATCTTGCACCGTCATCTTTTAATTTCTTTTTCTTTGAACAGCATGACTAATGTTAGCTCGGACACACGGTATAATCACACGGCATTATGCATATAGGGCATACGGGGGCGTGCGGACTTTTTTTTTTTTTTTTCAATACCGATTCCATCATTTATAATCTCTCCCAGTCCTGAGCCTTGTAGCAAAAGCTTTCGCACCAGCAAACGGGTCCGTTTTCGTCCGTCCTATATATTCCAGAACACCGGTTTCTCCGCCCTTCTTGTCTGCGGCGGCCATTGCAGCACAACTCTATCCTATATATATACACACGATGAAAGCCAACTATACATACAGCTGAAACACAACGCCGTTTCTGGTCTGGCTATATTACACGCGGCACCGGTGGTCTGCACGACGCTGCACCGTTTTAGTGAGATGCTCTCTCTCTCTCTCTCTCTCTCTCTGGGCTCTGTCAAGGGGCCGCGCGAATTCTCGGCAATCGTGCTCAGTGAGGGGCGGTCGGCGCGTGGCTTCCTCGGTGCGCCCGTACGCGCGCGTGCGCGTGCAGGCGCGTCTATTGCGCTTCATGAAGGTGGCTTCGCTAAGCGCCTCTCCTGTTCTCTCGCGTGCCTTCCCTCTAGAGATCTTCACTTGCACTTTCGTCGGCTCTTGTGAAGCGCCGACGATCGTCGATCGTCCTGGAGGGGGCTTGGCGGATGCGTGGGCGTGAATCTTTCCGTCCGGCCTCGTTCATCTGGCCGCCTGATTGGTTGGATGGCTGCCCTTTTCTACATAGTTGCGGGGGATGTTGGCCTTTCCGAATTATTTTTGATACTTTCGGCGCCTCTCCGCGTCATGGCGCGCGAGGGCGTGCAGGCGGAGTTAGGTGATGAGGCAACGCGGCCGACGTTTCTCGCCTTGTGCAACGACTTTTGTTTTCGTTGAACGTGGGCGTGCGCGGACGCTGTCACTTTTCCAGAGGGGTGCCCTCTGACAGATAGTGATCTTTTTAGACAGGTAGTACTTTTTTTCTCAACAACACTAACACTGTCAGTCAGGTCGCGGTATGAGAGAGAGAAATAAACTTTATTGCTAGACCAGGCTTCTTGAGCCCAAAGGTGGGTGACCCCCTCAGTCCAGGTATCCATGGCTCGCTGCCGCCGCCCGAGCCCTGTTCACCAACCGTAGCTGGCTGTCAGTGTCTTGCGTCACCAGCAGAGCCTCCCACTGGTCTTCCGATTCTTCCTCTGAATCCGCCTCTTCCTGCGTGTTATCGCCTGGTGGGGATGAGGGTGCGCGGTACATCTCGGTTATCCTGCACCCCAGCACCATATGGAGCAAGGCGTTGGGCGTGTCCGGCGGGCAGAAGTTGCAGTCTCGCTCGTAGGTGCCCGGATACATGGCGTGCAACAGTGTTCCATACGGGTAGGTTCCAGCCTGGAGTCTTCTCCAGGCTACCGCTTGTTCCCTACTCATCGTCTTATGCGCGGGCGGGTAGTTACGCTTCTGCTTCCGGTAGTGCGCCGAGATATCCGAGTACTTCTTGGATATCCGTTCATCATCCTCGTCACAGTCGTTCATCCGTGTTCTCTGCGTGTCGGAGATGGCTCGGCGTGCATGATCTCGAGCCGCGGCTTGCGCCGCCTGGTTTTTCGCGTGGGACTCGCGTCCCGGCGTCCAGATGATTTGTGCTGCTTCTATCTTGGTGTTGTTCAAGACCTGAAGTGCTGCCTTTCCGATCCTTCCGTTCACATACCTTCTGCATGCTTCTTGCGAGTCCGTCACCACGGTAACCGGGGTCTTCTTGCATGTTGCGATGGCCGGAGCTATGCCCAGCTCTTCCGCTGTGCTCGCGTCCTTGGCACGTATATATGGATGTTGCTGTAAGCTGTTCGCCCTTCTTGTCGACCACGCTGCTTCAAAAATTACATTATCGGATTATAGCGCCAGCTCTTGATACAAAAAAATTATCGTTCGACTATGCGCAGTCCATGAACATCGCGCTGCGATAAATTTGTACCTTCGGATGATATCTGTTGTTATTGCTAAAACTTTTATTAACATAACCATATAAAGTTACCGCCCCCAGGAAGCGGATCCATCAGGGCAGGGGAAGGGACAAAGGAGGAGGTCAGTTCAGATATTATTGACAATTTTTTTATTGTTGTGGAAATCGAAGTAATGAGTGGAATAAGAGTCGCCGTCACTCGGGGGGACCAATCGGAAGGCGCCAGGCGTCCAAATCCTGAGGCCTCAGAGTAGAAGGGAGGGTGGCCATCGCCCCTCTCCGCTGCTCGGCGAGAGCCGAGCAGCCCCAGAGTGTTACTGATCGAGCAGCCGGTTCCCTGCACAGCAGCGGCAAGAGGCTGATTACCATGTCTGCAGAGGTGGATTCTCGCGCAGCGGGCTGGTGTCACTGCCGTCTCCGTGACGCTGCGTCGCAGGCGTGTGGCTTCGGCACGGGTAAATGTCCCTGGAAGAGGCGTAGTATTTTCATGGAGAATGTTCCCGAGCGCGTCCCTTCGAGCCGCCTTCGCCTCTGCTAGGACTGTGTCCGGGTCGATGGGATATGGGTCGTCAGGTACTTGTGGCTATAGTGTCCCTGAGGGGCAGGAAAGAAATTGCCTTGACGGTTGAGAGTCGGCCGTTCGGTGGCCAGCGACCCCAGCGTGACCTGGTACCCATGCGAGGCGGACAGTGTAGCCAACCTCGTTGGCGATTCGCATCGGCCGGTGAGCAACCATTGCGCGAATCGAGCTGGGCGCAGGTCTTTATGGAGGCCTGCGAGTCTGTATAAACAGTGCGATGAATGAAGGTGCAAAAAGGAGGCTTGAGGACGGCGTCGCATGCAGCGGATGTGGCAGCCAGTTCCACCGTCAGTGGGTTGCAGGCAGGGCGGCAGGAGGAATAGGCCGTGGCTGTGCGTGGGCAATAGTACGCAATGGCTGAAGCTTCGTCACTGAGGGCGGCGTCGGTGTAGGCAGTGTGCATGGCAGTGGGGAGGAGCGTCGCGAGCTTCTGCTTCATACCGCCTTGCGTAAGACAACTGCCTCTCTGCGTGATCGGTATTCACGTTTTGGGGAGTCGGTGCAAAGTCCCCAGTCCATGGACAATCCCGTTGAACAAGGAAAGAGGACACATGCCTTGAGGGGAGTGGGAGTTAAAGGAGCCAGAGGACGCTGCGACCGGATATTTGTGGCTATTAGTCGGGGCTGATGCGAATGCTTGGCAGCCTCGGCTATATCCTCTATCGGATTCATCTGGGCCATTTAGGCAAGGTGGTGTAGCGGTGTGAAACGCGGCAGGCCGGTGACAACCCTCAGGGCTTCGTGATTGAGCGAATTGAGATTTTTTTTTTTTTTGGGGGGGGGGGGGGGGGTCAGATTGTAGAAGTTGTAGCCGCATACGGTACGTGATGTTAGTAGATCAGTCACGAGACAACGGAGAGTTCGCTGCTAAGTTCCCCAGTTCTTGGACGCGATGTGGCAGATTAGGTGGAGCATCTGATGACAAGCCCGAGTGACGTTGCGGAGCCCTGTCTGCACCGCCATCTACATCGATGTAGATGCCTAGAACTCGAACGCTGTCTTACTCAGATATAAATTTGCTTACCATCAAAGGTGAACGAAAATTGCGAGGCTGAACGGGCTGCTTTCGTGCCCAGTATACTACGAAGTTAGTTTTGTCAGCCGAAGGCGTGAGTCCGACCTCCTTTAGAAATGTGGCTGTGGTGTCGAGTCCGGCTTGAATGGCATCGGACTGGTCGCCGTCGCAGCCCCCGTTAGTCCATATTGAGACGCCGTCCGCGTACCACTCAAAGGAAGCCCAGGTATCTCAGCCATGCAGGCGATAGCAGAGTGGTGCCGTCACCAAGTTGAACAGTAATGGCGAGAGGATAGTGCGTCTTGCGGCACTCACACTCGTGATTCCTTCGGTGCGAAGAGTGGCTGCCCTATACGGCAACTTGAAATTCACGGTCGTAGACAAAGCCACGTATGTACGCGGAAGCCACTTTGGCAGCCATGGAGGATGATGTTGCTTTCGAGACGCAAGTCAAGGCGACTCAGTGCCTTTTTTTCCCCAAAAGCTTTCCGGCTTGGGAAGTCGATTATATGAGCCGAAGGTTGCTCAGAACAGAGGGTGATTTTCCGGGCTTTGGAATGGGGATGACCGTTGATAGCTGCCATGAATAAGGGCAGCTTCCCACTGCCCCAAACCTGATTAAATCTGAAAGAAGCCCTGAAGGCACGTATATACCTACTCGCCAAACTTGGATGACGTAACGCGTGCGTCAGCGCTCGTCCCTTTCTTCCAGCTGAAAGCACGGGCACTCCGACGAAATGAACGTTCCTAAAATATATCTTCTCGTCGTTGTATAATGCGGGGCCCGCTCTCCAAGCATGTGGCGCCCACTATAAGGGAAACGGGTAAAGCGCTAATTATAATACAGTAAGTCCAGGAGGGAGTGCGACTGTTGTATGAGTCATCAAACGCGACGCGTCACTGCTGTCTGTGTGTGTGGGGGGGGGGGGGGCGTGCGCGCCATTGTAGAAGTTTACTTCGGTGATTTCTGAAAAATGCAACTGCATGCGAGGCTACGGTGGGCGAAATTAGCTAGTCCTTTATTCATAACACCCAGACGCGTCGCGATGATTCAGATTCGCCGTCGGAAAGCCCCGCTCAGTGCTTTCCCCAGCCGATCCTTCAAGACTCCCCCGCTCCATCCCTCCACCTTCACACCCAGCTCGCTTACCTTTTTCCTAGCTGGCTCAAGCTTTGTCTTTCGAAGCCTCTAGCGTCCGCGACTGGATACGCTTTCGCTACTGACGCAAAGAACAAACATTTCCAGAATGAGGTGTGTGTATGGTGGAGGGAGACGCGGGAAAGGATATAGCTTTAACGTGACTCAACCGTTACCATGGAAGTGAGTGGGTGGAACACCGCGCTGGCGTAGTCACAGCGCGAGCTGACTCACGCCGCTTCGACCGGACCGGTATGCGGGCGACTCCCCTGCGCTGGATTCTTTGTTTTACGTTTCCCATCGTGCTGCCTTGGTCATTAGGGAGCTTTAGAAATTGGGGATGCAAAGTTGGCGTACGCTGCGTTTTCCCCGTGGGCAAAGGGAACAAGGAAAGTTCGGGATCATGTGCATTGCCGCTGACGCTGCTTCTTGAGCATATACTACATAAGCTAGTTCACTTGGGTCCCGTTGTTCTTAAACCTGGCTTTGCCCTACAACGTACAGAGAGACTCTCTGAGAAATATAGGTATGCGCATGCGCTGTGGCGATGACGTAGTTCTTTTATTCTCTTTCGCGCACTAGGTTCACTTAGCTTACGCAAAACCCTTCGCGTGTGCCGTTCTTAAAGCTACATTATTGGTTTAACTCTGTAGAAACTCTGAATAACTCACTGGTAAATAAACAGGAGGAATGTAATGAACCGCAGTTTTCTCCAGAGTGTGCCTTCAGAATCGTATATCTCTCTTTTGTTTACTCCCGCATGAAACTTGCGTTCTCAAAGCTCACACGCGTTTCAATTACAGAAAAGCTAGCTTATATATAGGGAAACAAACCTATACATGTAATCTGTGCGAGTTGTTGTTGATCCGGAGAACCTTTCCTTCTTCTCTTTTTTTCAGTTGTTGTTATTGTTGGTTTGTTCTCTAGAGCAACAAAGATGTTTGAGGCGGAAGTGCAATTGCTTGGCGGCGAGCTGGAATTTCTCAAAGGTTCCATGGATATATATTGCTGAACGTATAAACGATTCTCTCTATGGGCCCCGCTAGGAATCTGTAACAACATGCGGCGGGCTCTCCATCGCCGCTCATGCTTCAGAGAGTCCCGTGCACGGATGACAAGCGCGTTTTTGCTGCTCCTCGCAATCGTGGCAAGTCGTAGACACCGTAACTGAAAGCCTGCTGCTTTACCGATCATGGTGCATGGCCGCGCGCAAGGACGCCGGCATGCGCTTTCTCTTATTCATGAGAAGCCGGACGCGCTTGCGTCCCTCACTATCGATCAGACTGATCAGCGAGGCCCTATAGCGTCTCCAATTCCAGAAGCCACTTATACTTACGTAAGCAGCGTGGTCTCTCTGCGCTACTGTATTCTTTAGCATGGGTATTTTCCTTTGGGGAACCACGGCAGGGGGTGGGGGTGGTGCGGCAGCTTGCCATGCGACGTGTGTTTGTGTGCGTGTGTGTGTGTGTGTGTGTGTGTGTGTGTGTGTGTGTGTGTGTGTGTGTGTGTGTGTGTGTGTGTGTGTGTGTGTGTGTGTGTGTGTGTGTGTGTGTGTGTGTGTGTGTGTGTGTGTGTGTGTGTGTGTGTGTGTGTGTGTGTGTGTGTGTGTGTGTGTGTGTGTGTATATATATATATATATAATACACGTGGCTGCAGCGCCTGCGCTCGCCATTGAGTTATCTACACAACCTTGGCGAGACAGATAGATAGATATAGATATAGATAGATAGAGATAGATAGATACAGATAGAGAGAGAGGTACGCGGGAAAGGCAGAGGGGTTAAGCAAGGCTCAGCCCTGCGCTATATATGTAGGCAAGGAGGACTCAAGTATGAGAAAGAGAAGCCAACAGTATACGCACGGACACACACGCAGAGAGGCGTTCATAGTTTATAATATGCGTTCATTATATATGCTGCTGGCATCTCAAGAGATGCGGTAGCGCTTTTGCGGCTTTTTGCACGTCGCATACATACGATGGCCGCCGTTCGAGGATCCCCTATTTTCTGCGACTGCGCTACTGAAAGAGCATCTGGCTACAGAAGAGAACATCTTGGACCCGTGACGATCTCCTTTAATTGAGGATCTCTGATAATCTCATGAAACTGTGATAAAGCCATATATATGTATATTTATTTATCTTCTGTAATATGTCTAGCATCTAACTTCCCTGGAGCGGTCCGAAGAGCAAGCCTGCTCTTCGTATGATCGAAGGGAGTTTTTTTTAATAACGTATATGCTGTTGAGAAACCCCCTATAGTGTTCGTTATTTAAGTGCAATGTTAACGGTGGCCTCAGAGCATATTCTATATAAGCTCGGGTCTTCCCCGCATAAATAAGGGCTTGTCTATTCAACTGTATACGTAGCAACCTTTTCCCGCCGTGCAGTTGACGAGCTGAAAAGCGTGCCATTGCAAAGTTACACGTGTACATTCAGTTCTGCTCGCAGAAGCTTTCTCTAGTTTTTCTCTTCTTTTTTTTTTCCCCTTCTCTTAATTTTCTCACGATTTGCTTGCGTTCCATTTAACATCATCTCCGATTCCCGACTCGCGCTTTCGTTGCTAAGCGTGCGAGTTAATTAAGCGCGCAAGCGGTAATTCAGCTCGGCTGTGTGTATGCCCGCCACTCGCTAAGGCGCTGTGCAGTTTGTTCACCTGAAATCCGAGCTATACGTCTCTCACATAGCTTCGTTCGCAGTTTGTGCGTTCAACGCCCTAGAGCGAGAAATTACGAAAAACTGAAACTATTGAAAGTTGCAACGCGTGCGATACGGCCGTTGACCTCACTTAACCTTTGCAAGCGGTATACTGTTTAATTATTTGTGTGTGCGTTTTTTAAAATAAATTCATGATACCTTCTCGAAGCGCGCGTGTTCAGCATCGGCAGAAAATGACCCATTCGTATAGTATATGTAAACGGGCGCTTGCTGTGTACGGGGTTGTCTTGGTTGTATGGCATGCCCTAACCAACGCCTTCTTTAATTAACTAACTGTATATGCGCGTCGATATATGTATACGAGCTACGCTTGTGCGTGGCAACTGAAGTTCGGCAGTGTAGGGGTTGGAGGACGGACTTCGGGATGAAAACAAAACTTGGGAGGTTTTATTTTACATTATATACAGAGAGGTGAGAGTCAAGTAACAGTCGTACAGTCTTTACGGGCCGGCAGCAACTCGGACGCTGCGGCCCGCGGCAAGAAGTTCGAGAGAGGTGAATCAGGGAATGCTCTGGTCTCTCTGGAATGCTTCTTTTAAACCCTTCGAGGACTGGAAGTCGCGTCAAGTTCGGCCAATGGGAGAGCCCGCTCAGATGACGCCACCTTCGGCCAATGGTAGGCACCCGTGCGGTGATGTCACACCCGGCGGCTCCCCGCAGTCTTGCCTTGCTGTGGTGCAATGCTCTCTTCAAAGGCGGAGAAGGGGCACGATTGGGCTCCATTGTCCGAGGCTCACCTGCTCCCGGTGGTACGGCCCCGCTGAGGTGGCAAATGCCCTCTTCAAAGGCGACCGGTGCGACGCTGCCAGGCCTTCCCGGTACATCGCAGCCGTCTTGTTTCGGGACCCACTTTCCTTGCAACAATGCCGGGCGATCCCTTCGTTTTCTGGAAAAACTCAAGCATTGAATAGCTACCGCGGTGTACGAACTTGTTGGCACGTGAACTTGTTGGCTCGAGCGATCCTCTGGAATGTGCTGCGATTCGATGTGGTCCGGGGAACTCGAAGTAGGCGCAGGAAACAGCTCCATATCTAACAGCAGATGGCCGCGGGGGTCAACGTCCAAAATTCCTGGGCGCATTTGGGTTGTCGCTTACGCCAGCACGGAAAAAGCGTATACAAAAGCCTATAGCCAGCGTGTCCCATGTGACGGCCTTGTTCTCTCTCGTCTTTCCAATTTGCGCCCGGTTCGCTTGCGTGATAACATTCGAGCGAGCTTGGAGCGAGTAATGGCGCATAGCTTCGGGCGCGCATGTTGACGCAATTCACGGTGCACATCATCTATGCTGTGTGAGCGAAACCGTCCCGGTCAGTGAGACGAGTGCATGGCACAGCAGTCGAGGGCGTGATTGAGAAATAAAGTCACGTGTGTACGAACCGCTGCCATATGGTTACACAAAGTTATATTGAATGACCGTGGTTGAATTACTTTTCTCACCAATTCTGTGCAATGAGGCGAAAGTCGCGTCAGCCAACCAGCGAAGAGAATCAGAAGAAGATGCTTCTCCGCTGTCCGCCTCTTGTCGCCCTCCGCGGAACCCATGCATATGTGTGCTGCACGGAATTCAGCTTCGCAGAAGGATTACTAGCTCACGATGAACGATATGACCTCCCGTCTTTAAAACACTGCAGCCGGCTGTCATTACTGGTTGACTTAGCACGATCCACATAGCCTTGAGTCCAATGCATGGAGTTGGTGAGACGTACTACAGTTTCGAGGTCCACCGAATCCCCCTCCCCCCCTTCCGCCTCTGTCTTCTTAAATACTCGCAAACCTAGTCCAGCGTTTGTCCTGGGAGCGCGGCTTAAGCGTCAGGCGCCCATAAACCCCCAAGGTGTCGTGATTTTCGTTCGGAAGCGCTTTACGGCTTCGAGAAAGCTCTTTTCGTCCTGTATAGGCCGTCTAATACCGGGGTTATGTGTTACGCACCGCGCATGCGCGATCCTAATTCCACGGGCGAGAGCGTTTCAGTCTGGACCGGGCCTCTTGTTTACGGCCCTTTACGGGCCACTCAAGAGCGCTTCATCTTTATTTTTTCTCGTGCTTGCGTGAGCTTTAAACTCGGTTGGCTGTATACCTCGCGCGCGACTTCGGCTTCATTATACGGTGTAGAGGTCGCGGTCGCGCTGGTTTGTAACGTAGACTTGCCGATCGACGGATCAAGCAAGCGACTCCATGCAGGACAGGCTTAGAGTTAACTTGTCTCGCCCTGCGCAACCTCTGATGGATGGTGCCTGTAACATGGGGGAGGTTTACGATACAGGCAACTACAAAAATGCGACAGGTATGCGACGCTTACATGCTTTGTAAACAGCTAGCACGAGTTAATTTCGTGCTCTGCATGGACTTTATCCTAACTAAAAAATGTCGGCGGCGGCGCAGAACTGGCCATATGGCGTACTGAGACTTCGCAATAAATAAATAAATACATAAATACATTGTCTTCTTGTCCGTATTCGTTGCGCCGGCTGCACCGTGGCATGTAAGCACCAACTCTCCTACCAACAAACTTTTATACAGACACAGATACAGATAGACACAGATAGACAGATACAGATAGATACAGATACAGATAGATACAGATACAGATAGACACAGATACAGATAGACACAGATAGATAGACACAGATAGATAGACACAGATAGATAGATACACAGATAGATAGATACACAGATAGATAGATACACAGATAGATAGATACACAGATAGATAGATACACAGATAGATAGATACATAGATAGATAGATACACAGATAGATAGATACACAGATAGATAGATACACAGATAGATAGATACACAGATAGATAGATAAACACAGATAGACATAGATACAGATAGATATACAGATACAGATAGATACATATATACAGATATACAGGTATAGATAGATACACATAGAGATGTACAGATACAGATAGATACATATATAGATAGATACAGATAGATAGATACAGATAGATAGATAGATAGATAGATAGATAGATAGATAGATAGATAGATAGATACAGGTAGATAGATAGATAGATAGATACAGGTAGATAGATAGATAGATAAAGATAGATAGATAGATAGATAAAGATAGATAGATAGATAAAGATAGATAAAGATAGATTAGGAGAACCCACAGCAGGTGGAGCATTTGTTGTTGTTGAAGGTTGTTCTTGCCTACTGTATTTAATAGTTGTAATTATTTTCTTCTCTTTGCAGGTGAGTACCAGTTTCTCGTCTCTGCGCCGAGCGTCATCGATGCTCGAGACAGACAGCAGTGTGGAAAGTCTGTGAGCCAAGGTTTTCGTTGTCGTAATCTTTACCAGCGCCAAGCGAGTGTAATTTTGGGGGTAACCAAACGCTGCAAATAGTTCCCTTCTATTAAAAAGCATGATGAGGTAATATTCATTGTAAACCACAAGTGGTCGCAGTGAGCTTAGCGTTCTAATCTGTGGCGTTCCGCATTGCGAGAGGAGGAAGGGGAAAAAGTAAGAGGACGAGGCGAAGATTAACAGTGACGCGAGAATGTCAGAGGTCAACGAACTGCATTCTTAACGTCTTGAGATCGCTATTGTGCAAAATTTCTATCTTGGCCCTTATTGTTGTTGTAGCGTGCGTATACGCGTATATGTGCATTTCGTTTTCAATATGTGTATTTTGTTTTGTGCTATGTTGTCTTTGGGGTGCTTCTTTATTGCGATAGCAATTATGTGTGCACTCGAGGCGCACTTTCGCCGTAATCGCCGCCGTCGCCGTGATGTTCCGGATAAAGTCCGTGCGTGGTGACATCGTGGCCGCGCGCCGTATGATGTGGGTGCGTGTGAAAGCGGGCGAGGCTGAGCCGAGGACTGTGGCTCGATCTCGCGCGCGTCTTTCTCCATCGAGCGCGGGCACTGGGATTGGAAGCGGGGTGGGGGGGGGGGGGGAGCGTCACGCCCTAATTCTGTGGTGGCTGCGTATGACGCGGCTGAGCGCGGCCGTTAGGGCGCTCTCTTCAAAGTGGTCTGCGATGGGTACATAGTCTAGGCGCACTGAGAGCTGATGGCTTTGTGTGCGCTGTGTTCTTGCCGCTTAGTTCGCGTTGAAGCGAGAGGCAGCACGAAGGTAAATTCGCTCGCCGCTGCTTCCGCGCTTCCTCACTCCAGCGTTTTGACATCGAGTATTCGCGTTCATCGAGTGTGATGTGTTCATATTTGCTTGTGCGCGCGTGGCACCATGCTTGTTAATTCATAGTTAGTAGGCAAACGCTTACGAGTTTATACGGCTGATAAAACTGCTGTTGTCCTTACTTCGCGTAGCTGTCTACTAATTTGCTATCGCATCGGTGTTTCGCCCTTCGTGCGATACTGTGGCTTTTTTTTACGCCATACACATTATTTTAAAAAATCGCCTTTGGCAGTTAGCGTAATTGTAGTTGTAGCTGGTTTACTCAAAGCGGCAGACATTACTTGCACGAGAAATCGAGAAGCATAATCGAATAATTAACAAAAAATCACTAACTTATTTCATTGCTTCACGGCAAATATTGCAATTTATGAATTGTAGCCGGTGGGCTTGCAGGGTATGTCCCCTTGGAGCGAATTATAAGAATCGCACGGGTTTGAAGATATTCACCGTGAAACTTGCGGTAAAAATGCACTATTGTTTTACTTCCTTTTTTACCAAACCGCCGTCTTGTGCATTGAGGCACAGAAGTAACTGGAACGCGTTTGGTATGTAACTGGTTTGGTATGTATTTCGTTGCACATATTAATATTAATATCTCGAAACTGGTCTCATCCTAAAAATCGTTCTAGGTGGATGCGCCTTGCCGACTCGCCGGTTGCGATTCGTAAAAACAGTATATGCTGTAAAAGGATCAATTAGAAAATTAATCTGATTATTTTTGTTAATTGGTCGATTATGCGTTCCGATTTTTCACGCTAGTAATGTGACTGCTTCGAGTAATCCAGCTCAATTACTAAAGTTAAGGTATCTGCCCCAGGCAATGTTTAAAAATTACGTGGTAAAAAAGAACGAATACCCCATATATCAAATTAGTGTCAGTTTTCTCGAAAGTTGGCGGCAAGATCGCGATTAAAACACTTTTGTACAGGAGCGCGTGGACCTGACGTCATATCCGGAGTGAATATGCCGCGTAATCGCTTTATAGGTACTATTGAGAAGGAGTGACGGAAATGCACAACATAATGTACAGGAAGGAAAGAGAAAAGCAGAAGGCAGGGAGGTTAACCAGAATAACGTCCGGTTGGCTAATGTACAAGGATATTGTACGTATACAGTGTCGCGTAGCTCTCCGAGATAACGCAGCAAATTGTCACTAACATTCAGTTCTCCACCCCGGATCTCGAGAGCCACGTAAGTCTGACAGAAATCGGTAAAGCAGTACGCACTTACAAAGTCGCGGCATTCCTGCACGGGTCTGATGTCTGTATAGGAGATCACGCACCTCTTCTATCGAGCGACTAAAGAGGGCACTAAATTACCGCGTTCCATTTTCTCTGTCTCTCTTTCTTTTTAGATATCTTTAATCTATCTGCTACCGGAATTTAGCAGCGGTGGAAAATTCAGATGGCCTCGTTACCGGGGATGTTCCTTTAGAGGAAAAGCGTGAAAAATGAGGGCATTAAAAGCGAAATGGACGCGTGTCTGACCGTCCTATACCTCGGGGGGGAGGGGGTGCAGGTGGGGGGGCAGGGGGCAGGGGGATTAGCTGAGGTGAACCAGTTCTTCGGAGAAAAGGAGATGCTGGCGCCGCGGCGCAGATATGAAAAATCCGGCCGTGAACCAGCTCACGAGGCCTATATATGTCTGGTCGGCTGGCGTGATTTCAAATTGAAGAAGTGTAAAACGCACAAGGAAGGGAAAGAGAACATCTTTATAGGACTGGTGCGACTCGCAGCCTGAAGTCTGACGAACGCAGTGCGATGTTTCCAGTGCCAAGTCTAAACTGCAGTATACATTCAGTTCAGGTTGCATGCCAAGATGTCGAGGAAGCTCGATTTTCATTTTCGCCTTTCTTTCTTTCTTTCTTTCTTTCTTTCTTTCTTTCTTTCTTTCTTTCTCTTTCTTTCTTTCTTATTTCCTTCCTTTTTTTTTTTTTGGCAGTACCTCCGGTCCGCATACTTTCGATCACGTATGCCTATGAGATAAAGGGCTCCGTATAAAAAGGTCGAAGTCATGTGAACCGAAAATGACGTCATCTATTGGTGACGGTTTATAAGATTATGTAAATACCGCGGTTGGAAGCTCCCTCACTGCTTATTTGCCCACATATGGCGCGGTCGTGTGGGGCGGTGATGTAGTGACGCTATACACAGGAGGCGTTATATATATATAGCCTGGCAGCGCCGACAAATCACTTTGCACTCTTAAAACAGTTGCACACTTCGGGGTGTATATTTGTCCCACAACAATATATAATCTCCATCTGCCCTGCTTGCATTTCCTGTCTTGAAAATGCTGCGCTCTCTACTTTCCTGTCGAGAATATGCTACGTCATGCTGATAACGCGCGTGCCGTTTGTGACTGGGGAGTACCGGGCTCGCAGCGTTAAAGAAAGGAAATGCGGGCAAGACAAATGGCGATTATTATCGTTGCACAAGATATGTCCCAAATGGTGTTAACTTTTTGAAGAGTGTATTCGGGATCAATAGATAGTTTTAGCAGAGCGTTTGCTTGCGCTCCGCACACGTTTCACGCGCACCGGTGGCTGCACAGAATGCATTGATTTCGCTTATCTAACAAGAGCGTCTTCCAGAGATGCCACTGACGTGCTCTCAGCTTGGCGGTAAAACGATTACGAAAGCAACTACACGCTCCCTGACGCACCGCTAAATCAGGTTCCTAGCGGAACGTGGTCAGCGTTCCACGTTCCGCTGCCGCTATGTGTGCTGTGCACACGCGGGTCAGTGTTCCCGGTAGCGTTTTGCTGAGCGGCTGCGTGCCAATTGTTGTGATTGGCCGGTCTGAGCGGAGCGGACCGTAAACGCTCTGCTAAAACTCTCTAATCACGCTCGTGCGCCGCTGTCCGGAACATGTATACAGTGCACCGTTACCGGTCACCGATAAGTCTATGTACGGTCGTATACGTAGGACGGGTTTTTTTTTTTTTTTTTTTTTTTTTTTTTTTTTGTGGTTATCACTTTCGGCGATAGCATCACTTTCGCGACACTCAGCCCACAAGAGCCAAATGAGGACTTCGTTTCTCGCGTTTGCGCCCGCCCACGTCCACTGCCGATTCTCGCGAAATCTCGCGAGAGGGACACTATATCGCCCGAGAGTGATCGTCCGAGAATACGTCCCCGGTGCTTTAAGCGAAGAATTTCAATTTCTGGCGTTCTTCTGGCATTGAAATTGGCAGTTTCGTTGCAAGAGCGAAGTTGAAAGAGCACTATAGTTGCACTATACACTGCGATAGCAAGATTTAGCGTTCCGCTTGCAACTTATCGGACGGTGTTCACGCAACACGCGGGTCCGACTAACGCGGACGCCACGTACGCGGGCGCGCCATCATTTCTGGCGCACTTGAAAGTTATAACAAGCCGTGGTTGTAGGGCCTGTAATGACATCGCACAGGCGCCACTACAGGTGTGTGCGCTGTCCGTAAGGAGCCGCTCCAGTAAAATCAAACCACCTTCAGGTTTGAGCGCCGACGTTGTTTCGCACTTTTTCAACGTTTAACAGTCTGAGAGGATTTGAGATAAATTGCACGCCCTGCGAATGTTTTTTTTTTTTTTTTTTCATGACGTTCGTTTGTGGGCTAGCTAGCTGCCATTCTCAAAATTTAGTCAAGAACGTAAGACGTGGTGTTAGCGACTTTAGTTATTGAAATAGTTTAACAATATTATAACCCGCATGTACGGCATGCATGGCTAAGTATGTAGCACACGTGTACGTAAATATATGCGCAGCCTCTCTGCGGAAAATTCGCTTGGAGTGTCCACATATTTGCTATTGCAATAAGAAGATTTATTTAACAAACTTACTCACGTCCCTTCACAGGCTTCAGCATCGGATCGCTGTGTGATGGGGGGATAACATAGATAGGGGTATTGCAAGGAGCACGAGTAAAATGATTATATAATGCTTATTGACTGTTAGTACCGATCACTGAAAAGGTGAAAGTCATGATACAATAGTTAATGAGTCGTTAGCAATTAGAAAATTATATGGCCGTTACTTCGGCCGTAATATTAGCTGGTACATGGATGTTCCCGATGTTCTCTGGAAGACCATTCCAGTGAATGATAGCCTGCGGCAAAGCGGATTAATTAAATGCAATGACTCTGCGAGAAATGCGTCGGTAGCGTAGAGCGTTACCTAAACGACGTGAGGTGCCGTACGTTTGTACAGGAGGCAGCGTTGAATGATTGGTGCGCTCTCTTGTGAAATAGGCAGATTATGGCGATAACCTCCGTGATGCACAGAGAGTGATGATTTGATGTTTTGTTAGGCTCGAACGGGTGACGGTTGTATAGTTTCTGGAAATGAAACGTACGTCGACGCGCACGATTCTGAACAAGTTCGAGGGAATTTAATTAAATAAGCCCGATGAGGCGACCAAATGGGCGATGCGTACTCGATTTCCGGATGTACAAATGTTTGATAAGCGAGCTTGCGTGCAGCGGCAGGAGTTCCATGGAGATTACGTTTTAGATATATCCTAATGTGTGCGTAATGCGTTAGCTGTTACTTTCTGTATATGAGTGGACCAACAAAGTTACCCGAGAAATGAACACCGATGTATTTAAACGAGAACGTGTGGGACACTAAGGTATTATTGAGTGAAAGTATAATTGGGAGAAGTGTTGCATTTCTTTTTCCGTCTGAATGTCATTAACTTCCATTTTTTGGTGTTAGGTGCCATTTGCCACGATGTGCAACAAGCGGTTATGTGATTGAGGTCATATTAATATGCTAGGCGATCAGCAGACGAACGGATTTTGCGCTTAAATGATGCATTCATCTGCGAACAAACTAATGACTATGTAACTATGCAGATTATACGCAGATCGGACGCAAATATTGCAATGTGCGTGAAGCGCAACTTTCACGAAGCGGTAAATTGTAAACACTGTATAAAAACCGTTCATCTTCCGCACGACGTCTTTCACACAGCGTAACGTTTTTTCGTGCCTGCTTGGCAAGACGCGGAGACCAATCCACGCTACCGCGGATTGTACACCGCCTCAGGGATCGGCACGCTTTGCTGTGACACATGGGCATCTCTTGGATTTGTAATCCCGGACTGTGCAGGACTGCTCGCGAAGCGCTGCACAGGCGACGCTCATTGGCTGAAGGCACCGCCACGGGCAGTCCGGGAATGTCCGGGAAGGGTAATCGAAGAGGCCCGCCGTCTCCAGGGTATAAGGCAACTTTGATATTGCACTGCCTCCGGGATCGGCTCACTTCAATCGGCGAGAAATCGACCGCGCAAAACTGACACTCGCCAAGACCACAGGAAAGAAGGCATAGGAGGTTTTGTTTTGTAGTAAAGGAATCACGCGCCGTTTGTTGTTTCACTGCGGAATTCGGCAGAGAGCAGATCCGGCCACTGACGCATCTCTATGTGTATAGTACGCAGATGGAGCCGCATAAGTAAATGCCGCTTCGTTACACAAGTGCTGTCCTTTGTGCGAGCCATCTGTTGCAGGCTAGCTGCAGTAACCACCGTCAGCAAAGTCCGGGAACGTTTGCAAAGTAAGTTTCGCTTTAAAAAACTATCCCTCTCAAGCTTCTGTTTCGGCGTCGGCTGCAGCCGACGTGTCCGCGCTGTCAGACGAAATTCGCTCACCCGAGCACGCGCTTCCACTCATTGGCTTCCACTCGTTTCCACCGTTCAAATCGCGCCGATTCCGAACTCGTTCTCGATGCAACAGTGGCAGTGCGCAGTTCACTGTGTGTGTTTTCGCGTGCGTGTGCGTGTTTGTTTGTGTAGTCGGTCCCCAGACGGGCAGCCGCTGTTTGGACACATCGCGACGAACGCTTTCCGCTCGACATCGACGAGAGCCGCGTCGCGGGACCACAGTTAGAAGAGGACCGCGGCGCGCGCGCGGCTCGTTTCCGAACCTTTCCCCGCCATGCTAATGATGCTTGTTATTCAAATGAAGCTCTGCCGGCACGGTTGGGAAAGTTGTGACAGCGGCCTTGCAGTGCGCGAGTCGGACAGCCGCCGCCGTTGGCGGCCTCGGTATAGCGGCGTTGTGTGTTCGTGTGCGCGTGGACGCGTTGATGCGCGGGCCTCGTGTGTTTGTGTGTACTTATACAATGTGTGAGCTCGTGTCTGTGTGTTATAAACACAGCGTTCGAGTGCCTGCTGCGGCGGTATCGATCACGAGGCCGCTCGCTCGTTTCTGGGCCAGGAAGCGCTTTTAACGAGTTTGAATATGCGAATGCAATTAGTCCATCGCTCTGCGGCCTTGTATGAGGGGAGCTGGGCTAACGGGGAGCGGGCTAAAGGGGTTTGGGGAGGAGGGGGGGGGGGAGTCTCTGTGCGGAAAAGAAACGAGTTGCGGGCGTCCTAGTTTGCTGCTTGCAGCGACGGCGAGAACAGTGTCCGCGCGATTGTGCTCTACTCTTGAGGGCGCGCATGTGGAATGTGTGTCGGGCTGTTCCGAGCTTTGCTTTGATTGTCAGTGCGCCTACTGCAGCACAAGACTGCAGCACAAGCCGCATCTATATATATACAGCGGCGGCACGCGTACATACGCGACAAAAAACGGGTGATATGCGTCCTGCGCAATTTGGTTTATTTATTGATGGATCGATCGATCGATCGATCGTATTGCGGACCGGCGGAATTCAGGCGTCCGCCAATATTGCAACGTTAATCAAAATATGGGGTTTTACGTGCCAAAACCACTTACTG
Organism: Dermacentor andersoni; assembly: GCF_023375885.2. Classification (NCBI taxonomy): domain Eukaryota; kingdom Metazoa; phylum Arthropoda; class Arachnida; order Ixodida; family Ixodidae; genus Dermacentor; species Dermacentor andersoni. Next base: position 53,568,911 of record NC_092819.1, on the reverse strand, counting down.
ATTATGAGGCAAGCCGTGGTAGAGGACCCCGGAAATTTCGACCACCCGGGGTTCTTTAACGTGCACCTCAATCTAAGTACACGGGTGTTTTGCCTCCATCGAAATGCGGCCGCCGTGGCCGGGATTCGATCGCGCGACCACGTGCTCAGCAGCCCAACACAATAGCCACTGAGCATACTGCAACGTGAGGCCAGCGTGAGAGCCATTGTTCAAGTGATCCTTTATTTCTTGCGATGCTTGTGCGCCGAGCTGTATACATAGCGCTGCAAGCGGCAGCGCATTGCTGTATAGTGCTGTTGAGAACGCGATGTGAAGAGTGTTGTTATTTATTTATTTATTTTATTTATTTATTTATTTATTTATTTATTTATTTATTTTGAAGTCCCGAAGCAACAACGGGGCTAAGAGACCCCCTAGTGGACCATGCATCTCCGAGTTTGTTTGGACCGCGCAGGGCTTCTTATCGCCTGCTTAAATTTAGGCACCACGAGCGTCTTATGAATTCCGCCTCCACCGGAACGTGGCCGCCCCGCGCAGAAATTGAAGCGTCGACGTCCAGCTGCAGCAGCCGAAAGCCACGTTCACTAAGCCCTGCTGAAACCCGGTGCATTTCGTTATCGGCTTAAAAAGAAGTAAGTGTACTTGCGCTATTCAAAATTTTCCCTTGCGTATCTGCGCTTATGATAAATTTTGGCTTAAGGAGTCTGGACGGCAGACAATGTAAACGTTTGCAGGCCGAGCGATGGAATATATATATATATATATATATATATAGTTTACGTAGACGTGGGCATAGCACATAGCGGATACCGTCGTTTTCTCCGGCTTCGACGTTCCATCGCTCCTACGTGTGAGGCCAGCGGCCCTCCTAACCTCCCTGCCCCCATTCCCGACTCCGCCCGACAACGTGCATTTCACCGCCTCGGCTTTTTTTCAACCGAAGAAGACGCGGGTATTCCTCCCTCCCAACGGCTTAACGTCGCGCGCGCTCCTTTCAACCCGCGGTGGTGCCTCCGTCGTTAGAGAGAGAATCGCCCCGGAGCTTCCCCGGTCCGAGAGAAAATGCATGTGCGGTGGACGATGCGAGGTGCGATGTGATGTGTTCATCATCGTTTCTCCCTCCTACCTTCTCTCTCCTTTACTCCCGTCTCCCCCTCCCTGCTGGCCCTGAGCCGTGCTTACACCGTGGGGTTGCAGAAGAGAGTGTCAGCCTTTCCCAACAACAACCACTTCTCTGTTCATCAGCTCGTTGTCGTCGTCGCTCGGGTGGCTCGAGTTGGCGGGCGGCGCATGCCAGCTCGGCGGGGCCATCACCACATCGCGCGCTCTCGGCGGTTCCTTTTGGGGATCGCGGCTCCGCCGAGCGCTTCTCCGCGTCCGAGTGTGTGAGAGCATGAGAGAGAGAGAGAGAGAGAGAGAGAGAGAGAGAGAGAGGTCATTTGCGGGCGTCGAAGTGGCTGGCCTGCTTGCTGCAGCCTGCCTCGTGGTGATGTTCGGAGAGTGGAGCCAAGGACGCGCTCGCCACCCGAATGCGGACGATCTCTCCCTCTCGCCTTCTTTTAAAGGGCTTCTCCTTGGCGAAGTGAGCTCGCGCGAATTAGCAGGCAGGGCTGAGGTAGCGAGACGTGCGAGTGACCGGAATCGGGCCGCGCGAAGTCGCGGTGGAGCTAGTCTATAGACCGTTTTTTCGTAGGCGCCGCCATATTGTGAGCGCAGTGGCGCCGCCTATGAGCAGCGCCATACTGGCTTGGGTGAAAGCGGTCTTTTGCATGGCAGGTATACGCCAGGCGGTAGGTTCTGGCGTTTGTTTTCGCGGTCGTGCGGTCTGTTTAGTATGACGTGCGTCTTCTACGTGGTAGACGGTTCTGTGAGACGTGCTGGAGTGGTTTAAGGCGTCATGGCCGGAATTTCTGCTGGCGTTGAGGTGTACAGAACACGCAGCGCGATGTGTGCTCGCATATTTGAGCCTACAATCAGCCTCGGAGATCAATTGTGTATTTCTATATGTTCCAATCACTAATGTGACCTTATTGCAGTATTATCCTCTATTTCTAAGCTGCGGTTTAGGAGCCTTAAAACATACGCGACGATCGTAACAGCATGGGTACTGTTCTGCTACGAAAGGAGCTGTGCTGTTTGACAAGCGTTCAAACTATTCACTGCAGGTTACATTGCGTGACTACTTGGTTGGATGGGTGAGGTTTCCACCCATGAATAAAATAGTTTTGGCTAGTAATAGCAGCATACCTTACAGTCTGAATTAAGCTTGTCCAACAAAGCGACCGTTTACGAACTGCGCGAGCGTCCTAAGCAGTAGTAGGTGCTGGATTACAGATATCTCTGTTCTATATAGCGCATGGTCCAAGCATACGGCATCAGCGGGTATATATTTACAAACGTTGTGCGGCGTTAGCCCGTTTTCTCGTGCTTTTTAGAGAAAGAGGATGATAACCGAATTTTTTTTTCGGTTGTGTTCGTTCAGTTCTCTACGACGCCCTCACACGTATTACGGAAATCTTGCGCTCAAAAATAGCCATCGCATTCTTTTTATGCGAACCGTCTCATATATTATGGCTGTATACAGGCCAAAAAGGCAATGCCAAAGCACACAGCTTCTATGGTTATCGTGCTGGCTCACCAACCGCAGTGGTCGCTGTGTTGAGAAGCGCCATGGGCCTCATGCAGCAAGGCTAGCGTAGACATATGGTAATTTCAAGCATACTAGACTTGAAATGCGTGAGAACGATGCCAGTGTATCACAAATATTTGATAGCGCCTGCCGCTCAGATGTTTCGTGGTTGCCTTAGGTTGGCCGTGCACGAGCATGCGCTCTTATGTTTTATGTTTTACTGCCTACGCCAATCGATCAGACAGTGAGCTGATTTACCATTTAATGTTTGTAATACAGAGACGCCGGTTTTCTTTGTTGAATTAAAATCGATATAAGCAAAATAGTAAACAACACATACACGCACCGCGACTGATAATGCTCGTACACCGCGGCTGATTATGCGTGTCACATTTTTGCGCCCCCAAGACATATTTCTGCCTACAGTAGTTACCGATGCACCGAAAGGCTTCCCTGACGACCTTATATCAACGAACATGGCGTAAATTTCACAAAGTAAGATCTAAAACACCTCGAAATCGTTCCGCAGCACGCGACAGCAATACTTTCAAGCAGCGCCGCGCCGGATCGCCCAAGCCAGAGAGGAGGAAAGGCTCTCCGCGCGCCCTTTCCTCCTCGCCCGATGAAACGGTCTATATATACAGTCGTATATCGCCGCTGTGTGATTTTTAAGCGCTTTAAAGGAAGGGTTCTTTTTTATTTATCATTTGAAAAGAGTTGGCCTTTCTGTTACTTTCCTTGACATCTTTATGCGGACGTGTGCATCGATGTTTGTTAGTTAGCCTTATGGCTATACGCAGCTAGGGCTAAGGATTTCTGAGATTTCCTCTCGTATGCGTATTGTATGTACTTGTAGTATGCGTGAACTTACTGCGTGAATTTTCCGATTTCTCTTTTTTTTTTTTCTCTTCTTCTTCTTTCTCCTTTTATTCCCTTTACCCCTTTCCCTCTAGCACAGGGTAGCCAGCCGGTACTTACACTGGCTAACCTTCCTGTCTTTCCTCGTCTTTGTCTCGTCTTGTAGTATGGTAGTCGGTGGATTCTTCTTTTTTTTTCCGTGAGGATTACACTGGGGGACTTAAGTGCTGCCTTGTGAACTTACGTGTCACGACATTTTAACTATATGGAGGGACTCGTCCTCGAGTGCTTTTTTTCTTTTCTTTTTATTGCTATGGCTTTGTTCTTTCGTTTTCGATTTTCTGCCTTATTAAGCTGCCTCTCGTCGCCGTGCAAAATCAGCCACCTGGCTGTTTAAGTAGTGTAATTTACTGATAAATTTTAAATGAACGTTCATCTTATAGTCTCCATTTAAGCCTGTCGGCATTCATTCTCTCTCTCTCTCTCTCTCTTAAAAAATCACGAAGAGGCATAATTTGCGGGAATTCCATTTTACGAGCCGCACGCTGCTTTGTCGTTTCTGAACTTCCTGCGTTAGCAACGAAATGAGCATTTTGCCGTCTCAAGTTTCACGTTCTGAATACGACTCCATCTCAGTTAAAGAAGCTCGGCTCCCAGCTGCGCGGTTTCCCTCTTGGGATGTAAAAAACCTTCGTGATTCGCGACGGAGGGCTCTCCGGCATCGCAGACAGCGAGTGATAACAGTTTTCTTATTACTACAATATACACCCGAATCTCGTCTTCTATAGAAAAACTCCGTATTGCTAACTCCGCGCAGTGCGGCCAAAGCCATCGCTCTCATCAGCCAATCAGGAAAGAGAGTCGCAAGGAGAGCTGCTTCTCCGTTGTCCGCTTCTTATCGCCTTCGTTGCGAAACCGAGTAAAGTTAAACTTCGTGCACTGTTAAATATTTACGCCCTTAAGGGTGAACGACGGTGCAAATCGGTTTATAACTCATCCCAATTACACCCGAAAGAGTGCAATGGTCTGAGTTGTAAACCGATTTACGACCTTTTCTTCGCTGTTAAGGTGTAAGTAATTTTACAGCGCGAAAGGAGAGAGAGAGAGAGAGAGAGAGAGAGAGAGAGAGAGAGAGACCATCTTTATTGAGAAGGCCCTGCAGGATTCGAGAGGGCAACGGAGTGGCCGGGACGCTATAGTCCCGCGAAAGGATTATCAGCGCACAATGGGCGGGCTGTGACCCCTTCTCTACCAATTTGCGTTAAAACGACGAGAGCGGATCGAGCCGGAAGTCGAACCTGACCCAGCCCGAGCCGACCGCGTTGACGTGCATCTTGCCAAGCGTTGTTTGGGCGATTCGACCCGCTCCTCTGCAGGCGGGTTGGCCTTACTCGCATCGGCGATCTCTCGTGCCGACCTGCTATGGTGCACTAGAACCGGATGACCGGTTTTCAACCCGACAAGCCGACTCGGGCCGCCTTTGTCTGGCTCATGTAAACGTATATTTGCTCGGGACACGCAGCCTGGCAGACACTAGCACTAGGCTTCGCTGCGTCGAGACGGAATACAAACGCGCATTTCAAACTTGTTTTTAAATTTAATTTTCTTTCTTCTCTTTCTTGCTTTTTATTTATTCTCTCTTTAGTTATAGCAGTGAGAATCAACGCTTGCGATTCTTTTGCGTAAATTTATGACGCGTCGTCGTCTCGTGATGTCTGCAGCTCGGATTGCGGGACAAGGCTCGACGGCGACAGGCTCGATCCATTTCCGAGCCGACGTCGTGTCTCGCGTGTATAGGGGTAGAACCGCGAACCCCCGAAAAGTGAAAAACTGTGTTCTGGCTCGCGGGGGAGGGGGGGAGGTAGTAGGGGGGGGGGGGCGTCATCGACGTGTCAATAACAACTCCGACGTCTCTATCTTTCTCTCTCTCTCTTTATTTTATTTTTCTTCTATTTTGTTTCATTCTCGATTGTTTCTCCTATACGCATTGCGTGCAGCTTCGCTGTCTTACAGAGATTTAACGTTCTCTCCATCCCGACGTCATCCTGTCGGGGTTCATTCTAGTTGAAGCCTCTGGGAACGCAAGCCGACGTGCGTGAGCCGACCGTCGGGATGCTTCTTTTCATTCTTCTCCTCATGCTCTTGCATCTTGCGAGTATATATTGAGAACCGTCGGTCGACTTTAAGGCATCCCCCCTCCCTCCTTTCTTTTTTTCTCTTGAATATGAACCTTTCGTGATTATTCCCACCAGTATCGCCAACTCCATGCAGCGTAGCGAAGCTATGCACTTCGCGTAATCCAACCAGAAAAAGAAAAAAGAAAACCAAAAGAAGGGGATCCTGCTCCATTGCCCGCTAATCTAATGATCGCCCTCAGCGCGAAGGCGCTCACTGAATAGAGAAGCTTCTTCACCGAAAGGTTAGTGGTGCACAATGTGGCGAGTTTCTTTTCCTCGTCCTCTTCCTTGTTTTCGTCTCTGGAACAAGCACCCGGCTCTCGTTACTGTTTGACTGGACACTGAACCCCCCTGGTCTTCGCCGCATAGCACGAGTGTGTGTGTTTGTGTGAGGCACGGAGTGTACGTATTTGTGAGAAATCCGGAGGACGGTCGGCGACATTTCCCGCGACCTCTTCGGGCAGAGCGAGGAAGCGCCGAGGAACCGAAAGAATTCTCTTCTACTACGTAGCTCTGTTCCAGGCTGTAGCCGAGCTGTGTTCGGAACGGCTACACGGCCTAACCTCGTTTTCGCGATCGCAGAAAGCGAGCGAGAGACGTTCCGCGGCGCGATGCCAGACAAGCGTGAAGGCTCGGCGCTTCCTCTTTCATGCGTCTCTCTCTCTGTCTGTCTCTCCCAACCTCCCTCCTCGATCTCTGCCCGTCGTCGAGACGACGTCGTGGCTTCTGTTTCTCGTCCTAATACAC